>NC_081566.1:34723546-35060228 GCF_022355385.1 Mustela nigripes | reverse complement strand
TATATAATATATATTAAATATATTAATATATAATATAACATATTAATATATATAATATAATATTATATAATAACATATAATATAATAATAATAATAATATTTCCTGATAATTTATAGTTTATGAAGGGTTCTCTTAAATAGGAGCTCATTAAATTCTCACTCAGCCCTGAAAGTCAAGGTTATTGTTTTTCTCATTTGTTCAGATACAAAGAGAGGTTAAACGGCTTACTCATGGTAATCCAACTTGAGGATGGATTTGAACTCAGGTCACTTGTCTCTAAAACTCTGTTCTCTTTCCCCTGTGCCTTTCTATCTCCGAAAGGGTGAAGAGCTTATCTTCTTTCTAGCCATGTGGAGAGAAGCAGGTGAAAACTCAATGCCAAGCACTGGGAAGCCCCCAGTGACACTCTTCTGTGGACAGAAAAAGACCAACTCAGAGCTGGGAGCAGCCCCAGACCAGGAACCTTTCATCAGCAGAGAAAGAGCCTGAGCAGCTGAGCTGCTGGAGCTTTCTACTTCCCCATGCTTGCCTCTGTCCCTCTCTCAGTCCCTGGGTATCTTCCATGTGTGCCTTGGTGACCTGAGAGGGGAAGGCGGTCTCCAAACTCTGTGGCCTGAGGTGGTCTCTGTGTTTTTGAAGAATCGGGGGGTGGGGTGTGGGGGGGACTCTAACCACATCTGCCCTCAGCTGCTGCAGCTGGGAGGCGAATCCCTCCACCTTCAGCTCCCAACCCGTGTCTATGCCGCTTTCGCCACATTGTTTTATTATACCTGCCTGTTTTCTTCCCTATTGATTAACACCACTTACCCCTGTGAGGCTGGGCACGGCCCCTTGTACACAGTTAGTTCGTCCCCTAAATTCACTCAGCTTCGAAAGAGCCAATATCTTTGTCTCCTTTCCAGCCCCATGGAATGAACTCTGCTGCTCAGCCTGGAAAGAATTGTACTGTTCTGGAAGGGTAACTCCTGCCTTTTGCTCCACCTCTCACTCCTTCTGGAGTGTTGGGGGGACACATTAGGGACCACATGTGGCCATAGCTCAAGCCCCATTTTAAATTTTGGGTTATCAGTAATCACACTGAAGTTTTGTCTTCACCTGTCTGGTTCCTTTGTCTTATTTCTCAACTGTTCTACCAGTCAGAGCCAGGAAGAGGTCAGCAGGCTTGTGTTTGATGATCACCCCCACACCCAACAGCAGCCTCTATTCAGAGGGTCCCCAGTCACCTGCCCTGGGCTGCTATAGGCCCAGCTAGATCCTTGGTATCTTCCTCAGAGGTATAGGGCTAATCTGGACTAGAGCTCGACTTCTTAAAAATACCCACTTCTGGGGCACCTGGGTGGCTCAGTGAGCTAAAGCCTTCAGCTCAGGTCATGATCTCAGGGTCCTGGGATAAAGCCCCACATCAGGCTCTGTGCTCAGCAGGGAGCCTGCTCCCCCCACCTCTGCCTGCCTCTCTACCTACTAGTGATGTCTGTCTGTCAAATAAATAAATAAAATCTTTAAAAAAAAAAATACCCATTTCTCCTAATGGTGCCAGTTCAGGGACTAACTCCTCCACGCTGCAGATCAGAACCTAGCTCCCAGACCTTCCTTTTTGTTGCGTTGTCTTATCTAATTCTCTCCACACCTGGTGGAAAGGTACTGCTATTCTTCCCACTGAGGGAGAGGAGAAATGGCTGGGTCAGGATCACACAGGAAGTCTGAAGGTCAGTCTAGCCTTTTCCCACTCAGTTTCCTTTTTATTTCATTTCATTTTACTTTTTTTTAAAGCTCATTTACGTGAAAAAAAGTTCAAAGTTATAATTGCTACATTCTTCATAGTTACACAGGGATAAATCTTTAACTGAAAAACAAATGTATGAGAAAAGTGCAACACTCAGAGGAAAATGGTCTGGAAAATATTTAATATTTGCCTCACACCCATGTTGAGGACGAAGGCCCTCGGTAATTCGGTAATTTTCGGTCACTCCTGCTCACCCCGAGATCTCCAGTGGCTAACACTAGTCAGCTACCCCTCGCCTTCAAAATACACCCCGTCTCCCAATTGGCGGCTGCGGTCTAAAAGACACGCACAATTGGAAGAAAGTGGCTCTTCCATCTGAATTATACAGCCACTTTCATACACCTCCCTCTTCCCTTTGCGCGGCCCGGATCCGTTACGAACTTGGCTTTCTCAGCCCCCATTCCCTGCCCTTCAGCACCCCCAGCCCCAAGCCCGCAGCCCCCGCCCTCCGCACTCCGGATGCCTCGCGTCCTCCCCTTTAAGGCCAGCCCCTCCCCCACGCCCACACCTCCCCGGCCCCGCCCCGCCTCCCCAAGCCCAGCCTCTCCGACCCTCCCCTTTAAGGATCGGCCCCGGACGCAGACGAAGCTGTGACGCGGCCGCCGGCCCCCGGGCTGGGTACATTGTCGCGCGGCCGCTTCCCCCCCGGGCCGGGCCCCCGCCGTCCCGCGGTCCCCCGAGCGCCAGGCCCCCGGGGGGAGGGTGGGAGGGAGGGAGGAGGGCTGGTGGGCGGCAGCGGCGCACGGCGGGACCCACGGAGCCCCGCGACCCGCCGAGCCTGGAGCCGGGCCGGGGCGGGGAAGCCGGCTCCAGCCCGGAGCAAACTTCGCAGCCGGGCGGGGGGTGGCGGGGACCCCGTCCGGAGCCGGAGGAGGGGGCGGCCGCGGGCCCTACCCCCTCTGCTCCCGCGTCTCCGGGCACCATGCTGTCCAACTCCCAAGGCCAGACCCCGCCGGTGCTGTTCCCCAACCCGCCGCCGCCGCCGCCGCCGCAGCCCCCCGCCCCGGCCCAGCCTCACCCCCCGGCCCAGCCGCCGCCGCTGCCCCCGCAGCAGTTTCCCCAGTTCCATGTCAAGTCGAGCCTGCAGATCAAGAAGAACGCCATCATCGACGACTACAAGGTCACCACCCAGGTCCTGGGACTGGGCATCAACGGGAAAGTTTTGCAGATCTTCAATAAGAGGACCCAGGAGAAATTCGCCCTAAAAGTAAGTTCGGGGGCCGGGGGAGGGGAGGAGGGGCACGGGGGGGGGGGCTCCCGGGGACGACCCCCGCCCCCGCGCTCGGAGCGGCCGGAGCGTACAGTCGCCGGGCGCGATCGCGCCGACCCTCCCCGGACCCCGTGTCAGCCCGACCCGGTCGCCGAGGAGTGGCGGCGGCTCCGCTGCCGGGCCCGGCGCCCGAGCGGAGCCAAGTGCGCGGCAAGGGGCCGGCGGGCCGCGGGGAAGGTCAGGTCCGCGAGGACCACGCCGCCCGACCGAGTTTCCGGTCACCTCCGGGTGTGAGTGGCGGGACCCGAAAGGACTCGTGAGGACTCTGCCATTTTGGGGTTTGAGCGGGATCCAGCCGAGGCGCAACGGTTGGCTTCGGGACCACTTCTGCTAATTTCACCCCGGCTCAAGGAAGTGATTTTCGGGGGTTGTGGTTCCCCATCCTCTCGTCCCTCCTTTCTTTCTTTCTGCGGGCACAAAAGGCCCATTACTCATTGAGCTGGTTGGTCGGTTAGTTTGGAGAAGTCGGATCGCTGAGGTTTATTTAGCCTCGCTCCTTATTTGGGAGCCGGAATGTGTGATTTCACTTCCCTGGGCCTCCCGAGCGCGGCCGTGCCGCCTTGGGGCGCGCCGGCCCGGGAGGTGCCAGGCTGGAGATTCCGCGGGGACACCGCCCCCCGGGCGCGGGGGAGGGACTGTTTTGATCCGAGAGCAGGCTCTCCTCCTACCTTCAGTGCCTGTGAGGCTCCAGATGGGAGGCCAGCAGGCTCCGGCGCGATGTCTGCTGTTTCCATAGCTCCATTGATCATTGTGAACCCGGTCTCTAAACCGCGGCTGGGCCGGGTGCTGATGCCGCAAATCGGGGATGGCCGCTTGAGCCCTGGACATAGGCGATTGGTGGACAGTAGGAGGGAGCGTTATCCTTGAGCTGAGGAAACCCAACCTCTTTTTTCTTTTTTCTTTTTTTTTTTTTTAAGGGGGTGTGGTGGTTGGGGGTGGGGTGGGGATGAGGATTTAAGAGAGAATACCTATTTCAGAAGTTAAACAGAATGGACTTGGAGGTCTGCTGAGATGGGTGGGTCCCCAGTGCTGTGTGAGCCAGTGTTCAGGGTCACTAAAAAGGTTTTCCCCTCAGACAGGTTTCAGATCAAACCACATCTCTAAAGGTGACACAAACAGGCCTGTTTCCCCTGGGGCGTCTTAATGATTGGAGGAGGAGAAAAATACTTCCTGTGTTATATTTTTCTCCTCCCCCTGGCTGCCCCCCCCATCCCCAACCAGCTGTATTTCAGCTATTAATACAAAACTCAGATAGGTGTGATGGGTGGAACTGTTGGAATATATAATAAAATGTAATAAAACTCTGGCACTTTGCAGTTGCAGAGAGCAAGCAGATCCGATTTCCAGATTTTAAGGCCTCTAAAATTATTTCCTTGATGCTTGCATCCTCCTTGGGTGGGGAGAGCTTTCAGCTAGCCCCAGCACTGTCAGATTGTTCGGCTTTTACTCTAAGCTGTTGCTGTGGACTCTTTGGTGGTTGTGCCTTAGACCACTTTTTCCATAGTCATAAGCGGGGACCGGGAGGAGGAGTGGTGGTTTAACTGTGGCTCTGACCTTGGGGAGTAGAGTTGAGTGAAGACTCTGACCACAGTTAACCTGTACCGGTGAGGACGTGACAGCCGTTCTTTCTGGGAGAGTTTTCTATCCCTCTGAGAGGCCATCTGCCTTCACCCATCAGCAGTTTGGGGACGAAGGCTGTTCATTCCCTTGGATAGCTGAAATATTGTATAAAGACTTCAGAACAAAAGCTCTCCACTTCTTTTTATTCTATATAATGACACAGAAAACCACACGCTAAAATGTTTAAGAGTGGCAATTCAGATTTCTGTTGTAATTTAGATTTCTGTTCTTGTTATGAGCCTCAGGAGCTGCTCTCTGACCCCCTTGAGATTTGGATATTCCCCTTCTGTAAATAGTTTTGAAAGGAAAAATCTGGCAGTGTTTTAAATAGCACTCATAATTCATCTTTCTCAGGTAAGAAGTGGGTGAAGATTGAAGTCAGTCTGTTTTGACAGGCAGTCTGCACCCAGATCTTATAAGTTGACTCAACTGTTAAATTGCAGATTCCCACACATCTTTGTGTAAAAACTTAATAATAGTGGAAGAAAGAAGGTATGAGGCATTCCGAGACCGACAGCAGTGTCGACAGCACTTCCATATCCAAATATTGGCTAAGACATAATTACAGCTTGTGGGGGGAATCTGGTCCAAAGAATCCTGTTTGAGACATACACCAAAGAGATTTCTAGATGTTGAATCTTGATGAACTTAACCTTAGGTGCTGAGCAGTGGAATGGTTTTCAAAACCAGGAGTGTTTTGATTATAAAACAAGGGGGCTGGATGTTGTGGGCTAGGATGGGTTGCCCCATTGGGAAAGTGACTGAGGAAAAAGGGATCAGACCTTTACTCTACGTGTGTTAGGTCGTTCCTGGGGATTTGAGACAGGAGCTGTAGGAGGACTGGGGCACGGTCTCGGATGGGGTTCTGATCTCTGCTGCTTCACGGCTCCGAGAGTGGATGGGAGGTTGTGGTTAAGAGGTCTGGTGACCTCTTAGCCCTCTTGAGGGAAATCAGTACTTTAAAAAAAAACAAAAAGTCCCATCTTGTGCTGCTGCTTTTCTACCTCCACCTCACAGAGCTAACATATCAGGGCTTTTAGTGGGTGCCGTGACCTCACCTCGCCATCTCTCCTGGCTGCTGTTGCTACGTTCTGAGTCATACTCGCACTTGCTCAGAGCCGGAAGGGACTTCAGAGGTCATCTCATCTAACCCCCTTGTCTTGCAGATGAAAAAACCAGGACCCAGAGCAGAA
The DNA here is from genome assembly GCF_022355385.1 of Mustela nigripes. NCBI lineage: Eukaryota > Metazoa > Chordata > Mammalia > Carnivora > Mustelidae > Mustela > Mustela nigripes. Next base: position 35,054,361 of record NC_081566.1, on the reverse strand, counting down.
ATCACTTGAGGTCATAGAGCCATGCACTTGGCCGAGGCAGGATTAGAACTTGGGACGCCCGACTCCCTGTCTCAGGCCCCTTCCCACTTCATAACTGCAGTGGCGTCCACAGGCCCAGACCTGGGGTTGGCTGCTGCTCCAGAGCTCCTCAAGCCTCAGGAGCTGCTCTCTGACCCCCTTGACTGTTCGGTATTTATTGTTGGGCTGTTGGGCAAAGGGGTGCCGGGTGGGTATTTATTGCATCCCCAGCAGTAACCCCCGAAGTTGGAGGGGCAGCTTATGTACCAACTCAGCAGCTTCATGAGTTTTAAATCAGGTAACCAGCTTAAAAAAAAAAAAAATATATATATATATATATATATATATATATATATATATATATGCATGCCACCTCCACACCTTTTAGGGAGTGTTTGAAAGAAATCTTATTATTTTTTGTAGAAGAACGTAGGAACCATATTAACTGTTTCTTTGGTAAGGACACCTAGTCTCAACCCACTTGTGTAATAATTGGCTGTATGCCCCCTGGGGTTCCTCAGCTGCTTCCTGCTTCACTGTGTCATGGTGACTCTTGGGTATTAGCTGAACAAATTTAATTAAAGCTGGCACTGTTGTCCCTCTCTGCTGCATGACTCTGATTAGTTGAAGGGTGCTGTTGCTTTACAAAATATAGAATGTTGTCATACCTTACCTCTGTTTATCTTTCCATTGCGTGGATTAGAGAGAAAACAAGGTCCTGTGATGTCTTCTCCTTTCCTTTCTCCAGTGGTTCTCCCTCCCCAGGTCACTGTGTGTCACTGTGGTGGGGCTTCCTCTGGTGTTCTGAAGGGGAGATAATCGGAACCTCATGTGCTTGTTCCGGACACACAGGGAGGCACGGAGCTCCCACAGCCGCGAAGGACAGGCAGCATCCCACTGGCACACCTCATGCTTGGATACCTCCTGGGTAGCACGCTGGGTAGCACGGCTATGTGAGGGCCCTGTTCCCAGATGGGGTTTGCTAGATGAAATCGCATGGTGAGGAAGGTTTCACTCACTAAAATGGCCTCTTTTAAAGAAGAAGAGAGGGGTGCCTGGCTGGCTCAGTGGGTTAAAGCCTCTGCCTTCAGCTCAGGTCATGATCCCGGGGTCCTGGGATCGAGTCCCACATCAGGCTCTCTGCTCAGCGGGGAGCCTGTTTCCTCCTCTCTCTGCCTGCCTCTCTGCCTACTTGTGATCTCTTGTCTGTCAACTAAATAAAATCTTTAAAAGAAAAAAGAAGAAGAAGAAGAAGAGAACATGAGGTGGGGCAAATGGCAGAGGTGGAGACAGAGAATCTCCATCAGGTTCCAGACCCAGCACAGAGTCCAAGGTAGGGCTTGATCTCACGGCTCTGAGATTGTGACCTGAGCTGAAATCAAGTCGGACACTTAAACTGACTGAGCCACCCAGGTGCCCCAAATTAGCTTCTTATATCTCCTTTGCTTATAGGTTGTTAACAGTTCACTGAGCATCCTGCTATATGCTTGGTCACATAAAGTGCCTTAAAACTTGAGGGGTCAAGAAACTGATTCGGAGAAGGCATTAACAGATGCAGTGTGTGTTGTCCTGTATGGCAGCCAATACCCTTGCATGGCTATTTAAACTAATGTTAATTAATCTAAATTAAGTTGAAAATCAGGGACCCCTTGGTGGCTCAGTGGGTTAAAGCCTTTGCCTTCGGCTCAGGTCATGATCCCAGGGTCCTGGAATCGAGCCCTGCATCAGGCTCTCTGCTCTGCAGGGAGCCTGCTTCCTCCTCTCTCTCTGCCTGCCTCTCTGCCTACTTGTAATCTCTCTCTGTCAAATAAATAAATAAAATCTTAAAAAAAAATAAATAGAAAATCGGCTAGCCACCTTTCAAGTCTCCAGTGGCTACATGTGGCTACTGGCTGCTGAACTGGATAGCACAGAAGCATATACTCCTCCTATTAGAAAGTTCTGCTGCATTGTGCTGGTCTAGAGGTGAAATCCTGTGGTTGGGGCTAGAAGAGTTTTGGAAGGGAAATCTCTGAGGACTCTAGGAACCAGGGACAGTTCATTGCTGGGCCTCTGAAGTATGAGCAGGTCTGTAGGAGTGGCTGGTGATGCTGGCCCTGAGGGAAGAACTGGAGATCAGGTGGGCAAGGACCAAGTAGGGTTGGTGACCCAGAATTGAACCTAACCTAGCTTTATTTATTTATTTAAAATTTTTTAAAAGGATTTTATTTATTTATTTGACAGAGAGCTCACAAGTAGGCAGAGAGGCAAAGAGAGAGGGGGAAGCAGGCTCCCTGTGGAGCAGAGAGCCCGACTCAGGACTCGATCCCAGGGCCCTGAGATCATAACCTGAGCCAAAGGCAGAGGCTTAACCCACTGAGCCACCCAGGTGCCCTTAACCTAGCTTTATATTAAAAGTGGTTGTTACAATATTTGAGGGGCATGAAGTAAACTCACAGGCAGAAGGATGACAGATCATTGAGGTTTGGACCGTGGAGGTCCTAAGTTTCTAGTTTCAGAGACCCCCCTCCTTCTCATGGGGCCTTGGCCCCTATTTACTGCAGTCAGACTCTTGGCGTCCACTGAGGCAGGATTAAGTTGGGTCAGATCATGGTCCTTTTTCACTTGTGAATTGTGGGCTTTGATGGAGCTTGAAAATAATCTCCAGCTAAGATCTGGGATCAGGGACTGACAGAAGGGAGGAGAAAAGCAGCCCCAGGCCTCAGGACCAGGTATTGGTGGGTGCCTGGGAAATGAAGAAGCTCCTTTTCGGGAGGAAGAAGGTGTTGGTGCCCATGATTAAGAGGTTTTGACTGGTTGGGACTGGAGGACTTGACCCATCTTCAGTTGGCAAGTCTACTTGAGAAGCAGGTGTAGCGACTCAGGGAGAGGCTTGGAGGAGCCAAGCTTTGGGACTGCAGACTTAATCCTCGGCCAGATCCTGGGGTGGGAGGAGGGGCTAAAGTTCCTGTCACCCACAAATCCCAGGGATGTATGGAGGCTGTGCCAGGAGGAATGTCACCCACTGTGGGGAAGGACAGGGCATTGGCATCCCACTGGAGTCCTCCCATGAGTCCCGAGGCCCTCCGGTGTTGTGATTCAGGACTGTCCCTGGTGGTCTGAGGTCCTGATTCAGGCCCTTCCAAGGGCCACGTGGGTTCTCTTTTTCCCTCTTCCCTGGACTGCACCCTTCCAGGAGCTTCAGTGTTCTAGGAGGGAGGTGGGTGCGCCGGGCAGAGTTGTTCTTTGTGTTTGAAGGGGCTGCGGTTGCTCTTGGTACTGATATAAGCTCGGGTGGTAAAGACAACCATATCCCTTTGCACCTTAGAGCTGTTGATACTCCCTGGTCATCTTTCTTGACTGCTTCCATCTTACCAGAGCGGGTGGTTAGGCCAGTCAGGAAAGGGTCAGCGCTATGTCCAGGGTCTTACCCTGTGTCTTAATCAGGGACGCAGTTCCCTGGGACCTCCTCTTCATCTGGGTTCCTTTGTTTTTTTTTGGTTGCTAGAGGGATGGCCCTTGCAGTGCAACTCTCAGCTCAACTAACTGGTCACTAGGCTTTTTCTATATAGGTCACCTCATAAATGGGGACATTGGTAAAGAGAAGGGACCATGCCACTGGGCAGCTTGATGTACACCAAGTATGTAACCTAAATTTTGTACCTTTTCTCATCATTAGAGGGATACTGATATTTTGCATTTTAAGATATATCTTTGGATACAAATTTTTAGAGATGAGTTTTTAATTACTGGTTAAGTGCTAGAGAAGAGAAGAAAGCAAAAAAAGGGGCCCAGTCTATGTGTCCTGCTAACTGGTCATGTGACCTTAAGTAGGTCAGTTAGGTTTTCCAGGCTTTGGTGCATGCGTCAGAGGTCAGGCTACAAATTACTCCTGAGCACTGGCATTGGGGGGTGGTGGAAGGCAAGAGGCTGAGAGCCGGCAGGGTGACTTGCTGACCTCCCCGTGTCTGACCATCAGCAGCGCCTGTGCCGGCGTGGATGCCCTTTTGATAAGCTTGATGCTAGGCTCTGAGGTGGCTGTGTCCAGTTAATTAATAATCATCATTGACCAGCTGCTCCCTCTCTCGTGTGAAGACTGGGAGAGTGTTCCAGCTAGCGCCTCAGCAGAGAGGATGGGCTGTGTACCTCGGGAGTGGGGGTGGCGTGGAGATCTAGTCTTCCCTTGAAGTCAGAGGAATCTTAGTATAGTTGTGTCTCACGGTGGAGATGAGGAATTCTTTATGTTCTCCATCAGAGACTTGTTTCCCATTTGAGGTGTGGGGCCAAACATGGCCGCTGTGATTGGCGGTGCAGGCACAGGGGCACCTGGCCGAGGGGGCTGGTGAGGGCTGTGACCTAACCTGTTGTCCACCAGGCAGGCTTTGTGTTGGCTTGTGGCTGGGCTCCTCCAGACAGGGGTCTTCTCATTCACCCAGAGATACGGTGTGGGCTGGGAGCTGTGCGGAGGTGAGAGGTGGGGACTGTTCCCAAAGCTGATGAGGAAATTAGGATTTACATCCAAGTACCACCCCCCACCCCACCCCAAGACGGTATAAGACTGGATATCAGAAGTCCAAAGAAGCAAGAGGAGAGACGGATACCTGGTGCTGGCTGTTCTCTTTCCTCTTCTTCCTGCTCACTTAGTGCTGAGCAGTAGTTTCATCCCTGAAGATTTGGAGTGTGGGGTCCTGGGTGCCAGGCCATCATACGTGGTTGGACGAAGAAGACACAGAGTGGAAAGCAGAATAAGGTTGGACACAGCCTCTGGTGGTGCAGTGTTGGGATCTTTATTCTCTGATCCAGTAAACATCTCTGTGTGCTATCTGGCCGGGGGAGAGCCTGGGACGTGGCCCCAAGGTCAAACCCTATCTGTAACTCTTGCCCCCCTCTAAGACCGGCCATGCTCTGTGTTTATTTTGCTAGGAACCTGAGCTGCCTAGAAGGGTCATATGAAAGGGCATCTTACTCTTGAGGGACATCCCAGGCATCTCCGTGGCCAGTGTCCATGCAGCACTCATCTGGAAGGTGAGGCGTGGTGGCTAAAGACGGAAACTGTGTGGCTTTTTCTGTCTCAGAGAACATGAGGGGAACACGGGGGCCTGTGCTGTTGATGCCTTCTCTGCTACACTCATCTCCATTGAGTCTTTTGAACCTAAAGCAAAGGGAAAGGGGACCTGCTGACAAGCCCCTGCCGGCTCCTCCGCTGTCCTGCTCCTCTGGGAACCTTGCCCCCCACCCCTCTGCCGCAGGTGATGGCGTCAGTCACCTTGTGGCCATTGTGATGATCCGTAGTGTCACTGGGCTCCCAGCCCACACACGGGACATTTGCAACCTGGCCTCCCGCCCAGGGCCTAGAACTGCTACTCAGCCCCTCTGTACCAACAGCTAAAAATAAGCTCGCTACTGCTGCAGTCTCCCCTCACCACCCAGCCCTGCCGTCGGCCCCGGGTCTAACTGCCACGCCGCAGACCTGCATCTCTCTCCTTGCGCCTGGTCTCCCTGTCTACCCCCTTCTCCTGGGGCTGGGAGTGAGCCATGGCTGGTGCTTCTCCAGGTAGCTTGTCCCACTCCTCTCACTCAGGAAAGCAAGTTGCCCCCAAGCCCCTGCCTAGCCCCAGCTGTGTGAGAAGAGGGCAGTGCGTGCCAAGGCTCCGTGGAGCTGCCTTGCTTCTCCATCAGGGGAAGGCTTAGGGGGAGGGCGCCCAAGTTCATTGGAGTCAATGAGATTTTTGCCTGGGCTTCCTCCAAGCTGCTCTGGCCAGCAGGCCCCCCCTGCCAGAAGGGGTGTGGGGGTGAGTAGGAGAGCCCCGCATGAGGCTGTCCGTGGCCCTCACCCTGACTGCCCTGTGGCTGAGCCGCCTCCCTGCCCTGGGCCTCCTGCCCTGTTGCCCCGCTAATTCTCCACCTCTGCAGTGTGGGGCTTCAGGTTACGCACAGGGGTGTGACCTCATCCTGCTGGCTTCCAGGGCTCACTGAGCCCTGACCCTCAGGGCCTCCTTCCTGGGTCAGGCCAGGGCCCCTCTGGCCTTCCAGCTTTGCCACCTGCACTATGTCACAGAGAACAGGGGTCTCTCCTCTCTCCTGACAGTGGAGGCAGGGTTACTGCTGATCTGAGCCCACGGAAGCCCATTGAGGCAGCCTCTTCCCTTACTGCCGGGGGGTCCTGTGCAGGCGAGGGGAGGAGGCTCAGGTAGTTGCAGAACTGAGCAATAGTGGGCAAGCACTTCTTTTAGCTTGACTTTGGCATTCTCTTCTTCCTGATTCACCTAATCCTCGGCAGGTGTGGTACTAACCATGCAAACAAGGGTTTTGTGTCTTTTTTCTGAACTTGGGGATGTTTGGGAGAGGAGGTGAGGAAGAGTTATAGGAGCCAAGGTGGGTCTTTGGGGACCTCTGGCTTCAGCTAGAGTCACATACTGGACCATGTCTGTATGGGCTGCTTTCTCCCATCTGGCCCTCTGGGGCCTCATTTTCTCTGCAGGGAGAGATTTATCTGCCAAGGCCCATTGGCTTCTGGAGGGAGGAGTTGGGTGTAAATTGCTAAGAGTTTATTTTTAACTCTGACAGAAGGAGCCCCTGTCCTTGGAGTAACCGTACCCTCCCGCTTCTCTGTCCCGGGCCTCCCTCTCTGACTTCTGTCATTCTTAGAGGAAGGCTTGTAGATTCCACAGGCCCGGCGTCAGCGGAACTGGGCAAGGGAAGCCTCTCTAAGTGGAGAATCTGTGGATTGCTTGACAGGCCCGACTTCTGCGGAGCTCAGGGGCCTGTGGGGGGCAGGGAAGTAGAGCGGGAGCCCTGGGCCTTGGAGGCCACACGTGTGGAACGTAGAGCATCCTAGGAATGCAGGTGGACTGGTGGAGAGGCCACATGGGCCTTGGTACTTGGAGCACCCTGTTGGCTCTCCTGTGCTGGCAACGGTAGCAGGGGTCATCTTGTGCCCTTCGCAGTGCCTCTGTCCTCACAGGCACCCAGATCTCTGAAAGGTAGAAGGATACCAGGGCAGAATGAGTGTGTATGGTCACCTGCATTGTGAATGTTTAGTTTATAGAAACGCTGAAGTTTTGTTACTCCCTCTGACTGCCAGGCTCCCAAGCATCACAGCCTTTCCCCGGGAGCCTGTGGGATTCTCCGGGACTTCATACCTTCGTGTTCCCCTCCCCTGGCAGGTGCTAGTCACTTGGGCTCCTAGTGGGGAGGACAAGTGTATGAGCGCTCCTTCGCCTGTGTCTGGACCCTTCTGGTTTCAAGGACTTGTTTTGGTTACCTTGCCTTAGATTTTTAAAAAGAACATAAACTAGAGTTTGATATAGAAGGAATGGAGAGCAGGGGGATGGGGTAGGGGCCAGGAGGGACACACAACTCCCTCTGAGGACCTCAACTGGGGAACGAAGGTCTTGGCCCCTCAGTGTCTTGGAGTGCATGGGGGGTTACTTTGTCTGAAGCCCAGCTCTGATTATACAGCTTTCCAGCTCAAACCCTTCAGTGGGTTCACTTTGGCTATAGAATACAGGAGATTTCCAGATCCTTCCCTGATCTGACGCCAATTTGGTTTTCGGTTTTATTTATTTTTATTTTTTTTTCCTGAATACCTGCTGCATTTCAGCTTAAGTGGCTTACGTTTGCTGTTTCCTGAATAGAACCCTGCACTGCCCTCTCCCCCCCCCCCGTCACCTTGCCCATGCATGGTATGTATGCCATCTGTCCATCTGTATCTTCCTTGCCTCCCTGCCCCACCCCTGTCTGTATCTCCCTACTCCACCCTGTACAAATGCTGCCACTTTCATGAAAGCTTTCACACCAGAAGTGGCTCTCCCCTACCCTGCCCTGTCAGACCTGCCAAGACACTCTTCCCTTCCCTCTGTTTTCAGTCTGTTTGCCCATGTTCAAGGGACCGACCCTTCTAATGCTGCATTGTAAGTTCATGAAGACTCACGTCATTATTTTTTGTATTCTCTTATTTCCTCCTTTAAAAAAAGTCATGGAGTATTTTGGCATTGCGCATTATACCTAGCTGCCTAATAAAAGTGTGGTAATTGAATAATAGTGGGAGCTGCCTGCATAAACATAAGGTCCCAATGGTGATCCTCGGGTGAGTGGGGGGAGGGCTCTGGGCATGGCACAGTCCTGGGGGCTGGGCTCTCTGAGACTGAGCCAGGGCTACAGTAAAGGCCCCCAAAGTGTCTGTCCCTGTTCTTCCCTCCAGCCTGCTAAAAAGCCATTCATAGCGGAACAGTCTTCTGGGCATTTCTTCCCTCCACACATTCGGATCTGCTGACTCAAGCTGACACCTTCTGTTTCTGCTAACGGATTTCTCATTCTTGTAAGGATCCTGACCACAGTTTCCCATTGATGCCTCTTCTCTGTCTCCTCCCTGTTCCAGAGCCCCTTCTTTTCCTGCTTCACTACAGGGATGACCCTTCTGCCTCTCAGAGAATTTTAACTGGGGGAGGGACAGATGTGGAACTGACCACCTCTCTTCCAGCTCTTGGCATCTTCTGGTTAGCGCCAGACAAAGCCGAGACACACACATGCAGTCCAAGGTGATGTGACAGCTGGCCTTGCTCCTGTGTGTTGCAAGAAGACCAGTGTCGAGTACCAGGTTGCCAGGTCTGAGGTCAGAGGTTTGAATCTCGTGGGGCAACTTAACTCCATGCCACAGGTTTGAAGGAGACACAGACCAGGACTGGTGTCCGAGAGACCGGCTTGTGTGGCCCTCAGAAGGTCTGAGAACATGTCTGGGCCTCACTCCGTTTGCTCCTTTGTGAATTGCAGGGCTCCGGCTTGGTCTCAGACTTGATCTCAGAGGACTCCTGCACTTCACAAAGGGCTTTCTGTCACCCCACTGCTGGGTACACAGCCCCGCACTGGGAAGAGGCAGGGCAGCCCACGTTCCAGGTAGTGGGGATTGACCATTCCTCTCTGCCCTCACTTTGTGTAGGCCAGTGGTCCATCAGCCTTCCCCGGGCTGTGGTAGTTTTTTATTCACTCAGCCATTCAACCACTGTTTATAAACATGTATTCTCTCCCATGCCTGCCTCCTGTCTTTCCTGCTGACGGGCCATCAGGAGGCCCAGATGGCAGGATTAGCCTCGAATGGGAGACTAGTCAGGGTCATCCCTTTGGGTTTAGACCCCTTTAATACCTCTGCTATATGAGATGAGAGGAATTTGGAACAATGAGGGCTGATTCTTTCTAGCAGCTTAGACTAGACTCCTGCCTTTCTAAGCAGGATTTGCCTTAGGGTGCCTTCTATCCCTCTGAGACCCGAAGCAGCTTACCACTCAAGAAAATTAATTAGCAGTGCTGAGAATGACTTTTGCAGCCTCCCTAAGGATAGATGGGAACAGCAGATTGGCTTTGATACATAAACAGTCTTCAGTCTTCTGTAGCTGAATGCTACAGCTGAATCACTGTTGAAGGTTTAGCAACACTGTCAAGGTTTCCCAGATTAATAACAAGTCTTTATTGAGCAGATACTTTGTGTCAGGCATTGTGTTGGGTTTTTACTAATCTTACTAAACCCTAAAATAATACAGCAAAGTAAAAATATTTACAGAATACTTACATTTTACAGAAGAGGAAATGTGGTCACATGTGCAGAACAATGCATTCATTAGCAATGATTTACTGAGTGTCTGCTAACTGCTATAAATTATTATAGGCCCCAGGGATACATTAAGTGTACCAAAGAAACAAAAACAAAAACAAAAACAAAATCTTGTCTGCATGGAGCTTGCATTTTAGCAAGGGGAGACTGACAAAATGCAATCAATTAAACGATACCGCCTGTCAGATGGTGATAGAGATGGTGGCAGAAAGAAAGGAGGCAGGAGGCCCAGGAATGCTGGGAATGTGTGTGTGGCTCAGGGAAGGCTTTACTGGGAAGGTGGTGTTGGGTTAAGTGCCAGGCCCTGGGCTTGCTAATGATGGGAGTGTCTTACTCTAAAACCTGGGCTTCATTCAGCTTGTGCTACTGCCTCTCCAGTAGTTCCTCCATGAATCCATTATAATTTAGTACTTAGTTGCTCTGGCAATTTATGTTGTATCATCAAATATTTATGGGATACTTACTTTGTGCAAATTGCTACAAGGATAAGGAATGGGCACTGCCTTTGGGAACCTTCCATTCAGAAGGGCAGGGAACGTGTGTGTGTGTGTGTGTGTGTGTGTGTGTGTGTGTGTGTGTGTAAGGAGTAAGGAATGAAAAGACTGCACCCCACGATCTGGATTGTGCCCTTTTACACATATTCCCATTTGACAATTTCTGACACAAGGAGGCCACGTGGTCTGATGTTGGGGTTTCCATATAGAGAAAGAGGTTCATGGAGGTTCTGGTGCGTAAGTGGTGGGGTCAGGGCAATAGGGTGGCCCCAGAGGACATGGAAACAGGGGATGGGCTCCTCAGGATGGAAGGGGTTAGGGGACGGGGTCACTTTTGCCTGGCCTAGGCAGAGGACACATCCTGGAATCACACCTGGGACACACCCAGGGGAGGACGCAGATTAAAGTTTGGCCAGTGGGTGTGGGTTGTTAAGGAATTGCACTGGGTACTCCCGTCTCCTGTTCGGCTGCGGGGAGAGAGAGGATCTCCCTCCAGGGATCTTTCTTGTAATAGGAAATGCTTGGGGTTGGGAGTTGGCCAAGCATCCAGCAGAGCCAGGGAGGAAAGGGGTGATAAAAAGAGGTGGCCGCGCTGACCCTGTGGCAGAGCCTACTTTGGTCGGCCTCTGGGCCCTCACAGGACTTCTGTCTTGCTCTGAAGAATCTCATCCTGCCCTGTGTTCAGCTGCTCAGGTGGAGGTGTGGGCAGGCGGTTCGCAGGGTGATGGGGTGGCTGTGTGACCCTAGGCTCTGGCCATCTTTGATTCCCGCCTCTCAAGGCCTCAGCACTCAGGGCTCAGGATGGAGGTGACGGTTAGTGCAGCTGGTAAAGTGAAGCAAGGTCTGGGTTTTGTTTCCTGAGCCGGTACTGTGGTGAAGGAAGTTGCCACATGATCTTTCCTTTCTTTTCTTTCTTTTTTTTTTTTTTCTTTTTATAGAAGGGGAAAACCATCTTCCAGTAAACTTCAGAAACAGTATCTAGTCTTTGATGAAGGTCATCGCCTCACTCCCCCCTCACCACGCGTTTTGTAGCCCATCTTGCTTTCATCCCTTCTCCCCCGTTCTTCCCTGTCAGTGTCCTTTCCTCTGAGGGACTGCGTCTCTGCATCAGGCTGGCTACTTGGAGGGATGCTTGGTGGCCTGTCCTTGACAGTGAGAGCTGTTTAAATAGGCCAGATGGTTCCTGATACCCGCCCGGCCTCTCCTGCTGCCGCTGCCGCACTGGTCTGTGGTCGTTTGGTATTCCAGAAGGTTGAGGCAATACTTCCCGGCTCAGGTAACCACACTTTGTGGTAGATTCAGAGCGTGTGTCTAAGCAGATGCTGGGCAAAAGGGCCTGAAATGTGGGAGGCGGGGATCAAGGCTGAAGGCCACCGTGTTAATCTGGAGTTCTCAGTCAGGTTTGAATTTGGCCTTTGCACTGTACCTGGGCAGGAATCCAGTTATGTTTGAAAGTGTGCAGATGATGGATTTTCCTGATGAAAAATTTTGAGGTCTGGAAAAGTAGTGGGTTTGGGGTTGTGTTTCTTTTCTTTCTTTCTGTGTGATTCATTTTCTCTTTCTTACATTTCTACACCCCAAAACAGCCCTACAAACCTTTGGGACTCCAGCTTTAGTCAACCAAGGGATGTTCCAAGTCATCCCTGAGAGTGAGGTCTGCTTGCTCTCAGGAAGCTGGGAAATGCCCCACCGCCTGGGGTGGGCGGTGGCTGCTGGGACACCAGTGCTGTTGCTGTTCATTGCTTTCGGGGGCAGAGAAGGGCAGAGGCCTTAGGGGTGAGCCTTTTAGTTTGGGCTCTTTGTTCTCTCTACCTGTTGTCTTTGGTACAGCTGACATAGAGCTCCTCCTTTCCTGCTGTTTTCTTTGAATTCAATCTCCCTGTCCTCAAGTAGGGTGCTGCAGGCTGGAAGTGGGCTCTGGGAGGTGGTGGTGAAGGGAGTTTGCTTGCTTACCTGGACCCCACAGTGAGTACGGAAGCCCTCTTTCCACAGGACACTGCTCTGGCCAATAGCAGAGCCCCTAGCCACATGCGGCTATTTAAATTAAATAAATACAATTAAAAAGTAGTTCCTCTGTAGCACTAGCCATGTTTCAGAGGTTCAGTAGTCTCTATAGCTAGTGGCTACTGTACTGGGTAGCACAGATAGAGAACATTCTGTCACCACAGAGCCTTCTCTCAGACAGTGCTGGCCTCTGAGGTCATTGTTCTACGCCCTGGTAAAGAATTATCTGAGCTGGCAAGGGATTTGTGGAAACGCACAAGGAGAGGTTTTAAGGCCCAGGTAAGAGGGAAAAGAGAAGGTAATAATTTAAAAGGGGACCTTAAATAGTATTTAGTTTGTCTTGTTTAGGACTACATCCCCGCAAATGGTCAACTACCCAGGGGCTCCCAAACTAAGTCAATTATCAGAATCACCTCTGGGTAACATTTGAAATGCAGATTCCTGGGCCCCACTCTTTGTAGCTCATTGAGTCCGAGACTGCAGAGCTGGCATTCGGGAATGTGCGTTCTCTCTAATGATCATGTGGGCTTGGCCACCACTGATGTATTGAACTGATGCTCTCAGTTCCTCCAGTGATGGGGGAGCTCACCGCTTTTCAAGAAGACCTTACCATTAAAAAAAAAAAATTGCTTGTTAAAAAAAAGTTGTTGTTAAAGTTCTGTGTTTATTGAGTTCAAAGTTTGGTTCCCTGAGCTTGTAATAGTCCCTAATGCTTGTTGCCCTTTCTGGAGCCTAACAGAATGCATCAGTGCCATCTCCCGTACTCAGTCTTCTGCAGATATTTGAACACAGCCTGTGGCCCAGCGTCATGGCACGTTTTCAGAGTACTTGATCTGCCAAGGGCTCGAGGGAGACGCGGAGATGAGACTTCACTGCAGCATCCTTCCGATTCATCATCAGGCCTTGCTCAGAGGTAGAGGAAAGGTCCACGTCGCAGTGGACCCTGTCTGTGGAGAGTCCGGGGGTTGGTATGGACCACATGTACCGTCCGCCTCTCTGCCTACCACCCCCCAGGAAAGAGTCCCTGTTTTCCTGCACGGCTAACACTTGCTCTTTGAAGGCACTGATCTGTTTTCCTTCAGAGGCATTGAGACACTTGGCCAGCATTGCCAGGCAGATAGGACCACAAACCTCTCTTCTGTTTGGAGACCTTCAGGGGCACCCTCCCCTTGCCTCCAGGGTAATGCTGAGACTCCTAACATGATACTCAAACAAGCTGGCTTTGACTTTCCTTCCCACCCCCACCCCTCACACACATACACTCACCCTTTCAGAAATGACTGCCTCCCACTCTGAGTGCATTCTTACGCTCCCAGATCTTCTGTTGGGCCTGGCCTTCCTTTTGTCTGTCCTTTCATGTCCTGGTAGAGCTCTAGCTCGCCTTCGAAGCTCACATTGTACCTGCTCCCCAGTCCCAATTCCAGGTGGAGTAACTCCCTTCCCGCCACCAGTTCACACCCGCAGTAAGTCTGCTACGAATTTGGCAGCCACTCGTGGGTCTTTCCCTGCTAGACTCAGCTCCTTGAGCACAGGGACTGTGTCTCGTGTATTTGGAATCCTCCATGCAAAGCACAGTGCCAGGTCCTTAGCTGAGGGGTCGTGTGTGCCCACAGACGTGGGCCCATTTCCTTGTCTGTGTGTCTTTTGGGTTCTGATGCACCTGCCACGGGGGAGCCACAGCCCCTCTCCTAGCGCCCAGCACCGCTTTCTCTCCGTGGTGGGGGCCCCAGCAGCTCCCGGGAGAAAAGTGCTGTTTAGCAGCTGATAATTAACAAGCAGGGCATGGAGCTTTGGCTGCCTGGAGGCAAAACTGATACTTAAACAATAAAAGTTTCTGAAATCAAGAATTAAAGTGTCTGTTTCAGAAATCGCTACATCCAAACAGAAGCCTGCTCAGCTAAGATAAATGGAGTCATGAGTGGAACCAAAGGGCTCTGTCTAACCCAAAGGGGTTCCCGAGGGACGCGGCCTGGATTGGGGGCTGGAAAGGTAATGTTCTGTTTCTGCTCTCTGCTGCGGGGCCTGGGACTGACTGCCTGGGGAATCGCGGGGGGCTTCTTCAGGAGCGGCCGACTGTGTTCCCTTTCATTCCCAGTCTGTATAGATTAGACTTATTTTGCCCAGTGGGCAAGAAGAGCAATTTGGAAAAACTGTGTAGGACTAAACTGGGGGCCTTCTCTCAGGCGAAGAAGCACGCTTTGTCTCCAGTGATAGAGACGGTTCAGTCCCGCTGGCGGGGTCTCATCTTGTTTTCTTGTGATGCTACTAGGGTTGAGAGGAAGAGCTGACATTCGGGTCTCTCCTCTTCCTCGGTCAGAACCAGGGCAGGAGGAATTCCCCAGCCTCTTGTTGCTGCCCAAATACTAACCACAATCCCCAGCTCCACTGTTCTAAGAAATGTGTGTACCAGGAACAGACCGTGGCTTCAGCACCTAGGCAACTGCTCAAGAGGCAGAGGCTTCCTGTGTGTTGGGGGGTGGTGGTGGTGGCCTTGAGAGTGTCCTGCATCCTGTCACCAGGACAGGGGCTCCCAGCAGCAGCTGAGGTCAGTGGGAGACGCTCTTTCACAGTCTGCTTCCTCGTGAGTGAAGCAGAGAGCCCACCTCGGGAAACCAGAGAGCCCGCGGAGGGTCTTTATCACAAACTCATCCGGGGTGCGGGCTGTCTGACAAACGTCGTTTTCAGGGAGTGGGTTTGGGAGAGACTGCTATCAGATCCAGAGACAATCCGAGCTATACATATGTATATATATATGTATATAGTGGTTTTTAAAAAGATGTTATTTATTTGACAGACAGAGATCACAGTAGGCAGAGGAGTGGGGGAAGCAGGCTCCCAGGGAGCCTGATGTGGGGCTCGATCCCAGGACCCCGAGATCATGACTTGAGCCGAAGGCAGAGGCTTTAACCCACTGAGCCACCCAGGCACCCCTGTATATAGTTTGAATACAAAAATATTAGACTCCCTGGGAAATGTTTACATGATTTATGTCATGTCTGAATGTCTGTCACTCATTGTGGCTTCTCCATTGGCATCTAGCCCATGGTGGGAAGAGAGTTGGGTGAGAACCCTTGCCTGCCATCCCTTTCAGTCTCTGTTGAGATTAGTGGTATTTGGTGGCTGAGCTCTCCCAGCCCATGTGTGACACTGTGGTGACCTCTCACTGACCACAGGTGTGTATGTTGCCCATAGAGTCAAACACAAAACACTTGGGGTGGTTTAGGAGGAAACTTGATAAAAGAATGAAACCCACTGGTTGACATCAGTGACATAAGCATCGACGATTACAGCCAGCGTTGGCTTGGCCTGTGCAGAGCTTCGGTCCCTCCAATCAAGTTCTAATGGTCCTTGTAGAAACTTCTCCAGTTGAACTGAATGGTTAAGATTCCACAAGTGTGTGTTTGCTCATTCATCTGTTCACCCGTCTGTTCACTGGAAGTTTACTGAAGGGAAAACATGGATGCAAAAATTTTTCTTACAGTCCTCCAAGTGGTAGGAGAGCTACATTCGGGGGTCAGGGGGGAATGTGGAGGAAAGAGCCACCCAATCCTCTAAGCACCAGACAGTGCTGGACTGCTTTGGTGGTGGTAATGCCGATCCTGGGATGCTCTATGAGAAGATAAATCTGGGAAACACTCTGCGTGTACATTAACATTTTAAAGGCTCTGAGAAGTTCTGTGGTAGAAGAATCTATTTGACTTTGTAAACCCTAGTGCTGCTGACATTTCTAGGATCCCTTTTTAACTTATTACTTATGAACGTTCTTACAGACTACTGTTTGAGCAATGGCAGTACAGTCTCCCCTCTGGGAGAGCTGCCCAGTGATTTGAGAAAAATTCACCTGACTCTAGGTCAACACCACTTTGAGAGGTGTGTGTATGTGTGTGTGTGTACATATGTGCATGCATGTGTGTGTGTGTGTACATATGTGCATGCCTGTGTGTGTGTGTGTGTGTATGCTGGCGGTGGGGGGTAGGGTGTGGCAGAGAAGGGCCCCCGGCAGGTGGCTGCTATTGAAGTTGGCTCTGTCTGCCTCCCTGCTGGCTTTGTGCTTCTGGAGAAGGCTTTTGTCCTGGCCCGAACATGCTGAATAGCAGCTACATCTGTCATGCCTGGGAAGCGGCAGTTTGCAGCGTGGGGGGTGAAGGAGCAGTGAACAGACACCCCTGCTTGAGGCCCAGGCTGCTGCGAGTCCCTCCGGAGCGCAGGGAGGGGCTGGTGATCCTGAGGCAGCTGCTTGCTAATCCTGGAAGTGGAGGGGAACAAGATTTAGCTCTCTTATCTCCGAGTTCTCCTTGTCCCCTGGGGGAGCGCGTGTTGACCCTAGAGGTGGTAGCTGGGAGGAAGCAGGTGGGCAGGCCATTTTCTCCCCTTCACCAACCACAAGGCATCCGGACGGGGGACCAGGGTGGAAAGGCACTTAGCTGTCCAGTACCCAGCGGGATGGAGATGAAGCCATTTTGGTTTAAATTTAAGGACGGATTCAGAATTTTGACGTGGGTTTAGTAAAGTTTGCCGTGCTTTAGAAGTCAAGAGTCCCAGCTAGAATTGCTTTTAGGCCCCTGGTGACAGGAGGTGGGTGTGAATGTCTGGTGAGCGCATGGCTGGCTCCTTCGGGAAGGTCTGGGAGGCCTTACCTGGCTCCTCACTGGAACGAACCCAGATCCAGGGAATTCCCGAGGCCAGCAGACCTCAGTGCCCTTCCTGTGCAGCTTTGCTAGGAGGAAAAGGATTTCTGAGGAAATTGACAACTGGGAAAAAATGGGAGTAGGAATCAGTCATCTTCCTGGAGATCATACATGTCCGCTGCAGGTCGACGTCTGTGTAATTAAGGCAGGCTCGGAATTTCCCTATCTGTTTATATGGACGTATGTATTAATACACATTTTTTTGAGCTTAAGCTTTTCCTCTTTGACCTCCTCCCAAAGGCGGAGGAGTTAGTCTGTCCTTAGGAACTAGGATGAGGTGTCCCCTTATGTCCCAGCTCCTCTGGCCATATCTTGCCTTCCCTCAGTCACAGCCACAGAGGCTCAGAGTCCTTCAGATGGGGGAGGAGCAAGCCCAGTCCTTCTTGTTAGTGGAGAAAGGGCAGATGCTGTCCCTCCGTTCCCCTGCACAGGAAGTCTGGGTGGGCCAGGCTTTGGTTTGGGAAACAGGAGCATTTGTTGCTGCTGCCAACTGGGGTTGTTTGCAGACTCCCAGGCTCCAGTGTCTCCGGAGGGACCAGCAGCTCTGACCCCCGTGGACTCGCTCCCATCCCCAGGGAGGGAGCCCTTGCCAGGAACCTCTGAGCTAGCTGGAGGTGGGTGTTGGGTAAGGGTAGTGGAGGACTGGGTGGTAGGAGAGGAGTAGGGAATGACTCCCTCCTTCCCCCATCAGCTGGGGATGCATCACCACTGCTGGGAATGCATTTAGGCCACACTAGACAAATTGGTCATTATGGAAATTCTTTCTTACCCCAGGGTGGGGCTTTACTTGTTCAGAAGGAACTTCAGATGTCCTGGCCATCAGGGACCAAGCCATTGACCTGCTGTCCCCTCAGGGCTAAAGGGCAGGCCAGTGTCTGAGTCCCCATTCCTGTGATCTCTCCCCATTCTCCCTTCTTGTGTGTCCCTTCTTCACCTGGTCAGACGTCATGGCGGTCGCTTGATGTGTCTTGGGCATGGAGGTGGAGAGGATGACACCACGGCCTCGCCTTCCTCTTTCCCGCAGGTCCTAGGCTTCCTTGCTGGGTCTCCACTCCTGTCATGGACCCACTTACAGTTGTGGCACATCTGGACCTAGACAGGGTGTCCTGTTGTCCTGCATAATGAGGACCCCAGTCTTCCCCTAGGTGATTGGCCACAGTTATTCTGAGTGGGGAGAGGGATTTCCCCCACCCCCAGGCACTCCAGAGACTTCCTCCAGGCTCTTGGCTCCCATTTCCGAGTCTCAGTCTCTAGGCAGGCTGCTCTTCCATTCCTCCCCTACCCCCACCCCAAGGAGAAAGGCGGGAAGGAAGTCCTGCCAGAAGTTGTTTTTTGGTTTGTGAGGTAACAGTCTTTGGATTGAGAAACACATGTACCCTCCCCTTTAAGATCTGAGCCCAGAAGCACTAGACTCTGGTTTCCAGGGAAACCAGAGTGGGCAAGGCCGAGAAAGAGGGGGCTGGTTATAGGTACTGAAATCTGGGAGGGGCTCCCAGGCCCTCTGTGCTTTTTCGGGAAGTCTGCTTGGCCTACTCAGGGCCCTGGGTTGTAGCCCTCCCTGTGTCCCCAACCAGCAGGGGAGCCTTGGCAAATATCTCAAACCCTCTGCACCCTAGCTTCCACGTGCCTGAAATGAGGGGCACGCTGACTCCCCCGGATTATGGATTCAAAGGTGACCTCATGACCTCATGCGCAGAAGGGCTTTGGAATATATACAAATTAAACAAATTTTAAGGTTGTGTTATGCACCTAGGAAGAGAGAATCATGTCAAAGAACACAGAGTTACAGAAACCTGAGACCTCAGGGAGGCTGGGTGTGTCTTAGATTTCATAAGAGAAGGCAGAGGAAAAGAGCCTCGTCTACAGGTAAGTACTCCGCAGTTAATTGTAGAATTGGGGCTAGAACCAGGTCAGTCAGCTTTCTGCCATATCCTTCTATCCCTTGGCAAACTCCAGGGTGTTTGTCCTTGAGGTGGGTAGAGAGGCACAGAGGAGAGAAAACATGCTGCAGAAAATCTGACAGTCTTGTATGTATCAGGTGTGAATCATCCATGCCCTTGGGAATAGGGGAAGGATAGTAGAGTAGATAATATTAAAATTATTGAAATTGGATTTTTTCAAATACTGACTTTTTTTTCCCCCCCTCTAGCAAATGCATCTCCTTAATTCTCTAGGGTTCCTGTGATGTTCTGTGTCCCAGAAACCTGGTGTGTGTTGGGGGGCGGGGTGCTCTCTTTGATTCAGTGTTTGTCGTGGCTAACCGACAGAGTGGCTAATCCACATGCCTACAGTTGAGAGCTGGTTATACCCAGTCTCCTTCTTTGGGAACATACTGATACGATAGCCAGCTCCCTACCTTTGGCCTATAGGACACTGACCAGAGCATGTGGAAGCTGCCATCGCGTCTCTGTGTTCTTTGGCTCCTGTCTAGAAACGTGGTTTGCGCAGATGCGATGAGTAGTAGGCTGCCAGAGCAGGAAAGCACATTAACTGTCCTCCAAACTGGTCCCTTTAGTGTCCAGGGGCAGGTACAGCGGCCAGCGAAGGGCAAGGACTTGTCTGGGACCAGAGCGTCAGATCATGATGGAACTGGTCTCATGGGAACAAGGACTTGCGACAGCAGAGGTCTGAGTACCAATCTCACATGGTATGATTGCCTGTCCCCAGGTCAGCCGGGCCTTTTGCAATTCTGCACTTGAGAGGACCCCGTGTTGGCCAGAACAGTTCCTCTTCTTTCCCTTGACAATCCCCCCGCCCCTCCAGCGCCTCTTTTTCCCTTGGGATCCCTCCTGGCTCTAACTTCCTGCCCTCCTCCCCCACTCTTTGTTATGAAACACTGTAGATACGCAAAACGTGAAAGAATTGTCCGGTGAACGAATGCCCATCTCCCCAGCCCCCCAGGTTCCACCATGAGCATTCCACTCTGATCGCTTTCTCAGGCCTTTCTCCATCTCTCCCTCTCTTGCCCATTTATCAGCCTTTTTCAGGGGTGCATTTTATAGCAAGTTGTAGACATCAGTACGCTACACCTTCAACATTTCCGCATATGTAGGTATTAATTAGAGCTTGGTGTTTGTTCACACATTTATTTATTTATTTATTTTAGTTGTAAGATTTGTGTAACAGTGAAATGCTCAAAATTTAAATATATAATTTGATGAGTTTTGATAAATGCTTCCATCTGTGAATTCCAAACCTCCGTCAAGGTAGAGAACAAACATGGGGCTCCTGGGTGGCTCAGTTGGTTAAGTGACTAACTCTTGATTTCGGCTCAGGTCCTGATCTCAGGGACCTGAGTTGGAGCTCCTGAGTTGGAGCAAGCTTAAGATTCTCTCTCCATCTGCCCCTCCCCCACCTCTTAAAAAAAAAAAAAGATCTAGGACAAACATTTAAAAATGTTTACTAAGTTCCTTTGGATCCTTCCTTAACAGTCACAGTTCTGGTGGTCCTTCATCGTAGTCTAGTTTTGCCTGTTGTGGAACATCAGAAATGAAATTATTGGTATGAACATTTTTTTTTAAAGATTTTATTTATTTATTTGACAGAGAGAGATCACAGGCAGGCAGAGAGAGAGGAGGAAGCAGGCTCCCTGCTGAGCAGAGAGCCCTATGCAGGGCTCGATCCCAGGACCCCGAGATCATGAACTGAGCCGAAGGCAGCGGCTTAACCACTGAGCCACCCAGGTGCTCTGGTATGAACATTTTTATGTAAGTTTCATCCACATGGCTACCTGTGTCGGTAGCTTGTTTCTTTTTATACCAGTAGGACTCCCTTGTATGGATATCATATAATTTGCCTATCCATTCTCCTGTTGCTGGACATTTGGAGTGTTTCCAGTTTGGGGCTCTGAGGAATAAAGATTATGAACGTTCTTGCACAAGTCTTTTTGTGGACATAATGTTTTGATTTCTCTTGGGTCAATACCTAGGAGTGGGATTGCTGGGTCAAAGGAGGCTGTTGTTACTTCTTGTTCTGGACTCTGCCCTGCCCTCTCATTGTGTTCCGCACTTAAGTTTGGGAGTAGTGGAATGTGCCTTATTGCTGTCTAGATGGCTCTCTTAGTGTCAGAATTCCCCGAGAGCCCACCTGATAGTGTCTCATGAAGTGTTTCCAAGGATGGAGAGCTTAGTACCTTACAGGCCTCTACTCTTCTTCCCCCTGCCCAAAGATTTTATTTAGCTATTTATTTATTGATTTATTTGAGAGGGTGAGATGGAGAGAGAGCACACGAAGGGCAGAGGGAGAAGCAGACTTCCTGCTGAGCAGAGAGCCCGATGCGGGGCTCCATCCCAGGACCCTGGGATCATGACCTGAGCCGAAGGCAGAGGCTTAACCGACTGAGCCCGCCAGGTGCCCCTGAGGCCTCTACTCTCATGAGACTGCTCCTTAGTAATTTCTGCCTCTTCTGTGCGACAGTCCTATGGAATTTTAGGATCGCCATCCCGTCTTGTCCTTCAGCCGCTCTGTCAGGGTTTCTCTTCTTCAGCGGAAGAAGTCAGTTTAATCACCTGCTCCTCAGCTGACATGATTCTCAGACGTTTCATGTCCTGGTCATCACCCTCTGGAAGTTTAATCCTCTTTTTCAAATGTGTTGCCCAGAGGTGAGCACTGGATTCTAGATGTAGTCTGTGAGGGGGAGAGTGGAGAGTGTGCTTAGGTCTGGACCCCTGTCTAGATCCAGGTACTAGATCCACCCATGAGCTGACGCGACGTTCACTTTTTTTTCTCAATGTTCACTTCTTAGCAGTTACATCTTGGCATTGGAGCCAGATGGGTGAATGTTTGTAAGGGAATACCACAAATCTCAGGTGGTATTGAGATAGTCCATCCGAAGTCATCTAGATCCTTTGATATTAATAGCATTCACCATGTACTTTCTGCTTGGCACCGTCCCATTTACTCTTTGCCACAATCTTCTGAGAAAGGTATCACTAAAAATATCTTAATAAGAGCTATCAGGTTAAAACAGGGTTTGTCAGCTTTGGTACTGTTGACATTTCGGACCAGGCAGTTTTCTGCTGGGGCGGGGGAGACGGGGATTGTCTGATGCTTCCCAGGAATTAGCAACACCCCCCGCTTCTACCCACTTGCAGTCCTGCCCTTGCTCACTCTCCCCAAGCTGCAACAATCAAAAATGTCTCCAGGTATTTTCAGGTGTCCCCTGAGGGGGAAAATCATCTCAGGTTGAGCCCATTCTCAAGGCAGAGAATTTAGTCATTGACAAAAGTTTCAATAATGGAGCTCTTCCGGAAGGGTAACCAGTGTTATTCTTCAGTATGTGTATTTCCATATTATATCCTTTGTGGAGGACAGTCTTCGTTTTTCGCAGTTCCAGGACGCATGGATTTCACTTAGCACGGTTTAGCTGAAGAACACCAGTCCCCCAGTACACGCCTTGCCGTGGTGTATTAACTCTGAGTAGTTGCAGAGTCCAAACTTTGCTACGAGCTCCCCAGCCCACAGATCACTATGTACATAACAGATGTTTTTTATGATCAGTGACCAGTCACATCCCTTCTTTCAGAGTCTGTCAGTGGTGGTCACTTACCGCCCATCTGTTGTTGGGTTCGCACACAGAGAGGAAAGTGTGCAGTTGTGTTGCCCCCCTGTCCCCTAGGGATAAACTCATGTGACATCTTACAGACATGGATAATCAAAAGAGGGAATTGACCCACAAAGATGAAATTTTCACAAAGAATTGAAAAGTGGTAATGCCGGACGTGGAGTTGCCACTGAACGTAACGGAGTGAGGGAATTACTAGCTGACTGTGGGAATGTCCACACTGCCACCATTCAAGACTCCACAGAAGAAGTGGGAGGAACGCTGGAGGCCCAACTTACTGACATGAGCGATGGTGACGAAAGGATGAAGAAGTTCCAGAGGAAGTGACACAGGGGAAAAAACCTCACATCGAAGTCACTCTTGGAGGTATTTTGCAACATTGAAAGCACAAAGGATAAAATGTTAAACTGTCCCAGACTTCTAACAGAGTATGACAGGTTGCAGGGGCACTGAAAAGGTGCTCCCTCCATGGCGTGTGCCCAACAGCGAGAGGGCAGGCGCTGTCCCAACTCCTCGGGATATTTTCACAACGAAATAGCTCACTCATTCTCAGTGTCTAGTATTTCTTATTATGGTGTACTTAAACACAAGTTTTACTATTTTTTCCATTTCTCTATTCATTTGTAACTGACTGTAAGAGAGTTTTTAATGTTTTGACAAAAATTCCTGAAGGTCATGGAATAATCTTAAGTTTTTTCCATTGATGATTAAGATTGCTTTGCATGGTCATTTGTGTGGTTCTGTATTACTGTGCAAAGCAAGTCTGTCTGTACTTAGAGAAGTGTGAGTAAATACACATACACGTACTTCTTCTGCTTTTTATCTTGTTTTTTTTTTTTCCAAGACATTTTACAAAAATAGCATCAGACTGCATGTATCTATTCTCACAGATTTTGCTTTTTTCATGGAAGAAGATCTTTTTTGAAGAACTTCTGATCTTAGTATATCTAGATCCACCTCATTCTTTGTGGTAATTGTATTTTATGTATCAATATGGGTGAACCATCATTTGTTTGACTACTTTTCTGTTAGTGGACATTTAGTTTCTCTCTAGCTGTTTTGTTTCTCCTCCGCGAGAAAGAATACTGAAGTGGCGGTCTCTGGCAGATACCATCACTAGCTCCATTGAATGGATGAAGACAGGGGAGAAAAGGAAAGAACCAGATCACTGGCTCCGTCAAAAGAGCGTGCGACTGTTCATCTCGGGGTTGTGAGTTCGAGCCCCACGTGGAGGGTAGAGGTTACTTAAAATCTTAAAAAAAAAATAAACAAAACCCAAAACAAACAAACAACAAAAAGGAAAGTGAAATGACTGCCTACGTTCAGGCAGGGCCTGAGCTTGGAGCTGTCATTTGTAATGGGGACCGTTCAGTTCTAGTTCCTTGCTTTAACCAGCTTCTCCTCTCCTTTCTTAGAAGTAGCTCTTCCAAACCATGGCGGCAGCAGCAGCACAAAGTAATAGAGTTTACCGAGCGAGGCAAACGAATTGTTATTCTTGTTACCCAACCAACAACCCTACGAGGCGGATACTGTTATTATCTCTGTATTACACTGAAGGCCACTGAGGAAGGTTAGGAGACCCCCGG
This sequence comes from Mustela nigripes, assembly GCF_022355385.1. Taxonomy (NCBI): domain Eukaryota; kingdom Metazoa; phylum Chordata; class Mammalia; order Carnivora; family Mustelidae; genus Mustela; species Mustela nigripes. Next base: position 35,030,422 of record NC_081566.1, on the reverse strand, counting down.
GGCCACGGCTCGTCCGTGCGGGAACCAGGGTCTCCTCGGGCAGCCCGGTTTCGGGGCCTTTGTCCTCGCTCCTCGTGGTACACGCATCTAATCAGAGAAAGGTCTGTTTTATCATGTGCTGTGGTAGCTGCGTTTTTTGAACATAGTATTTTGTGTTGGCCCATATTTTCACCTGCTCTTATCTTTTAGAAACGTGCTACCTAGCACATGTCCAGCTTTGGGTCATCTGCAGATCTGGTGAGCTTGCTGTCCAGTCTTTGTCTTCAGCCAGCCCGCTGGTAGAATACTCGGCAAAGCCCCAGGCAGCCTTTCTTTTCTTTTTCTTTTTCTCTTTCTCTCTCTCTTTCTTTCTTTCTTTCCTTCCTTCCTTCTAGATTTTTTATTTATTTGACACAGAGAGAGAGATCACAAGTAGGCAGAGAAGCAGGCAGAGAGAGAGAAAGGGAAGCAGGCTCCCTGCCAAGCAGAGAGCCTGATGCGGGGCTTGATCCCAGGACCCTGAGATCATGACCTGAGCCAAAGGCAGAGACTTAACCCACTGAGCCACTCAGGCACCCCTCCAGGCAGCCTTTCTTAATTAGTTGCTGGATGTGCTCTCTCGGCTCAGTCCACAAGCAGGTGTTTGTTGAGTGCGACCATAATGCTGTGTATGGGGCCAAGGGTCTGAAATTACAGTTGAACAAGATCTAAGGGAACCCTCTGTGTCAACTATACAAAAAAACAAAAAAACCAACTGAATAAGATACGGCCTCAGCCTCTAGGAGGCACATGGTCTATACAACAGGGGGAGGAATGGTCTTGTAAATCACACCAGTGAGTGTAGAAGTAGGAGTTTAACCAGAGTCTTGTGAGAACAGAGAGGAAGGAGGCGCTGACCTAGCCTGGAGGTCATCAGGGGGGCTGCACAGAGCGGATGACACTGCGTTGGTGCTCGAGGGATACGAATGTGGAGGCATGACGTGTGTGAGGGCAGTGAGGTCAGTGGAGCTCGAGCAGGGGAATGTGTGGGGATCGGGAGCCGAGATAACGTGTGGGAGCCAGGAAAGACCGGGCTGAGGAGTTTGGGCTTAGTCCTCTTCACCAGTGAACATCTTTAAGGAAGGCCATGTCCTGCTCTCAGTCGCCTTTCAGGGCTTGGCATGGGATGTGTGGGAACAGATAAAGTCTACCGTCTAGAAACCAGTCAGAAGGTGCACAAGAGGGACGCCTGGGTGGCTCAGTTGGTTAAGCAGCTGCCTTCGGCTCAGGTCATGATCCCAGCGTCCTGGAATCGAGTCCCGCATCTGGCTCCTTGCTCAGCAGGGAGCCTGCTTCTCCCTCTGCCTCTGCCTGCCATTCTGTCTGCCTGTGCTCGCTCTCTCTCCCTCTCTCTCTCTGACAAATAAATAAAAAAATCTTTAAAAAAAAAAAAAAAAAGAAGGTGCACAAGACAAAAGGGAACCAAGCAAGTGGCAGCAAGACTGCAAGAGAAGACGAGTGTTTTTGGAGATCTTTCAAGACAAAATTGGATTGGTTCTGTGGGGGCGGGGGAGGGGGTGAGGATGGCTACTTCAAGTATTACCTCTGGGGCCTGGCTGGATGTGATGTCATGGTCATTTACTGAGGCCGAAGAAGGAGCAAGTCAGAGGGGTCGTTGAGTTCAGTCTGATGCGTGTTCTGCCCGCCCCAGATCCATTAAATAACACGTCATTATCGGTCCTCGGTAACAGTCACAAATACTGTGGCAGAGCTCTGTGGTCTCACCCTTCCTTTCTTTGTCATGCTAAAGGTCCAGCAAGGGACTGTCCCTAGACTCGGTAGAAGCCAAGGCCTCTTTCATCTGGCATTCCTTGGTCTATAATTTAGTAACTCTGCTGAAAAAGGTATTGAGCTTGGACGTGCCGTGGCTTCTCAGGGAACCCAGGCTGGGCAGTGACGGTGCGAGTCGTGATCTGTTCTAAGCTTTGCCAGAGACAGAGGTGAAGTTAAGCAGTCCTTCTAACAACCATTCTGTTTACGTATTGTGTCTTTCTCCTTAAATCTGTTTCCTTGACTAGTCTGTCAGCTCCTAAATCCCCAAGTGCTCAGTCTGGCGCCTGGAGCAGGTGGGTGCTGGGGGCCCGATGCTGCCGAAAAGCAGGGCCCTGCTGACTCCTCCTCCTGTGTGATTACCCACAGGTGCTTTCTGCATCCTGGGATCTGAGTCTTCTACGACTCACGTAACTCCTTCATCCTTGGGGGCTTATAAGTTGGTTCTTGGTCCAGCTTCCATTTGAGGTTTCCCTTCAGTGTGTGCAGATATGTAGCTTATTACAATCTGAAGAACTTCCTCCTTGATAACAAGGATGGAACATACTGGAGATGAACTTTCCTGTATTGTCATTTCTGTAGCTTCGAGCCTCAGCCCCCACAAAGGGGCCTCGCCCTCCCTGATTTCTCTCATGGCTTTGCGTGTAGGGTGCAGACAGCCTCGAGTAGTTCTTGTATTTCCACAAGCCCTGCCTGCTCTGTTTAATGAACTCACGCCACTCTCGGGGTCTGTCTTGTCTTCATTGTCTGAGCTCATCAGGGCTCCCTGCACTGTAGACCTAACTGTCCATGCCTCTCCCCCCTGCTTTCTTTTTCAGGGATTATTGTGCTTTACATGCTCAGAATCTGCTTGAGAGAGACCAGACCTCATTTTGCAAAATGCCTTCCCCTGTGGGATCTCTGCTGCTACTGTTCTGTTGTGTCAACGTCTAAATACTGGTTTTTCTCCAGGGTGAACAATTGCTTTTGTCCCCTGGTTTTTCTTCATCCCTCCTTTGAACTCCAAAATACAAGGTTACTTCCTCCCAATGTGGTATCCTTGTTGCTGTTGTTTCTGGTAACTACAGGTGTTTTGTTTTTCCTGTGTAATTTTACTAGACTTTGCTTCCTGGTTAGAACTGAGTTCAAGCAGTGTTTCCCTTCCTCACATCTCTGGCTTTGTGATAGGTAAACTCTTTAGAAAAGCATGACAAGAATTTATCAAGTGACATGGTCTTAGCAGGAAAAAAGGAAAAAAAAATCTTGCATGTCTGTCAGATGTCCTCGTGTTCATGTTGGGTGACGTGAGCTCTGTCTTGCATCTGGACCATTTCTGCTAACTGTAGGGAGGAGTGGCTCATCTATCTTCTATCATCTATTCCCTCCTAGGTGACCACAACAATTACTTCACTCCTGGTTCTTTTGCTTTTTCTCCACGCTCTGCTGTCCTCCCGTCTTGGGCGTGTGGAATGGTGGAGTTGTTGTCAGGGGTGGTGTGTGTGTGTGTGTGTGTGTGCGCGCACACGCGCACATGTTCTGCCCTCACAGTTTGTAGGATCCTTCTCTTTTTCCGCTTTGTCTGTCTCTCAGTTCTCGCCACCTCCCATTAGACCCATCGATGAAGGCATATATGCCATGAATCTCATCCCGCTAAATTGGAGTAATGATGATGACATGGCATTGACCATTTCTATTAAGAATTTGAATTTGCTTTGTCATTTGTACAGGGTCAAGCTGTGGGCGGCCGCGTGGGCCGGAAGCAGAGTTACTGACCTCCTTCTATCTTAATTTCTCTCTTTCTTCTTCTCTTCCTTCCCTTCCTTCTTTCTTGTAAAGATTTTTATTTATTCATTTGAGAGAGAGATGAGAGAGAGAAAGCAGACGTCAGCAGGGGGAGGGACTGAGGAAGGAGCAGATTCCCCGCTGAGCAGAGAGCCCGACCCTGGGCTGGATCCCAGAACCCTGAGCCGAAGGCAGATGCTTAACCGACTGAACCACCCAGGCACGCCTCTTTTTTTCTTTTTTTCTTTTAAGATTTATTCACTTACTTGAGAGCGAGAGAGAATGTGCGTGTTTGCATACATGCACCTGTGAGCCAGGGGGGGGTCCGAGGAAGAGGATTTCAAGCAGAGGGTGCTGAGGACAGAGCCCACCATGTGGGACTCGATCTCACCACCCTGAGATCACTATCTGAACCAGAGTGAAGAGTCCAGTGCTCAACCAACTGAGCCGCCCGGGGGCCCTCATCTTAATTTCTTTTGATAATTTGTCCGTCTCGTGATCCTTTAAAGTTGTACCTAGATACCTCAAAGAATATGGCGTGTTTTCTTTCTGAAGATTTTGTGTTCAAGCCAGCTGGTAGAGTTGCGCGTGTTTCCTCCCTACCACTGTCTCCCATGTGTCCCCAGGAAAGAAGCCGTGTACCCCGGTGTGAGCCACAGGCTGTAGGGTTGTTCTGATGCGCAGCCTGCCGTTCAGTCGGTAAGCGTATGTTAGGTTTCTTCTGCAACAAGCTCTGTGCGGGGCCAGACCGACGCAGAGATAAGCGGGGACAGAGCTGTGAACCGGTGGGCAGGAGCCAGGGCAATAGGAAACTAATAGGAGCCGCTCAAGGTTGGTTTGTCAAAGCCCCTTTTGTAGTGAAGAAAAGAACCTGGAAGTTACAGTTGTTATCTGGGTCTGCCTCTCCATGCGGGCAGTGACTGGCCGTGTGTCCTTGGGCAGGTCGTGTCACTGGGCCTCAGGTGCCACCCCTGCAAATGGGGTCAGCAACGGCCCCTCTTCCATGGGGCTGTGAGGAGGCTTAAGTGTCACATATTTTCTAAACCTAAAGTGCACCTGACAGATGGTCGGTGGCTGTATGTGAAAATTCCTCTTTCTCTTTCAAAGTCTTCATCATCTGCTGGAAGAAAGAGACATATCTGTGTCCCCCAGTCTTTTGGTTTCCTATGTAAGACTGCAGAATACTTGACACCCCCACTGTGCACAGCCTTCCTTTCCATGTAAGTCAGAAGTGGTTAGCATTGGTGGTTTGGGGCCCCGGTCTGGTCTTTGTCATATTTTGGTGTCTTCTCGGGGACGATGTGAGGCCTTTCCATCAGCTGGTAGCCCCCATCCTTAGAGTTCTATGAGGTCCTGCTTCCTCCCATGGCCAGGGTGGGATCCCCTGTCTCAGGTCAGGGGCCAGGTGAGAACTGGGGCCCTTCTACATCCTAGACTCTAAACCCCTCGGCTTAATTTTTAAAAAGAAACATACGTAGATGGTAAGATCCCAATAGCACAGGAAGATACCAAGTGGAAATGAAAAGGGGGGGAAACAAAAAGACCCCGCAAGTTTCTCTCTAGAACCTACTCCCTGGTGGTCAACACTCTTAATGTTGGGGGGGGGGGTGGTAAATACAGAAAAATTGCAAACATCTACAAGCCCATATACCTTGTCCTCTCTGCCTTAAGACACAGAACCACCTAAACGGTATCATGTTTTCTACTCTGTTCAGTACGTTTTTTTATTTTTCAAAATTTAAAAGAACACGCCAAAGAAGAAAACATCTGTATTACCTATTTCACCACCATTTACACTGAACCATTAATTAACCTTTTGGTGTGTTTGCTTCTTGGCCTTTAGGAATATGTACTTTAAAAGTTAATTAAGTAACGCCAACAAAGGTCCGCTAAGCAGACTAGGATGGTGATGACCGAGCCAGAGGGTCACCTGTCCTTTGTCTGCTCTCCCATTTACAAGCCCCCTCTGCCCGCTGCGGCCCTGCCTCTCTCCCTCTCCACCCGCACCCCAAATCCTCTACCATTGTTCCCACAGCTCCAGAGGGGTGGCCATAGGTCCTTTCCAGCTTGGGGCTATTAAAATACTTTAGGAACATTTTTGTAGGTTGATTTCCTAGCTGGGCAATGACTTCGTGCAGGGTTCAGACATTTACAATTTTGACAGATATGGCCAAATTCCTCAAACAACGTACTCGGTCATGTCCCTGGCGAGCGTCTGTGAGAGTGCCCTTTCTTCTCAAGTCTTGGCAGAAACCCAAGAGTTTTATTTTGTTTTGTTTTTGGTCAAACATTAAAACATTTTTGCCATTCTGGTGAAATTACTATCATTGTTTTCATAAGCATTTCTCTCTTAATGACTTGCATCAAGAATCGTTCGGCCATCTGTGTTCCTTTCTCTTTGAACTGCCTGTTCTTATTCTTTGACCATTTTTATATTGGATTGTTAATCTTTTACAATTGATTTGCCAGAGTTAAGTTAGCCTTTTATCCATTATGTGTTGCAAATATTTTTTTTTAATTGTCATATATGGTGTGGCTTTTAAGCTCCTTGCCTTTTTGTTGAACCTTGGTTGGTTGTGGCTGCCCCAGGGAAGGTTCTGGAGAGAGATGGTGGGAACCGCAGGAAGATCCAGCTAGTCTTTGGGCAGTGGTGTGGTTGTCTCAAGGCTTTTAGGACTGGACTCCCCACTGTAGGTTTAAGCTTTGTTGTGGGTAGGGGTTTTTCCCCTTCACAGTAACCTAAGCCGGTAGTAAATAGAGAACCACTTTTACCTCTAGCCAAACATTTGGGATTGTGTGCACCAGCTGGGGACCCCAATGCGGTACTTCTGTGTATCTTTTACTTTAGTAACCTACGAACTCCGCTGTTAGATTTCTGCGTAGATCATCTTCTAGGGTAGGACCGGCAGTAGCTCCTCACTGAGCTTTGCAGCAATTCTACCAGGGGACATTCCCCATCCCTCCCCTAGGTGTAGAGTAAAATAATTTCAACCAGGGGCGCCTGGGTGGCTCAGTGGGTTAAGCCTCTGCCTTCGGCTCAGGTCATGATCCCAGGGGCCTGGGATCGAGTCCCGCATGGGGCTCTCTGCTCAGCAGGGAGCCTGCTTCTCCTCATCTCTCTCTCTGCCTGTCTCTCTGCCTATTTGTGATCTCTCTCTCTGTCAAATAAATAAATAAAATCTTTAAAAAAAAAAATAATTTCAACCAAGAGTTATCCGTTTGTCATCTCTTATGTTCCTGAGCTGAGATAGATGTAAGGAGGCAAGTGACCGTGGCTCCCGGCTGGAGGCCGCTCTCTGTAATTTGGGGGGCTGAGGGAGCGTCTCCCTCACCGCCACTGCTGGTTTCTGGCAGCACCCTTGTTAGTTCCTTTACACGCAGATCATAAGGTAGAACTTAAAAAAGAAATTCTTTTTTTACTTTTTCATTTTGTATCCTGCATTCACATGGAAGTTCCATGGGGGCACAGCCCATGCTTGCTGTGCTCTCTGTTCTGTGCCAGCACTCTCCAAAACAGTGTGTGGCGCATACTGGGTCCCCCATGTCGCCTGAGTGACGGCATTCCGGGAGGGTGAGCCCCGTGCTGTGTGTCTCTTCCCTGTTTCCTTCCCTGGCTTCAGATCCAGGGATGGGGGCTTTGAAGGGCTCAGACAGAGATCACATGATGTAAGGACAGTGTGTCCTGGTCCCCCGTCCTCGTGACCTCCTCACACTTCCCTTTTTCGCCAGTTCAGGGCCGTGAGGTCCAGGTGCCCAGCATCAGGCAGAGAGGAGAGGTGTAAAGATGCTTGAGCTGACGCCGAGGCCCGCTGGCTGGGGAGCCGAGGGTAAAGTCAGGGCAGAGGCGAGCGGGAGAGGACTGAGGACGAGGGAACACGTTGTGCTCTAGTTCTCCGTGTCCGCTCTGTCCGCAGAGCAGCCTGCACCTGCCAGCCCGAGCTGCCTGGCAGAGAGAAGCCCAAGCTTCTGCTCCCCAGCCCGTGGGCCTGGCCGTGTGGATGACAGCCTCTGATGTACATTTGGAGAGCCGAGCTTCTTTCTTTGCCTCTTTAGAAAGTACAAATGCTAATTGTAAATCACCTAGAAAATAAAGATCTAAGGAAGAAAAAAGGAAGTCACTGTCATCCTGCTTTTCAGATAGAATTCCGATTAGCATTTTACTGAGTACCAACGCCCTTCCTTTTACACCCGCCTGCCCAGGTGTGTATCTGTTTATAGGGAGCTGTGCTCTGCACAATAAGGCTTTGTAAATTGGCTTTTTCACTTACTATCAGACACTTTCTGATGAGTCAATGTAAGGAAACTAAGATTGGGATTTTTGCTGCCAAGAAAACAACAGAGTGAGTGCCGCCACTGACCGCGGCCGGCCGTGACCCAGAAACTGACAGGCACGGGAATCCATGCCCTGTTCGACGTTCTGTACAAACATCGCTTCCGTGATTTTGGATTGTGTAGATAAGTGCACTTTTAAAGAAGGCAATCTCGACTGCTTACTGTTGAGCCTCCGGTTTCTGGCTGGTGCAGCTGACTCAGGGCTGGGAAGTGCCTACCGTCAGCTCCATCTAGAAGAGAAGCTCACGGTAGATTCTAGAAGCGGAATTTCAGGATCAAAGGGTTTGTACTTTCAGCTCTTGTTTTTGGCATTGATATCACGGATAGTCATGGCAGATTCTGTGCCTGTGCCTTGGCCTTACCGTGGGTGGTGGAAAAGGAGCCTCGGGAGCAGTGAGGACAGGCACCGAATTCCAGCCCTGCCCCTGGCAGCTACTGGAAGGCTTCAAATTAATTGCTTAGCTTCTCTGAGCCCGAGTCTTGGTCATCTGTAAAGCAGGATGCTCCCTCCAGGGTGGGTGTGGGGGTTCTCGGTGCAGAGTACTTAGCACCAGCACCCACTCAGCACAGAGCTTACCAGGAGGGGCTCCCTTTCTTCTGCTCCCGTGGATCCTGCTGTGCTGGAGCAGTCGGGGGGACTCACAGCAGCAGCCCTCCTGCCCACATCCTCCTCCTCTTTCCCTCCACCCTGCAGAGCAGGGCTGGGCTCAGGGTGTGGGGGGGTGGAGAGCAGAAGAGCGGGGAGGGCTGGGGGCCGGGGCAGGACACACGGGACCTTTGCTCTGACCTCCTGCCGCCAGCGCCCTAGAGGTCTGCTTTAACCACACACCACACACCGGCAGCACACCCAGCGCCTGACTCAGACTTTCCCATCACTCTTGGCTCCCAGGCAGTGTCGGGAAGGACCGGCTTCCTTCACTCCATGGCGAGTGCACCCTGCCCCCAGCTGTCCAGTTTGTGATGTGTTCAGAGGCAGAGGGAGAGCTCAGGGCTAGGGCACCAGAGACTGCCTCCCTTCCAGTATTCTGGCTTCCCCTCTGCCCCGAGCCTGGAGCTATTCATAACCCCTGAAATGAGGTGTGCATGAGCAGGACCCCAGCTCCCCACCCCGTGGACTCTGCAGTAGCACGGTGGGGAAGTGGGGGCAGACACTGACGCGCTCTCACTCCATGCCCTGTGCTGCTCTTAGTAATTCCCATGATGTGCTTCTATTGAATGATGTGCCTCGTTTAGTGTAGGCAAGTACTGTTATTATCCTGTCTTACCAGATAGGAAGCTGAGGCACAGAGGGGTGAGAGACTTCCACAAGGTCACACACCCGGCAAAGTGAGAGCTTGTGAAAGGAATGATCTCATGGGGCCTGGAGCGTATTCCTTCCCACCCAGTGCTCCTTTCGTTGTTGCTGCTGAGCCATGCTTCAGGCCCTGGTCTCTTGCTTCCCATTTCTCTGGCTCAGCTGGGTTTAGGATGCTGACTACCAAGTCTTTTCCTGCGGCCCCATGGTGGAAGATGTGGTGCTGGTGGTGGGGATAATGGGGCCATAAGGAACCAAAATTGGGGGCCCCATTCCTCTTCCCTTCCGTTGCCGGCAAATTGAGGCGTGGAACAGTTTTCTGAGAGAGCTCCCCCGTCTCCCTCATTGCCATTGTCATCCTGGAGGTTCCTCCCCAGGCAGTGGTTCTGTGGCCTGGTCCCTGGCCCTTGCCACACTTGGTAGGTAGTCTTGCCTCTTGCATTGCAAGTCAGCACATACAACAATTAATCTTTTCTACAGTGCAAGAGAATTTCCGATGGAGACAAGTCACAGTATCTGTTCCATGCTTTGTGTGGAATATTTCATGAATATTTCAGAATATCTCATGAACCCTACTAGGCTTTTTGTGTCTAAGGGCATGTGGCTTCTCAGTGGGAAGACCCTTCTTTCCTTCCTTCCTTCCAGTCTGGGTCCCTGAGATCTATAGACCTGGGCCGTTTGGCCTCCACTGTCTTTGTCCATGCCATAGAGGTGAGCCCTTCCTACCTTTCCTAGGTGACTCTGTTGGCTTCTGGTTGAACCTTCTGGTGGCCCCGACAGCACCTCAGGAATCCTGTTTCGTTCCCCTTCTCCTCTGGCTTGGAACTCAGGCACCTCCCCCCCCCCCCCCCCCCCCCCCCGCTGCCCCCTGCCCATTGCGGTTCTTTACTTAGCTCTGTACTCCAGATTAGCACATTCTTGATATGCTCCCTCCAGGCCTTCTGTACCCCACAGCTGTCTACAAAGCCTTTTTGGCACTTCAGGCCTTCCCCCGTGACATCAGCCAGCTTGCCTGCCTGACGCAGTTGAAGGTCTTGCTTTCATGGCTTGAGCTGATCTTCATATCCGTTCAGGGATTTCTGATAAACACGTACCTAGATGCCAAGCACCAGTCTTCATGGGAAATTATTATCTTTCTTTTAGAATTCAAAAATACTACTCTTTCCAACTTATTGATTTCATGAAATCTAATCCTGTTTCACAAATGAGGAAACCCTTTTCAGAAAGGAAGGTTGGCTTACCTGACCCAGGCTGGGAAGCACAGAGCTGGGAAGTGAGGTGTACATGGTTCCCAAGACCAGGTGTGTTGCGCTGAGGCCGTCTGGCTCATCTGGCAGGTGAAGAATTGTGTTTAAGTCTGGAGGTGGGATGTGAACCCAGGCCTTGTGACTGCAAATTCTCCTTTGCCACACGGTCTAACGTGTCTAAGGCAGAACGTTCAGAACTTGGAGTGTGAGCTCTGAGTTCGTGAGGGACCAAGGGGTCCTTGGGTTTGGGCCTTGGGATGTCCTCACTTAGCACAGCTCTGGCCGGTCAGACCTTAGAGTGACTACCCAAGCTGTGGTCCCTGGGCTGCATTTATAAGCCCAGCCTACAGTCTTGCTGGCGACTTGTGCCGGCTTCTCAGTGGGCTCCAGCCTCAGCTCAGAGGTGATGGAGAGGGTCCTGTGCTGTGGCAGTCGTGCTGCTGGCTTTTAGTGATGAGTACCTCCCCAATCACAAAGCACTCAGAGGTACTCTTTCATTAGATGCTTAAAATGGCTCTGTGAGGAAGGGGGCCAGGTAGGTATTACCCCGCCCCCCATAGATGCAAAACAGGCTCAGGAGGGTAATGACCTCTCCAAGGTCACTGGAGATATTGACAAATTCCAGACCCCTGCGGGATTCCCCCTTTGTAGATCTGTGACCTCAGGTTGCCTCTGCCTAAATCTTCCTCTCCTGACTTCATCGTGATCGATGTACCTGTAGGGGGCGAAAGAGATCTTTCTTATGTGGCGGCTTTCTTCTGTGGTGGTTCAGAAACTCTTGCTTCTGAACCCTTTGAACTTATCAGTCATATAGCACATTATCTCACCAGGTTATAAGTATTTTCAGTATCTACCTCCTCTAGTACCCTGGCACTCTCAGATTGGGACTCTTCTATTTTGTCTTGGCATCCAGGACAATGTGGGACCCAATAAATGCCTGCTGAGTTGAATTACATGCAAATGAAATTGGCCAGTGCCTCGTTCTGCGTTTCTTAGAGCATGAGAAAGGAAAATAAACTTATTTCCTGGTCCATAATAAAATTGGTGGTGTAACTCCAAAGTTGTGCAGTGCCCCCATGTGGCCACTAGGTGGCAGTGTAACCCCATGGGGACGTTGCCTCCTGCTTGCTCCCGGGGAGACAGAACTAGGGCACCTGTTTGGGGATCACCTCTGCAAGGCCAGTCTGCAGTTGGCTGTCTGAAATTGATAAGTCTTGGCCCAAGTCTTGACCTGCACCCCTTTTCGTAAAGCTTTGTAGTGACATGGAAAAGGCTTGGGCTTTGGAGTCCACCAGGCTTAGATTTCAACCCTGGCTTTGCCTTTCCCCAGGAACTTAGCCCTGGACACACTATTTCTCTGAGCCTCAGTTTCCTCATCCCATAAGATGACTGTTGCACAGTTAGAAAGGGCCTAGTATATCACGGACTGCAGCATGATTAATTCTAGTTTTATTGCTGGAAATTCCTGTATTTGCCTTTCGGTGCCCTCTGTCTGGCTCCATCCTGGCCATCTGATCTTTCTGACTGAATTTCCTGCCACATTCCCCAGCTGTGTAGGGCCATGTAGGGCTAAACTTGATGGCTCACAGAGATGCTAAGTCTCTCAGGGTCTTTGTCTGAATTTTTCTGGCATTGGAGCTGTGCCTTCAGCAGACGGTCTGTGAGGGAAGTGACAGCTCTGGTTGTTGGGCATCTGCCAGGCACCCTGCTAGGTGCTTTGCAGAATTAAGTTTCACTTAATCCTTGCAATAGATCTATCCCCTATTTTACACAGGGATATACTTTTGGCTGTCCAGCCTTTGGCTCTGAGCAATAAAAAAAACTCTGCTAAAAGCAGTTTAAGTAGTAAGGAAAGATGATTATCTTGCCAAAAACAAATCCTGAGTGATGCTCGTTGGTGTCAGCAAGGACCCAGGTAGCTGCCAAATCTCCTGGTCTCCCTTATGGCGCTAAAGTGACTGCCGGAGTTCCAGGTGCCAGGTGGGGGAAAGATGCTCCAGCTGCCTTGTGCTCCCTTTAAGAGGCCTCTGGCAGATTTGTTACAAAGTTCTTGAATGGTGTTGGGTCTCAGGCTTGTTCCCACATTAGTCATTGAGTAAAGGAATTCATGGACCTGGCTTGAATTTGTCAAGATTCAGCCCCTGAGGCTGGTGAGGGACCCAGGTGAAGGATCCAGGTTCCAATTGCCCCTGACCCCTGGTCCATGGAAGAAGGCACAGGAATGAGGCTTGTGAGGTCAAGAACTTGCTCAAGGTGGAAAACCTAATAAGCAGCTTTCAGATCCCATCAGGCTGCCAGCTGGATGAATGAAGTAAATCACAGAGGCAGAAAGCACATTGCTCTGGATTTGGTGTGTGGACTTTGATGGATCTTGGAAGTACATTTTCTTACTGATTCTGAGTCTCTCCTTTCTCTAGGCTCCTTTCTGTAATGGTATTCATTTTCCTCAGTGTCTTTCTCCTCAATGCCTCCTTTAGCCTCTGTCTCCCAGTCCCCAACAGCTGTCTGCCTTCTGTTCTACACCCCTAGCTAGGAAGGGCCCCCCTAGTCAGAATGGTCCAAGGGCTGATTTCAGTAAAGCTGTCAAGGCCCCATGGGGGTCATCTTAAGGTTTCTTTTAGAGCAGAGAAGGGAGCTGCAAAACCCTAAGTCAGGAAGGGTAAGGAGAGGCCAGAGGAAATGCCATGGGAGCTGGTAGAGGCCAGTGGTAGCATGGAGCTTATGGTTCCCTAGTGGAGAGGTCAGTGGGCACCAGGGCCAAGACCTTGGAACAGACCCATGCTGGGCAGCAGCCGGCTGTCCACCTGCAGAAATGGTGCACTTACCAAGGAGGCCTTTTGGCTTGCAGATGCTTCAGGACTGCCCCAAGGCCCGCCGGGAGGTGGAGCTACACTGGCGGGCCTCGCAGTGCCCACACATTGTGCGGATCGTGGATGTCTACGAGAACTTGTACGCGGGCAGGAAGTGCCTACTGATCGTCATGGAGTGGTAAGCAGCCCGGCCTGTTCTCCTTGCCCAGCCTGTCCCCACTGCCCACTCAGGCCCCTCGCCCTCTGGGGACTGCCCAGGTCTGCACTCCAGAACTTGAAATGTGATGTTCCATTTTTTTTAGCGGGGAATGGAGAGGGCTGGTGGGGTGTTGAACCCGTCAGATCTGACTGTGGCTGTGTTTCAGTTTGGACGGTGGAGAACTCTTTAGCCGAATCCAGGACCGAGGAGACCAAGCGTTCACAGAAAGAGGTAGAAAGGGTCTGTTGTGGGGACAGGCTGTGGCAGGCGGGGCTGTGGGAAGGGGGCTCTGGGGCCTGCTGTCTGCCAGAGATGCCAAGGCCCACTGCCAGGCGTGCCGTCCCCCGCTAAGACAGGACGGTGCCTTGTTTCTCCGTTGCTGGGGCGGGTGGGGGAAGTAGGGAGCCTGCGGCTGCATGCGAGGGGCGGAGTGCAGTGAGTCATCAAACCGAACGGTGCCTCTTGTGCCTTTCTTTCTCCTGCCTCACGGCTCCAGAAGCGTCAGAAATCATGAAGAGCATCGGTGAGGCCATCCAGTACTTGCACTCGATCAACATTGCGCATCGGGATGTCAAGGTACCCCGGGGTTCACTGCTGCCCCGTCCCCCCAACCGAGGTGTGGTGGGGGGGCCCCCGGCTGTGGGGCCGCGGTGACCCTGTGTCCTGGCCGCCTGGCTCCTGAGGGCGGAGTAGCACAGGGTGCCATTCTCTGCCCTCTCTGGCCACACCCCCAGACCCAGTAGCCAAAGTGTCTGTGGCACGCCCAGCGCTGCGGTCCTTCGTCGGTCCCACGCAGTCACGCCTTTGGTTTCCATGTCCCTGTGGTGTTCACTCGTGGTTCTCTGTGTTTGTCTCTTGTCTCCAAGGACTCTGTCAGCTCCAGAAGGCAGGGGTGCTCCTTATGGTGTGCCCATCGAGGGGGGCAGATGATGGTTGGAAGAATGAGGGAAGGCAGGAATCCTTACCTTCTGATCCTCATGGCTCCTCCCAGGCTCAGCAGAATTGCTGTCTGTCTGTCTCTCTCCCTGTAGCCTGAGAATCTCCTATACACCTCCAAAAGGCCCAATGCCATCCTGAAACTCACAGATTTTGGCTTTGCCAAGGAAACCACCAGCCACAACTCTTTGACCACTCCTTGTTATACGCCGTACTATGTGGGTAAGTGCGGGGAGGCCTGGTCTCTCCCCACAGCTGTTCCCAGGCGCGCTCTCCAGCTCTCGGGCCACGGGGCCTGTCGTGTTTTCTGACCCTTCCTGGAGCTGGTGCGGATGTGACCTGCCCAGAAGTAGGGCTCGTCAGAGTTAAGCTGGGATCAAGGCGTTGTGGGAGATTAATCTTAGATTATAGACAGGATTTTGTGCACGCCTGTAATTTCCCCAAGAAGAGCTATCATTGCGCTCAGATTCCCAGTGGAGTCCGGGGGCGCAGGTGGGGTTCTGGAGCCCCAGCTGACTGGCACAGAATAAACTCCTGTGTCCGATTAAATGGGCAGCATGGGTTGGAAAAGCTCTTCAGTTCAGGAATTGTTTCATCTTCAGACTCCAGCCCCAGGGTTCCTTCTGGGGGAGGATCTTCTGCTCTCCCCGATCCAAGCCCAGCACTAGGTTATGGCTGTCCCTCTCTTGCCCTGCCCCACAGCCCCCAGCTACAGTACCATCACAATGGGATGAAGGGTTGGGATGGAGAGCGTGATCCAAGAGAAGCTCGGGTGTATCACAGTGTTCAAGGGCCGGACCCACCCACGCTGACCTTTGGTTTGCAGCTCCAGAAGTGCTGGGTCCTGAGAAGTACGACAAGTCCTGTGACATGTGGTCCTTGGGTGTCATCATGTATATCTTGTGAGTGTGTCAGGGATGGCCTGGGGGGAGGCAGGGCTGGGGCAGGGGGACATCCCGAGAGCGTGTCAGGGGCGGGCGGGGCTGGGGCAGGGTGCGGAAAGAGGCTGTACCTCTCTGTGACAAGAGGAAGAAGCCAAGGTTCGCATCCCCTTCTGGACGGGGTATTCCCTGGGAATGCCCTGCATGTCCCCTTCTCACAGTGTTCATTGGATTCTGTAGCTAAGCGATGGGTATAAACTAGCTAACAGACAGGAAAATGTGTGGTTTAGATCCTTGGTGTGTTGGATTTCTGGGCCCTGTTACTCACTTCATGTATCGTGCCTGAAACCCCCACGAGTTGTAGTTTCTCTGTGACCTTTACCGGAAGCCTGTTTCCCAGCCCGTTTCCCACTCTGTTCCTGGCGGGAGGCCCCTAATAACTCCAGCACTGTCCCCCCTCTTCTGCTCCTCGGTCCAGGCTGTGTGGCTATCCCCCCTTCTATTCCAACCACGGTCTTGCCATCTCTCCGGGCATGAAGACTCGCATCCGAATGGGCCAGTATGAGTTTCCCAACCCAGAGTGGTCAGAGGTGTCAGAGGAAGGTAAGGGCCCCACCTGCGCCGGTGTGTGCGCGTGCCCGTGGCCGTCCAGCCCGCAGCGTGGGTCTGTACGTGTGTCCCTCCCTGCTGGGCACGTGCTGTCTGTGCGGAGGGCCTGGCTCGGGGCTAGCTCCTTGGGCTCTCTGCCTCCCTGTGGCCACCCCCCGCCCCACATCTGGTTTTTCCCTGAAAACTTGGGGAAGAAGCAGAGGGGAGAGTATGGCCCCTGAGCTCTGTCTCCCTGTCCCACCCCCGCAGTGAAGATGCTTATCCGGAACCTGCTGAAAACAGAGCCCACTCAGAGAATGACCATCACGGAGTTTATGAACCACCCCTGGATCATGGTGAGCCTGCTGGGCCGCAGAGACCTGGGTCCGTGGAAACTGTCCCTCGGGGGGAGGGTCCAGCCATGACTCTGCTCCATGCCAGGCTTTCACGTGACCTCCTTTTCTCCCCCTACACTGCACCCCCAGCAATCAACAAAGGTCCCTCAAACCCCACTGCACACCAGCCGGGTCCTGAAGGAGGACAAGGAGCGGTGGGAAGACGTCAAGGTGAGGGAAGCACTGGCTGCTCTGGGGGGAGAGGGGGTCTATTGCAAGAGCAGTGGCTGCGAGCCACTTCCCTGCCCAGGCAGGGCTGGGGACTGTGCTCGGTGTGAACGCAGCCTTGGCCATTCCTTATAAGCGCACGGCCCACTGGCTCTCCAGAGGAACCTGGAAGGCGGTCTGGTACCATCCCATTTTGCAGATGAGGAGACTGAGTCCGAGATGGGGGGTGACTGACTCAAGGTCACAGCTGTGGTGGACCAGAACCCATGTCCCCTGACTCCCAATCCAGTACTCTTTCTGCTTCCAGCAGGGTCACTGGGGGGCCCTGCTGTCAGCTCTGGACCCACTGACCAGCCTGTTCTCTCCTGGCTTCGACCCCCTGTCGCCCTCACCCTGCCCTTCCTGTGTCTCGTCTCCCCCGTCTTCCCCTTGGTGGAACCCTTCCCCTTCCCAGGAGGAGATGACCAGTGCCTTGGCCACAATGCGTGTCGACTACGAGCAGATCAAGATAAAGAAGATTGAAGATGCATCCAATCCTCTCCTTCTGAAGAGGCGGAAGAAAGCTCGGGCCCTGGAGGCTGCGGCCCTCGCTCACTGAGCCTCTGAGCTCATCCCGCTCCAATGGAGGACAAGCAATAACTCTCGACCTGAATATATTTTTTAAGCGAAGAGACACAGAACTGTCCACTTCCACCTCGCCTCCTTCTTGGCGGCGTGGATCCCGGAACCCCGTCAGGAGCCGCGACCCACCTTTGGTTGCGGCTGCCTCGGAGAGGGAGCGGCTGGGAGGCCGGAGGCTGGCGGCCACGAGGGGAGACGGGAGCGGGATGTCCTGACCCTGTGCTCATTTTGAAATTTTATCAGTGATTTGACTTAGAATTTTTATGAAACCTTTTATTGTTCTTTCCCCACTCTGCCTCCTCTTACCCAGACCTCTTCCTCTGTGGATGTGTAAGGGTTCAGCCTTGGTTCAAGGGTATTTGTGGAAACTGTTTTAGGGACTGTCCCTGTGTGGTCACACCTGCTCTCTCTTTCCCCACGACAGCCCGAGGCCGCTGCTGGCCGAGGCATTCTGGGACCTCCAGGCCCCGCGGGGGGCCGGGGCCAGGATGCCACCCACCTCTGCCGGAGCCCTCAGATGTCACCAGTGTGCTAGACGGACAGGCGAGTGTGATCGCGCGTGTGTGCGTTTGCGTCTGTGTGTGCATGTGTGCCCGCACCTGTGTCTGGGACTGTGCATTTGACGGGCCTGGGGCAGGCAGGGCTGCAGAGAGAGGGGCCCTGCTGTGGCTCAAGAACCTTACCCACCCTGGGGCCTGCCGTGCCCATATCGGGTCTGCCAAAGTGCCTGAGAAGCCTGCCCAGATTCCCAGCCGGGCCCCCGTGCCTGCAACTGGCTGGTTCTGGGAGGCAGAGAGGAGTGACTTAGGCACTGGCCCAGCGATCAGGAAGACTGGACCATCCCCACCCCAGCCCCCTACTGCCCATTCAGTGCTGGTCCTAGTCCTCTGAGGCGCTTATCCACTGAGCAGCCTCCCTCCTTCCTCCTGCCATTATTAACTGGTTCTTGTTGATTTTTCCTCCGTTTTTAGCCACTCCCACCAGGCCTTCTCTCCGCTCATGCAGGGGAGCCCAGGCCCTTCAGAATTGACACAGGGAGCTTCTGCATTTCGCAGTCTCTCCAGGGCTCTGGGGGCACTGGCCCGCTCCCCGTTGTGGGCAAAGGCAACACCACGCGTGTGGTCCTGCAGATTTTCACTGTGGCCTAGTGGGTGGGTGGGGGAGTCTTCACACCAAAGATGTCCCGACTCTGCCCCTTCCCCATTAGCCTGTTCACCTCCACCCCAGACAACTCAGTTTTGCATGTCCAGGCCAGTGAGGGGGGCGGGGGCGGGGAGGGCCCTCCCCCTCCCTCCCCCCCCCTCCCCCACTATGAACAACACACCGAGAAGTTCTCCGTGCCAGGGTCTTTACAGGGCTGGGGGTGGCACTAATACTACAGCCCTCCTCTCCCTTGGGATGGGTTGCCGGAGGGACAGCCAGGATCTTCTCTGGGTGTGGGGGAGGGGCTCCGAGTGCCCACAGTGCCTCCCTGTCTCTGATGGTGTGCCCAGCACTCAGATTGTTGTAAACTGTTGTTTTGTATGAGCGAAATTGTCTTTACTAAACAGATTTAATAGTTGAAAGGTTTTCTTGCTCTTCCTTCATGGGACTCAGCCTTTCCACCCCGCCATGTCTCCTCTGCATCTCACATCGGTGGAGGATGGTTTTGTATGTTGGGAAGGCAGCAGCTGGGTGTCCTGGGAGGGCAGAAGATGGCAGCGCCTCCCAGGTGAGGGAGTGCCTGTCCTGTGCAGGGTCTGGCTGGGACTTGTTTGGGGTAGGGGCAGGAATGCCGCTCTCCTTTGGAGCCACATAGGGTGGCAACAAGGGGTGGGGAGCCCGTGCTTTTTTGTCAAATACTGAATCGGGAGCCAGGCGGCTTCTCAGCACATGATTCTTTGACCTGTTTAGCCACAGCCAGGCACTGGCCTTCTCAGCCTGAGGGGACCTGCTGGCTTGGGTTTCTGGGTTCAAGTCCTAGAAGAGACCAGGGGAGCTGGGTGGTGTAGATCCTGAAAGTTCCAGGAGGGGGCGCAAGGGGTTAGGCTTAAACAGAAATATTCTGCCTTGATCTGGAAGAGTCCTCAGTGTCCACGTGACCCGTTCTCCCCCATTCATAGATCAAAAGAGCAAGGCCCAGAGGTAGGATGTTTGGGATCACACAATGGATTGGTTTGCAGTAGGGCCCAAGGTAAACATTGTTCTACTGACCCCACTGCTCTTCCTTTCGGTCAGATGGACGAGTAGTACACTCGGCGGAGGCGGAAGTTCACATTTTCTCCCTGGGCCTCAGAGCTGACTAGGAGAAAGGCAAGGCAGAGTGTGTACCCCTACTTCATGAGTGAGGGGGCTGACTGAGGGCAGAGGGGTGTACTGGAGGTCACACAGCTAATTGGTTTGGACTGGAACTCAGGATCCAAAGGTCTGGGGTGTTCTCCCTCCTCATAGCTGGCCTTCTGCCTGCAGGAGAGGCCTGCTCATCCCCTCCGTCGTCAGCAGTATCACAGGTCCCCTGCTCAGGCCGGGGGGCACAGGCAGGGTGACCCCTGGTGGCTCCGACTTCCCGACTTCCCTGTTACAACCCTGTGTGGGTTGTCAAGTTCGGGTCCTAGCTCGAGACTCCATTCACCCATGTAGAATGAGATGCTCAGATAAACCCGCCTGAGGTTTTGCTCCCCGGGAAATCCAGTTGCGTTGTCTGCACTTACACAGGTGTGAGAAGGGACAAACTTGGAGGAGGATAGAGCAATGGCTGGTAGGAGGGGGGCCAGGGTGAGGGGGCAGAAGGGCATCGTCCGGGTCCACTGTCGTGGGAGGCCGTATTTCTATTGCTGCCCTAACAGCCCGTGGCGTCCAGCAGCACAAATGTAAGATAATCCCACAGGTCAGAGGTCTGATAAGGTCTCACTGGATTACAATCAAGATCTCAGCAGAGTTGCATTCCTTTCTGGAGGCTCTAGAAGATTCCATTGCCTTGCCTTTTCCAGCTTCAAAAGTCTGCATTCCTTGGCTTGTGACCCTCTTCCTCCGTCTTCAAAGCCAGCCGCCATCACGGGTCTCTCATGCTCCTGTGGTCACATCTCTGACCCAGCCAGGAGCTAGGTCTCTCCACTTGCAAGGACTTGGGTGATTAGGTTGAGCCTCCGAAGATAATCCAGGATAATCTCCCCATCACGAGGCTCTTAACCTTAATCCCATCTGCAGTTCCTTTTGCCACGTGAGGGACCAAGGGACCGTGTGCCTTGCTCCAGGGATCCAGGTGTGGGCATCCGCGGGGCACCTGCTCTGCCACAGGCCTTTGGTGCAGCCTCTCATCCTCTCGCCTCACGCGCGGACAGTTGCTGGCCGCCTCCTGGGTCTGGGTCGGCCTGGCTCTAGACACTTGTGGCCTGGGACAGTCTGGCCCGGAGCTGGTGTTCAGGAAGATGGCTGCGGTGAGCGGCCACAAGGGACCCAGTTGGCGCCTGGGGTCTTGCCATGCGTTTGTACTCCTCCCCGTTCCCCGAGCCCTCATGGCTGGCTCTGTGATTCCGTCACTTAACCTCCATCCACTAAATTCCCAGGTGGGATGGGAAAGGGAACCGGGACCTAAAGGCAAATGCTGGCTTTCATGGCAACGGAGTGTGATTCCTGAACGCCCTTCAGTGGCATAAGATGTGAAAAGAGCTTAAGGACTTAACATCTCCAATGTACTGACGTGGAAATGCAGCCTCATGAAGGTTAAAGGACCCTTCCAAGGTCTCACAACCAAGCAGAGGTGAATCTCGCCTGGAGCTCCAGGTTCCAAGTGTGGAGGTACTTGGAAACAAACACACACACACACACACACACGCCAAAGGGTTCTTGGTAAGGAAGGGGTTGGGGGGGCCAAGAGTGAGACAGATCGGATTCTCCTCAACTGAGTTGAATTGTTTCCTTATGGAATGGAGGGGACGTTCCTGCACCCTGTGGCTACTGTGAGGAATTCAGTGAGGTCATGGCTTTGACCCCCTTTCTAAGGGGCTGGGTGGCCTTTATAAGTCCCACCATCCAGAGGGCACAGGGCACCCTAGGTTTGGAGCAGGCCCTGTGGTCCAGGGTGCGTCAGTCCGGCCCTCCCTTGGAGGGCCTGTCTTTGTGCTTCGGGCTGAGGAGGCAGTTGGTTTGGCAAACAGTAGCAGTAAATTTGGGATTTTCCTTTGACTTGGTTGGAGACAGGAAGCGCCTGTGAGGGGCTGTGAATGACGAGTGGGCAGGTGGGTAGTGCCAGCCCAGGGTGTGAAGGAAATTCAGTTACTTGGGGGAGGAGGATGGGGTTGGTGAGGCTGGGGAAAGTGGCTGTCCTACCCACCCCGGGAAACATAAACAGACCTGCTGTCCACTCCTCAGGTGGGCCGGAGCCTGCGTGGGAGCAGCCTTGGGGGGCAGTCTCTGCGCCCTGGGCCCCAGGAATACAGCCCCTCCCCAGCTTTGTACCTTGACATCCACATTTAGGGGCTATGCCACCCCAGAGGGAGTCTGGCCAGGTTTGGAAGTAGCTCCTCTTTGGCGGGGACACCAGGCTCCAGCTCTGGGGGGCCTCTTGGCAAATTCATCTATTCTCCTCTCCCTGCACTAGGCCAGTGTGAAGAAACCACCCCAAATCCCGAATCACTGAATACCCAGGCACTTACTAATATGTACTACGCTTTGGGAAAAACGAAGCGTAAGACCCAGTTCCTGGTCAGTGTGCAACCTTCAGAGGCCTCGTCTCTTCCCTCCTCTGCCTCCACAGGCCTGCACACCTACTCCATGGTCTGAATCTCAGCGTTCAGAACTGCTCCAGACAGTGAAGGCTGTGTCCTCCGAGCCCAGGTGGCCCGGGGCAGCCTTGGAGCACCCTAAAGGTTTTGATCCTGGAGGGATGAGTGAGGACACAGAGCACATCCTGGATCCTCGCCCTCTGGACAAGGCCCTCACGTCCGTGCCGTCGTAATATCTGTGCTAACCCCCATCCAGGTGTGTGAAGATGAAATGTGGCCATGCCAGGACTTTGAGAAGCGGGGGGCACTATTCCTGGGTGAGCCAGGGTGCCCCTCCCCCAAGCTACAGGCCACCCTGCGAAGGAGATCAGTGCTTTGGCCTCTTTGGCTCACCCGCTCTTGGACTTCTCCAGGAAGTCAGCCCCTGGCAAAAGTTCAAAGCCACATTCTGCTTCAGCACTGACTCGGTGTCAGACCCAGTGCTCAGGGCTTTGGGGGAGACATGGATGAATTGGACGTGGGTTTAGCCCTCATGGGGTTCAGTGTAGAGGAGCCGGTGGACAGTGACAGAACAGGAAGCAGGGAGAATCAGCACTTCTGAAATAGCGGGTGCTGGTGCATACAGTGGAGCTCTCCTGGCAGAGCCCCCTGAGCGCCCCCCCAAGAGCCCCCCAAGGCAGATTCTTTACAGTAGACAATGAGAAACGACAGGGTGGAGATGCTTCCATCAGAGTTCCACTCCTGTCTCCCGTCTCTCTCTCTTTTTAAAAATATTTTATTTATTTATTTGACAGAGAGAGAGATCACAAGTAGGCAGAGAGGCAGGCAGAGAGAGAGCGGGAAGCAGGCTCCCAGCTGAGCAGAGAGCCTGATGCGGGGCTCCATCCCAGGACCCTGTGATCATGACCTGAGCTGAAGGCAGAGGCTTAACCCACTGAGCCACCCAGGCGCCCCTGTCTTCTGTCTCTTGAATCTAGGTTCCCCCTTCTGTCTGAACTGCTGTCTGCACAACCCCCACCCCCACCACCTTGCTTCTTGACCTTTGACCTCCATCAGTTCCTCCAACGGAAATGATTTACTCCCCTCAGTGGGGCGTCCTCGGTGTTTTTCTGCCTCTGTTCTCTTTCCAGCCCCTCCAACCTGCATTCCTCTCGTTCAACTGCATTTGCTTCCCCGTCAAAACCAAAATTTGGAAACAGAGCCTGACTGGGATTTCCCCTCTAATCTTCAATTCATTAATTTTTAAACAAACCTTAAGCTTAGATTCAGTTATGCATTTTACAAGTCATTATGGCACAGGATAATGTTACATGTAGCTGAGGGGCTCTTGGAAAGTGGGCTGAATGCTTGCCCAGGGTTCCCGTGCCCCCGGCTCCCCACCCCGGGATGTCACTGAGACACCATAGCTCTGCCCGCTGTTCTCACCTCCTCACCGCGGGACCTCACCCCGCCAGTCAGTATAGGAAATGAGGGCCCCTGAGAGCTCCCCCGTGACAGATACAATTTTTAATGTACTTGAGCTTCCACACTTTTCATTTCTTATATCTCATTGTACTTAAACATCTCAAACCTAGGCTTCTACCCAGGAAGTTGCCGCTGTGAGGTCTTGAGGGGTGATCGGCTACTGAGAGGCCTGGAACCTGTGTGTGGTAAGTCATTTTTAGGGGCCAGGGCTGCCATGCAAATGCATCTGTTTGCATAACTTTCTTGCTCTACAGGACAGTGAAGTTTCCTACTCCATGGGACACTGCTGCAGGATTTGCAAGTGAAATTTTGGGACTGGCTTTTCCCCTTTGCTAGGCCCCTCCCTTCATGAGCCTTCTCCTCCCTCCTTGGGTTTTGTTCTGTCCCTTATGACCCGTGTGACCAAATGCTGGTCTTAACCTTTCTGATCCTAGGAGTGTAGCGTGGTTGGGGCCCAGAGACGCAAAGTACCTACAAAGGTTATGCAAATGAGTCCCTGGCCTCGGTGGCCCAAGTCCAAAACTGGTGGACAGCTCAGGCCCCTGCTGTCTGAGCCCAAGTGAAATGTGATCGCTGTCCCTTCTGCTCTTTATCTGTCCAGGCACCCATGGCATCTTGATCCTCAAATAGCCAGAGGCTCCTGGGGCCATGAGGCCTCAAGTTTCACAATGAGCTGAGTTCTCCCAGTCTTTACCCTCTGATTGGAGACCTGTGGTTCCAAATTCATCAGTCAGAGGTTTACTTTTCAAAGAAACCACCATCACATCTCAGTCTGAGCCCCAGACCTTGGTTAGCTGTGCCTAGAGCCTGCGGTCCAGGGAGACCTCATATTTGCAGTAAGACCTAGACAGTCCTATGGTTTTCTGGCACTCAGCTGTCTCTTTTTCTGGTCAGAAACCCTTTCTAAGGAACTGTCCTCATAGTGAGACTCTGACCCTGCTCACTGCACCCACAGCCACCTGCGGTGGGGACGAAGGCAGAAGGGAAGGGGACGGGGTCAGGCCATCTTCTGAGCCACCCTGCAAGGAAGAGAAAGAGATGAGAAAGCCAGTCTGACTCACTTATTCCAAGTTCTAAAAAGGGTCACTGAGCGCTTGTAGTGCTCAGTATCTGTTGGAGGGTGAATGTTTTCTAAACAAAGAACACAAGTAATTTCAGTAATTCAAACAGCAAAGAAACCATCCACACATCATTGTGCACACATTGAGGGTGACATGTGCAAATTCTTTACAACGTCTCTCTCCTCACCCACCCATGCCAGCTCCCTCTCCAGGAATAAATTTGTTTAATAGCCTGGTGTGATTTTGATTTTATCCAGCCTTCCAAACATTTCTATTACTTTATCCACACATGTATTTGCTTATGAACACAGGTGAGAAAATTCTTTGAGGGTTATAACAAGTACAAGTGCGATCACTAGGCATACGGTTCGACAACTTGCTTTTCTATAAAAGTTGTGGTGAAGCACCCATACCATAAACTTTACCATCTTAACCATTCCTGAGTGTGGAGCTGAACAGTGTGAAGTAGAGTCACATCATTGCACAACCCATTTCCAGAACTTTTCTGTACCCGTTAACCAACACGCAGCTTGCTTTTTTTTTTTTTTTTTTAAGATTTTGTTTATTTATTTGACAGAGATCACAAGTAGAGAGGCAGAGAGAGAGAGAGAGTAGGGGAAGCAGGCTCCCCGCTGAGCAGAGATTCCCCATGTGGGGCTCCATCCCAGGACCCTGAGATCATGACCTGAGCTGAAGGTAGAGGCTTAACCCACTGAGCCACTCAGGCGCCCTGCAGCTTGCATTTTTAAACTCAATATATCTTAGTGAGTGTCCATGACTGAACTCAACTATCAATTTTTCCCCCCGTATTTTAAAGGTTTTTTGTTTGTTTGTTTTTAGTATCCTCTACACCCAATGTGGGGCTCAAACTCAAAACCCTATAATAAAGAGTCACAAACTCTCCTCATTTAGCCAGCCAGGTGCCCCAGAACCACCTTATTCTTAACAGCTGCAGGTTATTCCATGGCATTGATGCACCAGAATTTATTTAACTCTCTGCTTTCTATGGATATTTTGTTTCCTTTTTTTTTTTTTACTTAATGTTTTTTTTTTTTTTTTTTTTTATTTAATGTTGCCACCATCTTGAACAATATCTATGGGCACATGTACAGGACAGGTTCTTGCAGGACAGGTTCCTAGAAAGTGGAAGTTAGATAAAAAGGCTTGTGTGCACTTTATGTTTTCGTGTGCACTCCCAGAAAGACAGTATCAATGTATGAATGAATGCCTTTCTGAATGACAGGTCTGTGAGTGGATTTACTGTCAGCAGTGGGGCAGTCTGGGGATAGAATAAGTCAGCTGAGAATAGAGGGACAAAAGAACTTCCCAAAACACAGAGGCCTACCCAGGGCAGCACTGTGGGCGACTGGAAGAATCAGATGTGGAAGGGCAAGGGGGATTACTTCGGCTTCTCCCCGTATCAGTGGCTCTGCTCACCCAATTACAGTTATTTGCATATATTTTGGGTGTGTAGGCAGAATGGCTCAAAGACAAGTTTGAGGGTCAGCCTTGCTCAGCTTTCTGCTGCTGTTTGATCTTGAGCATGTTCCTGGGTCTGCTTCCCAGACAGCGACGCCCCTGGTGGGAACACCAAGGGGATGACATTGTGCAAATGACTTTGACCTAAGGCCAACTGGCAGGTGCTGTGAGAAGGCCCAGAGTGCCCTGGGAGCTTACGAGGGAGGGCTCCCCGCTGGCTGGGGAGACCGTGAAAGAAAGGCAGGTGCTGAAAGAGGCGACTCTGGCTCGGGGTTCTAGGAGTTATGGGGGACACAGGCAACTTGCAGGCATTTTTCTTACTCTGCGGGGTCTCAATCACGTTACCCCAAAACCCCAATGGGACACTGATTGCATACCCAGCCCTCTACTGAGTGTGGAGTCTGAGGAATCGGACTTGCGATGTGGTCGATAGCCCAGGTGCACACCGCAGGAGAGAGCTCTGCAGGGCCGCTGGACGTCTGTGCAGGTGACTTTTTACAGAGCTTCAGTTTATCAACTAGTATGTGGGGGTAATAATTGTGGCACTCCCCAAAAGTTTCTTTTAAGATTGATTTGTTTCAGGGAGAGAGTGAGCGGAAGTGCCTGTGTGCAAGTGACGGGGGGCAGTGGGAGAGGGACATAAGTGGGCTGGGGGGAGCCCGATGTGAGGCTCGATCCCAGGACCCTGAGATCACCATCTGAGCCAAAATCAAGAGTTAGGGGCTCAGCCACCTGTGTCCCCCAGGGACCCCCCGCAAAAATTATTAACAATATTTAGAATTATAAATATTAACTATGAGAAAGTGCTTCCTAGACCCCCAATTACAGCAGCAGCATCCTAGGGTCCCGGGGGCTGTTCTCTGATATCCACTGTAGCTTCTGCACTGATGCCATGTTTCCCTCCGACTGCCCCCAGGCAACCACTGGGCAGGGTAGGAAGGCCAAGGACACCAGATCCCGGGGGCAGCAGGTCTCCAGGGATGGCTGTTTTGGGTTTGAGGATTCCCTGGCTACTCTGTGGAAGCTTCTTCAGACTGTCCTGTAGTACAGGACACTCGTGCCCAACCTTCTCTCTTTCACTCCTCCATGGGGTGCCACGGAGTCTGATGGCTCCCTCCACCGACCAGCCTCTCTCCCTCTTTTCTCTCAGAAAGACATTTCCCCAATCCCGTTTTGGCATCTGCTTTTCAGAGCACCCAGGTGAACGATGGTATTGCTTCCCTCCTAGTTGTTGCAAGGAACGGCTGAAAAGGGAAAAGCTTGAGCACGCTGCCTAGCACATGGTCAGCGCTCATCACTGTCCTATATCACAGGTAGGATCCTGTTACTCTATCAGTGTGAGCCGACTGATGGCAGTAAAAAGGAGAGTGGAGGTGA
The DNA here is from genome assembly GCF_022355385.1 of Mustela nigripes. Taxonomy (NCBI): domain Eukaryota; kingdom Metazoa; phylum Chordata; class Mammalia; order Carnivora; family Mustelidae; genus Mustela; species Mustela nigripes. The sequence goes on along the minus strand of NC_081566.1, from coordinate 35,003,318 downwards.
TGAATGCTGTGTGACCTCGGTTGAGAGAGGGGGCCACCGCAGTGTCTGCTGCCGGCATGTTCCAGCCACTGGGTTCATGGCTCGGGAGCCCAGCAGAGAGGACCCCCACTCACGTGGTGCTGGGTGCGGCACGGGGGCGTCAGTGCCCGGCAGAGTTGGGGGGCCAGGGGAGAATGATGGGAAGACAGCATGCCTTCAAGTAAAACAGGGGCTATGGGAAGCTAGGGTGACTCACAGGATTTCTCTCAAAACCCCCAAGCCCATGGCATCTAGAATGTGCTGAGTGTGGGGCCCGCCAGCCCAATCTCGCCTCGGTTCTAAGAATGTGTCCCTTTCCTCCCCTCCCACAGTTGTCAAAATTAATCAGGCCCCGATTTCAGCAGTATTTCTCTCTTCTCTTAGAAGAATTTGGCAAAGAAAACTGGGTTATATCCCCGCACAGGAGGCCGCAGAGATCAGGGCTGATTGGGAGGAAACGTGAGAGCTGTTATCTCTAGCTTGGGTTTCAGAACGTGGTTCTCCCTGCTCACGTGTGCGGAGATAGCCTGGTTAGGTGAGGCAGGTCAGGCACGTGGTGTGGAGCAGGCAGGAACCCTGGACTCTGACAGCTCCATACCACGTTCTGCCTCTTCCCCGGGCTGGCTGGAGGTCTCTAACTTCTGTAAGCCTCCGTCTCCTGCTAGTGGGTCGTGACAGGAGAGCATCTTTCTCATTACATTTTGGGGAGAATTAAACAACTAATCAGTGGTAAACCCTCAGCCCGGTTCCTAGTACCCAGTGCCGTAAGCCCAGTGAAGACACCGCCCGTCCCTGTTTGGAGACTCCTGGTCCCCTTGATGATCGTCCCACCTGTTTTCTTTTGAACTCTGACCTCCAACAACCCTATAGGGTAGTGGTATCATTATCCCCATTTTATAGATTTGTAAACTGAGGCGCAGCTTACGTACCTAGTGAACAAACACTTGCGGTACAAGACCTTCATAGAGCCTGTTGGACCACTTCCCAGAGGCAAAGAGGCAGTGAAAGCAACTCAGGCCACATTTAGAGGCCAACAGCATTCACGGACCGGAAGGACTGGAAGCGCACAGCATAGGCTCTGTCCCTCCCCGCCCCCAAGTCCCCAAGGTGGAACATGACCCCTGCAGATGGGGGCACCATGCATTTCCTCTTTGTTCACGTGTCACCGATGCCTACGGCTCTTCTTCAAACTGCCCTCTTCTCTCCTCCTATCCCTGACTCCTCACTCTGGGCACTCTCTCCTCCCCCCAAGGCTTTATTTTTAAAAATTGTTTTTACCGAAATATAATGTACATCCCCAAAGTGACCCTCCTTAATGTTTTCCCCACGAAGAGCTGATCACGTCTAAGAATCTGTATAGCTTACTTATCATGAGTGGAATCCAAGGTCCACGAGGGCAAGGTTTTGTGTCTGTTTGGTTCACTGCTCCCCCCAATCCCCACCCTATGCCTGGCCTGCTGGAGCCTCGCAGCCTCCCTAGCGGCTCACAGAGGAGGAAGAAGCACGAGACTGAGCCCCGCCTCCCTGACTTGAGGGTTTTGTGCAGAGCAGCCTCAGCCACGGAATGAGTAAGCGCCAGGGGGCGTGGCCGACACGGGCGGCACGTGCTCTGGGTCAGGAGCGTCCCCAGTCTGTTGTCTGAGAGCCGGGGAAGGCCTCCTGAAGGACATGAATGGACACCCTGATGCTCGGAATTCTCCTGTCACCTGAGCCAGGGGCGCCTTCCCTGATAAAGAGGAAGCCTTCCCTCTGTTAAACCCCAATCCCTCCTGTTGCTGTTTCAACCCATTTCCTCTTGATCTACCCTCAGCGGGTCCTGTGGCAGTAACCGCACTAACCATTCCAACCCACCTCATTCCTCAGCCTAGTGTCCCAGCCGGCGGAGCAGGGCCTGCGCCAGACACATTGCCCGCGCCCGTGTGCAGCCCCGAGGGGCAAGCTGATGGCACGGTGCCCTTGGAGGAGGGCGAGCCCAGGGAGGCCCTGCCCCAAGCACCTGTCGGAAAGCCGACACACGGAGGAGCTTCTGGAACTAAGGCTGAGTGGGTGGGAGAAGGGAAGACTACAGGATGCCCTGAGAAGTCCTTCTAGTGACCCAGCATCTGTCTAGACTTGGCGATGACCTCATCAAAACAAATTTTTGCTATTTCACTTTACTCTTTATTTCTGTTTCGTGTTTTATTTTTGGCCACTTTTCCCCAAAGAGAAGCTTCCGAAATTGTTTTCAACGTGGTACAACAGAGCTGAATAAAAATGTGAGAAAATCAAAGAAAGAAGAAAAGAAAAATGAGAAAGTAAGGAGAGGTGTGCATGGCCCCAAGAGCTCTTACACAGTGCGGCTGAGCTCTTGTGTGACCAGCCTGTAGGGAAAAGCTTTGAGTGTAGTGCTGGGCCCCAGTCTTCTCATGGGTGTGGGTGGCATGTCTCTCACTCACCGGGCCTTAAGGGAAGTGGTACGTCAGGATTCTTACTGGGTCCTAGCTATTCTCTGGTTTCTAGCCCATGCCCACACCCAGACGAACCAGAAAGCAGGCTGAGTGAGGGACGTTCGAGGGCCATCTCTGAATTGGAATCTCCAGGCTGGAGGCCTGCCAAGGAACAAGGCTATTTCTCAAACTTGTTCAATCATGGAACACCAAATCATATTTTTTTTATGTTTCACCCCTATAAATCTTTTGCTAAAATAGTATGCCTGCTCTAGGTGCACTTGGGTGGCTCAGTCGGTTGTGCGTCTGACTCCTGATTTTAGCTTGACCCTGCCCTGGGCTCTGTGCTGGGTGTGGAGCCTGCCTAAGATTCTCTCTCTCCCTCTGCCCCTCCCCCTGTTCATGCTCTCCCTCTCTCCCTCCCTTCTCCCTGCCCCCTCACAAATAAATAAATAAATCTTGGGGAAAGAAAGAAAAAAAAAGGTATCCCTGCCCCAAACCACTGATTAGCTGCATATAGAGCAAAATGCAAGGGGATGAAATTTCATAAGGTATTGTGGTCACCCAGAAGTAACATTTTATCAGTTTTCACTAACAGCAAATTTTGAACAGGATTCTTTTCCTTGGTTTTCATGGCCCATTTGCATTCTTCTCCCAGGCTCTGGACTGGAGTTCTCTGAACTCCGTGGCTAGAGTCACCAGTGGAGGGGTGCACCCCCTCCTGGGAAGGAGTTGGTAGCTGTGTAACACTGTAACCACAGCCCTAGGCCAGAAACCACGCTCCTTCCTTTCCACTCCTCAGGATGACCCTGGAGAGGGGCAAGTCATGGCCTCCTTGCAATCATTCCAGAATGACTTGCAACGAGAGAACTTTACACAGTGAAACTGGTGCAGCTTCAGCTTCTGAGTCCTGACGTGCACGAACTACTTTTCTCATTTGGGATCTGTAAACTCTAATTTATTTTTTCTGACAGCCTTTAAATTATTGAGGCTTTGGGCCCCACAAACCTAGATCCATTGCTTCCCATGTTCCACTATGGCAGAAAATGCAAGCCATACACTAAAGGGTCTTTCAATTGCCATCATTGTTGCTGGGAAGTGGCCATCCAGCCAGGGTCACACTTCCGGCTCTTCTGTGACTGGGTCTTATCAGTAGAATGTGGCAGAAAGGATATGTCCACCATTCCTTGGCCTGACCTCTTCAAACCTTTTAAACCTACTAAAATCTATAAGAACGTGTTAAAACCTACAGTCCTTTTCCCCTTCCCTTGTCTTCTGGCTGCATCCAGGACAACAATGGAAGCCACGTGTGGAAGGCAACAAGGTGTAATAGAGTTTGACTCCATTTTTGACGTTTGCTTACCAGCTTTCAAGCCCACTAGTCTCTTTTCTCTTTCTGCCCCTCAACACTGACACGAAAGCTTAAGTGCTCCCCCACTTCAGCAGTGGCTGGAAGTTCAAACCACAGGTTGAAAGCCTCAGCCTGTGCCCAAGCTCCATCACCCAACGAACCCCAAGGCAGTAGCCCCTCTCTGCTTTCTCATAAGCCATTTTTGGAACCAACCCTCCTCCTCCCAGGAAAGCCTCACTATGTGAGTAATAAACCTTTCCATGCCTTCCTGGTGTGGTGTGTGTGTGTGTGTGTGTGTGTGTGTGTGTGCGCGCGCATACACCCATGTGGCATCATTAGTCTTGATGTCCAAGCCACACTTTGTTGTGAGGGGGAACCATCCTGTCTCAGGAGTGATGATAACACAGAACCTCCTTCAGCACGAAGGACAGTGGGACAGACTTCTTGCCTCCTGTACCTCACTGTTGTCCCTCCATACCCATTCTTTCCGTGAGCGAGAAATAAACTTCTGTAAAGCCACTGAGATTTCAGGATTTATCTGTTACAGCAGCTAGTGTCATTTTAACTAATATACCCAATGATAAAGCTGTCTAATTCCAATATCCTAAGTAGATTTGGGGAAATCTTAAAAAAAAAAAAAAGATTGGAGGCACCTGGGTGGCTCAGTCAGTTAAGCATCCAACTCATGATTTTGGGTCACGATCTCAGGGTCGTGAGATTGAGCCCAATCAGGGTCCATGCTGGGTGTGGACCCTGCTTAAGATGCTTAAGTTTCGGGCGCTTGGGTGGCTCAGTGGGTTAAAGCCTCTGCTTTCGGCTCAGGTCATGATCCCAGGGTCCTGGGATCAAGTCCCATATTGGGCTCTCTGCTCAGCAAGGAGAGGGCTTCCCCCTCTTTCTCTGCCTGCCTCTCTGCCTACTTGTGATCTCTGTCTGTCAAATAAATAAATAAAGTCTTCAAAAAAAATCTTAAAAAAAAAAAAAAGATGCTTAAGATTCTTCCTCTCTCCTTGTCCCTCTCACCTCCCCACCCACTCTCCCTCTCCAAAGAGAAGGAGAAGATGGTTCAAGAGAAGATTCTGGCTCAAGAGAAGATGCCAACTCTTTATCTGGCCATTTGATTTAGAATATAGGAATAAAGATGTCATGATTCTAGAATGATGGATTACTTCGTTGTTTCATAATATTAATGATTTTTCTTCATTCTTAGTATTTTTCCATGGAAAACAGAGGAGCGGGAAGAGTGTTATCATGTGTTATGAAACAAAAGGAGAAGGGGAGGAAAGAAAGAACCCAATACAGCAAAATCAGCCATGAGATAAACATATTCCAGTCATGGGGTCACCAAAGTCCACGGAGATGTAGGTCAGGAACTTCCCCACCCTTCCTCCTTTCTAGGCATTCAAGATTTCACCCCAAGCTTTGGTTTCTGGCAATAAACATGGAGTTGCATTTGTCCTGTCTGCTACTTACAAAGCTTCGGCCTCTGTGACACATGCTGACCCTGAAATGTGTGCATCTTTCTTTTCTCAGTATTGTTCTCACCTTAGTTTCTCTGTGCAAGGCTCCCCACTACTCCTCTTTACCTTAGGAGTGGAAAGAATAGCAGATTATGAAACCCATGATTTGTGAGCAAGTAGAAAAGAAAGCGATAGTTGCTAGGATCCAGTCAAGATTCACTGTTTGGGTCCCACCCTCAAAGCTCTGGAAGCCACTTGTCAGGACTCAGTTTAAGGAGACACCTGCGTCAGGCAGAGTCTGTCAATGGGGGTGCAGAATTGGATTTTAGAGGACTGTTAAAGTCATGCCTGGAGACAAAGTGCCTTGATTCTGAAGGCAGAGGCAAGAACAGAACAAGTAGCACAGTCAGTGGGCCAGATTGCTCACGGTAGAGAAATTCAACTTCACTCAAGAAAATTACCTGAAGGGGCGCCTGGGTGGCTCAGTGGATTAAAGCCTCTGACTTCGGCTCAGGTCATGATCTCAGGGTCCTGGGATCAAGTTCCATATTGGGCTCTCTGCTCAGCAGGGAGAGGGCTTCCCCCTCTTTCTCTGCCTGCCTCTCTGCCTACTTGTGATCTCTCTCTGTTAAATAAAAATAAAAAAATCTTAAAAGAAAAAGAAAATTAACTGAAGTGTTTGTGCAGTGCCTGCCTTAAGTGAAGAGGTCTTTCTAATCTAAACGAGCTAATTGTTTTGTATGATCGCTGCACTGGCGGATTCAGATATCGGGTAGATTTGGTGTGTCTTGATTTCATGGAGGCATCTGAGAAAGTTTCATGTGATCGATCTGTGGATAAGATGTAACTGTCTATTATTTCTGGCTAGGAGAAGGAGGACCTTAACTGAAATCTACAGTGCTATGGCCTCGACCCATCACATTTAATGTTCTATCAACCTGGACAAAGGTATTGAAGCCAAGTTTATCGGAAGCTAGATTAATTGTTCCAAATATCTAAGAGTAAAGCAGACAGAAATAAGCATGAGTCATGCATTTAATTTCTAAAAACTTCAGTGTACAACACAGAATGAGAGTGAAGTAACTTGATAATTATTAAAGTCAAAAGGACTCAGAATTTTAGCTGGGCCCTGAGTATTAGTTTCCTAGAATTGCTGTAAAAAACCACCCTAAACTGGGGGGCTTAAAACAGTGGAAATAGATTCCCTCATGGTTCAGAGGCTAGAAATCCAAAATCAAGTTGTCAATAATACCATGCTCATTCTGAAGACTTTAAGGGAAGCATCTGCTTGGCTTCTACTTGTTCCTGGTTGTCATCAGCCATCTTTGCTGTTCGTTGGTCTGTGGCAGTGTGGCTATAATTCTGCCTCTGCCTTCACACGGCCATCTTCCCTGCGTGTCTGTGCCCTTGTATCCAAAGTTCCCTTTTGTTAGAAGGACCCTTGTCCCTGGATTAGGGCCTACCCTATTCCAGTAGAATCTCACCTTAATGAGATTACATTTCCAAAGACTCTGTTTTCAAATAGGATCACATTTGCAGATACTGGAGAGTTAGGACTCCATACCTTTCGAGAGACAATTCAACATGCAGCACCCAGTATGGCCAGCGGTGTGGTACCACTGCTGCTCGAGCTTCCGCATGGTGTTGGTGAGGCTGTATCATGATGAGTGATCCTGGGCAAGGTGCGTGAGTTGTACTAACTTGCCTGGGGAGCCCTTCTAGAGGATTCTCAGCAGCACCTGCCTCCCCTAGCTCTCCTTGGCTTCCATGCACCACACTGTGTTCCCTTTTATTTTTCTGGCAGTTTCTCCTTGTTCTCCTTGGCAGAGATCTCTCTTCCTCAACTCACCCATTAAATGACCGTATTCCTCCATGTTTCAAACCTTCTCTTCTCCATATTTTTTTAATGAGTGAGTTGGTGTCCTTTCTCGTGACTTCAGTTACCATTTATATAGCGATGAGTCCAGAATCTGCTGGGGGCGTCTCCTGAAATCCAATTAACCATCCCCACTTAGGTAGCTCCGAGTGACACAGCTGGAGACGCCCAACGCTGGGCTCTTCATCTCCCTCCTTTGCTAACATCCCGGGGCCCATCCAGGGTCCAGTTTCAGCCCATAGCCTCACCGTCTGCCCACTCGTCTAATATTCTGGATTTATCCCTTGCCTCACTCTCCTTGTCCAGGCAACCATCGCATCTAATGGACACTATATGTGAACTACTACACAAATATGTCTATATAATTTTCTTTTTATTTCCACTGCTGCTTCCCTTGTGCAAGTCACTGTCTGATTTTGTTGTTGTTGTTGTTGTATTTTGTTTTATTTTATGTTGGCCTAGACCGCTCCTACAGATTCTGAATTGGTCTTCCAGTCTCTGGTCTTATCCTCCGCTAGCACACAGCAGCCAGAATGCAAATACAATCATGCTATTTCCCTGCTTAAAACCCTTCAAAGAAGAGGGTAGGGGTATGGGATGGCTGGGTGATGGATATTGGGGAGGGTATGGGTTGTGGTGAGTCCTGTGTGTTGTGTAAGTCTGATGACTTACAGACCTGTACCCCTGAAACAAATAAAAAAATAAAATAAATAAAAAAATAAAAAATAAAAATAAAAAATAAAAAAAGAAAAGAAGAGAAGAGAAAAGAAAAGAAAAGGAAAGAAACCCTTTGATGGATTCCCACCCTCTTTAGGATATGAGTCAACCTCCCTAATATGGCCTGATAGAAACTGGGTGGCCTGACCTCTGTTTACTTCTCACGCCACATTCTCTCCATTCCCTCTTCTTACTCTCATACCCTCTCCCCTCTCTTCCACATTTTTATGCCTGCTGTTCCCTCAGTCCAGCACACTGTTCTTTCTCTCTTTGCCTATTTTATGGCTATTCATATGTTAGGTCTCAGTTTAAATGTTCTTTTCATCTAGGGAGGCCTCTCCTGACCCAGTGTGCTTGCTCCTATCATTACCAGTTTACCACATTGCACAACTCCAAGGGGCAGCATTTGTAGCACATGGAGTGTGAAGAATGCCCCTGAAGTTGCACAATGCAGTGAACAGGAACCTTTTGTTCCTCACTGTCATGGGGTTAGTTGTCTCCTTTATGGGGCTGCAAGCCCCAGATCTGATTCTCTGTTGTACACCTGGCACACAATAGGAACACAATCGATATTGAGTTAATAAGTGAAATTTAAGAGAGAAATGACTCTCTTAATAAGCGCATATAATGAAAAAAGTGCAGGAATGGAAAAGATTCTGGAAACCATACATCTTATTTTAGTTTTAAAAAGATTTTGTTTATTTATTCATCTGAGAGAGAAGAGAGAGAGAGCAGCAGCAGGGGGAGCAGCCCACAGAGGGAGAAGCAGGCTCCCTGGTGAGCAAAGAGCTCTATGTGGGGCTTAATCCCCAGACCCCAAGGTCATGAGCTGAAGTGAAGGCAGGCGCTTAACCAACTGAGCCACCCAGGCATCCCTGGAAACCACACATTTTAAATGATAATTTAAATAACTGAAGGTAGCTGGCTTGAAGAAATTAAGACTTAGAATAGATATAATAGCTGCTTTCAATATTTGAAGGGCTATCTATATGAAATTGGAACATATTTTTTCTATCCCAGAAAGTATAACCAAAACAACTGAAGGCAAGTTAGAACAAAGCAAATTTGAGCCTGATAAGAATGTCAAGCTCATAGGAAATGATTAGAAAGTAGAACCTTCCAGAATATCATTCATTGTCTAAATGTGTGGGCCAGTGGTTTGGTCATTGGGTGGAGATAACCGTTTCTCTGGTCTCCCACCATGATGGAGAGGCTCATAGGAGAGGACACATTTGAAAAGGGAAGTAGAAGATGCAAAGGAAAGTCCACCTCAGGAGAAGGGGGTGAGAATAGAGCCTTGTGAGGAAGGCAGATGTGGCCCGGATGCATAAGCAAGTGTTCCTCACACATTTCACTCAGTGCATCAGCACGCATGCGGCTCTATAGAGCTCTGGTTTCCTTAGATGAAACCAATGAGGAAGGTAGCATGGGGGCTGGCCTGAAAATTGGTCGAAACTCAGGAGTCATGTCCTGTGGTGAAAGGATATGAACTCCTTCACTATCCTGAGCTCCCGCAAATATTTGGGGTTCAATGGATGAGTCAGACATGACTTAGCCACTCGAAAGGAGGAAGGGAGTAGGGGAAACCCCAGGATTAAAGTTGTTTGACTGTTTATGGCCAAGGGCTCAGGCATATTTTTGTACATACTTTTGGCTGCAAGTAACCTGAAACCCAATGTACAGTGACTTAGTCAAAAGGAAAATTATCTTATATATTGGAAATTCTAAAATAGTTCTCACCTCAGATCAGTTAACTCATGGGTTTGACAAAGTTATCAAGGACTCTCTTCTTTCTATTATTCTACTTATTATTTTCCATTTGTTGATTCATCCTGAGGCTGAGTCCCCCATAATCTCAAGAAGCCTGCAGGAATGCCAGGATTCAAATGTGGAGGACATCCAGAGGCAGAAAAAATACCCAGTTTCCTTGGGTTTTAAGAATAAGAAGAGTATTTCTGGGTAGCCCATCAGCCAACCTCTTGTTAATCTCAAAGGTGCAGTTACAACTCAAACCCATTCCTAAATCAGTTGCTAGATGGGGAAATGGAATTACCTTGGGAGGGGCCAAGCTCCCCTGAGGGGCATGGATGTGGGATATCTGAAGAAAATCAGGATTCTTTCTCATGAGAGAAGGGCAGAATGGCAGCCAAAAGTGGATCCTAAATTCCTTAGGTATGATAGAGATGGGGGAGAGAGGACCTGGCCCATCCCACCTGACTTGCCCGAGCAGGGGTCCTTGTCAGGACATGTTGCCTGTGCTAGGGTACCTGTGGTTGGTTCATCAGTGGGGCCTGAGAGTCTCACTGAAACAGTAGGTTGTGGGTTCAACCAAATGATCTTTAACACAACTCATAGTCCTCATTATGGGCCTGGAATTGTGCTGGGCCAGTAACATGGTATCTCCTGTAATCCTCATCTCAAATCTGCAACTCAAGGACTGTTATCTCTACTTTTTTTAGGAGGAATTGAAATTTAGTCACTTAGACAAGGTCAACAGTAAGTGGTAGAGTGGGGATTTGAAATCAGGTAGGTCTAAGGCTATGGTTTCTACCAGAGGTATCTCACCACCTCTTTCTTCCATGAGCCTGGGAATAAGGACTGGGAGTGTAATTTAAACCTGTATTTCTCAAACTATATTTGGTGAAGGACCAGATTAAAAAAAAAAAAAAAAAAAAGGAATTCCAGGGGCACCTGGGTGGTTCGGTCAGTTAAGCATCTGCCTTTAGCTTAGGTCATGATCCCAGGGTCCTGGGATCGAGCCCCACATCGTGCTCCATGCCCAGTGGGAAGCCTGCTCCTCCCTCTTCTGTTCTTCCCCCTGCTTGTGTTCCCTTTCTGGCTGTGTCTCTCTCTGTGTCAAATAAATAAACCAAATTAAAAAAAAAAAAAGAATTCCAATCCATTGTGGATCCACATTTTCATAAAATATAATAAAAATAATTACTAGGAAAATAAAATGGAAAAAAAAGTAAAAATATACAGAATACAAGCCCTTTGTATAAAAACTATTTTCAATCATTTGATCTAACAAAAAAAATTCTCTATCAGATTGCTATAAAGTGTTTTAAACTTCTTTTTGTGCTGCTCTTGCCACAGACTTGGAACAGTTTGTGGACCAGCACTGGTCTTTAGGTCACACCGAGAGGCACTGATTTAGATGATTTTCCTCCCCCGTCCTTCTCCCTAGACGGCAACTTAGGATACTTGATGCTTGGATGCCTCAGCTGAGAGGAAGATGAGAGAATTACTCATTATAATTATTGAGGCAGCTCAATTATAATTTCACAGAAAAAAGTTAGGTGGCACTGCTGTTTCCCCGGGGACCTCTACTGTCACCAACAGATGTCTGTTATACTTGGTGTAACACTTTCTCGATGGTGATTTTCTGTCCTCCTGCTTAGTAACAAAGAGATTGAGGACAACAGTAATGCAGTGGTCACCCCTTATCTACAGGGGTTACTTTCTGAGACTCCCAGTGAGTACCTGAAACTGTGGATAGTACTGAGCCCTATATACCCTATGTTTTTTCATATATATCTAGATATCTAGATAGATATACCTTGGCCAGATATATCTATATCTATATCTATATCTATATCTGTATCTGTATCTATATATCTATATCTATATCTATATCTATCTATATCTATCTATCTATCTATCTATCTATAAAGATCTATATGAAAAAGTGTATTTTTAAAAAGACTAATATTTTTCATTTGAGAGAGAGAGGGCCTGGAGCAGGGGGAGCAGCAGAGAGAGGTAGAGAATCCTCAAGCAGACTCCCAGCTGAGTGTGGAGCCCCCTGTGGGGCTCAATCTCAGGACCCTGAGACCATTACTTGAAGTGAAATCAAAAGTTGGACCCTTAACCGACTGAGCCACCCAGGCACCCTGAGAAATGTAAATTATAAATTGCATTTAGTAAAAGATAAACAACAATAACTAATAATAAAATGAAACATAACAATATACTGTGATAAAAGTTATATGGATGTGGTCTCTCTCAAAATAGCTTATTGTACTGTTCTTGTGATGAGGTGAGATGATGAAATGCTGCTGTGACGAGGTGAAGTGAGGGGAACAACATGGGCCTTGTGATGGGGGCTCGGCAGCTACTGACCTCCTGACAATATGTCAGAAGGAGGATCATTGGCTCTGGCACCACGGTTGGCCATTTGTAACTGAAACCGCAGAAAGCACAACAGCGGATTAGTGGGATATGTGGAGTAGAAGACACGCAGGGGATAAAGAACCTGCATATCATAGGAAATATCTGTTTGGAAATTTGCTGGAGGTTACCATTTGTGTGTGTCAGCAGATGATGATTCATCTTGGCAAAAATCATAAACTTCTTGATTTGAGTGACTCTAGGGTTGCGTGTGGTTAATGCTTGGACATTTGTTGTTTTCCTGACGTAAAAATGACTTCAGTCTTTTTAAGATCTATTTACAACTATATAGATCCTTCTATTTATTATGAAATTCCAAGCAGTCCATATTAGGGAACTTTCCAAGAAATTTAGATCTGTACTCCTCTAAGATTTAGGAAATTTAAAATGACAAATTGTTAAGTGTATAAAATTTCAAGAACTTGACATATCTGGGAATTAGAATCTACCAGAAGCTCCGGGATGCTCAAACATCTACCTCTCCCTTTGATACACAAATTATTTGAGCACTTACCTCATAGTCTTTTTTACACTGCCTTCCACTGGCTTTCCTTCTACTGCTACAAGCCTGATGGACTTCATTGCCTTCATTGCCTTCAAGCCACTTCTTGAAAATGTGGCTTTTCAATTCCATGATCTGTGCCTTTACTCAGCCATTGGCTCCAATGGTTATAGCCTGGAATTTATCATCCCTCAAAACTGCTCACCTCCAAAATCTCTTCATTCAGTCTTTTCCCTGTCTGGTCCCCCACCCGCTCCCTTCTGATTCAGCTCTTACCACCACAACTGGTCCCTGACTAAATCAGAACCTCCAGTCCGCTGGCTTATCAACACTATCCCTTTTTATTGAGCTCTTTTCTGCACTTCCATCATTATTCAATGTTGAATCCTGGTTCCATCTTTCCAGTCAGGCTCTTATTTATACTCTCAACTTCCTCTCCCCCTTGTTCTTTTGTTATATTTATGGGTCAAAACCAATTCAGCTTACTACGTGTTCACTCCAGGCTGCCAGGGGAATCCTGGGGAAAAGGGTGCAATAATTCATGATTATCTACCTCAACTGGGCTCAACACTGCCTGGAAGTCTGCAATGTTTCTTTAGAGTCATTTTCTTTCCACATATCTGCAAGTATCATTTCAAATCTTTGTTTCTCTCCTCAAACCTTCTTGCATTCTCTCTTTCTTATTCACTCTTTTCAGAGAAAATAGAAACCATCTGATGAAACGACCTCAACTTCCTGTGAACAAATCTTCAAACCAACTTGCTTTTGTACCCACTGTCCCTACTTCCTTCCTGTTATTATTCAATGAAGGTGTTCCTCCTCATTTCAAAGGTCATCCTCTCCTCTACCTGCATCCTACCCCCTACCTGACTTCTGAGGAAACTGCCTTCATCAGTTCTATCTCATTCATCTATCTTCAACTTCTTTTTCTCCTCTGCTGGCCCAATGTCCTGTTATCCCCACTTGTCATCCACTTCTCATTTACTGTGCAATCCCACCAATCTCCACTCCCCTGGCACTCCCCTGCACTCTTCTCTTGTCCCCCACTCGCACTCTTCTTGCTCAAGTCACCAGTGCCCCCACTTGTTATATCCCGTAGAAGCTTCTTTGTCTTGATCTTACTTGACCTCCCAATAGTTTGACTTAGTTGACTATTCCCTCTTTCTTGAAATGGTGGCTTTCCTTGTTCTCAGGGATGCCACTCTCTCCTGGTATTTCTTTCTACCACTCAGGCCATCCTTTACAAGTTCCGTTGTCAGGTTCTCTTGTTCTGACTTATAAATATCTGGGTTCTCCAGAGCTTGGTTCTGGGCTCTTTTCTCATTCAACCCTCTTATTCTTGGTGATTTTCTCCACTCCCACGATTACAGTCATCATCTCTATGGCAAGGACACCCATGTATTTATCTTCAGACTACATCTCTATGTCCAGCTAACCATTCTAGAAAAACTCACTCCAAGTCTTGGAGGCACCTCCAACAGAGTGGGGCCAGTGTAGAATGCATCACCTTCCCTCCCAAACCTTCTTCTTCTCTACCCAGTTGTTCAGGCCAGATCAGAGGGCTTTGGGGCCATCAACTGCTGTCACCACACTCATCTAAGTAGTTGCTGAATATTTGAAAATTTACACTTCTCTCAATTCCCATTTATTACCACCTTAGTCCGTACTACAATTTCCTCTTATCTGAATTAAAACCAAATGGACCCTCTAGGGTCTCATTCAGAAGATGTCTATTTTTCTTCTTAGTAGCCTTCCGTTGTTTTTCTTTGCCCTTAAAGTCTAAACTTTTTGCCTCTGCCCATTTCTTCCAGTCCATGTTAAACCTCTCTCCCTCATGTATAATATGTCTCACTTGCTGTGTGTTATCTTTTACTTCCTTAAACAGTTTAACTCCCTTCCTACTTCAGATATTCAGGATAGGAGAGGAGATGGAGAAGCCAGAGGGTCCTGAAGAGGGCCCGGAGTCCAGTTATGTTGAGTACCAGCATAGATCTACTCTTGATTCAGAGATCTACTCCCCTCAGGCTTTGCCGTTCTAAGAGGTCTTTAAATATGTGGCTCTTTCTGCCAAAGGTTCTTATAATCTCCCTCTTCATTTGGCCAACTCCCACTCATCCTTCAAACCTGGCTGAACATCACCTTTTTTTTTTTAAGATTTTATTTATTTATTTGATAGACAGAGATCACAAGTAGGCAGAGAGGCAGGCAGAGAGAGAGGGGGAAGCAGGCTCCTACCTGCTGAGCAGAGAGCCTGATGCAGACTCGATACCAGGACCCTGGGAACATGACCTGAGCTGAAGGCAGAGGCTTTAACCCACTGAGCCACCCGTGGGCCCCTGAACGTCACCTTCTTGTGGAAGGCCCCCCCACCCCCACCTCAGAGTCCGGGTTAATTGTTGTTCCATTAAAACTTCCCACTTCTCATTTAGTAATTTTACAATTATAATAATATTGTGTAGTTAACTTTTTTTGCCTCTATGGATTTAGCTGTTAAACCCATGAGGGCAGGTGTTATGTCTGCTTTATTCACTGTTTTCTCCCCAGCACCCAACATAGTACCTAGATCATAATAGGTTCTGGATGAATAAATGTGCATCTCATAAAAACTCTGATTTCGGGCAGAGGCCAGGGAGAAGCTAATTTCCCTCTGTTTGGATTTGAGTCTCCCCCTTGTTAGATATGAATATAGAGATTATTCTGAGAGGACATATGACTAGTTATTTATGCTGCATACTAGTCTTAGTTTCTAATTTGGCTCTGGTAGAGGTATGATAGGGTTCTGCTGGGGACATCTGCTCGCTCTAAATAATCCAGAAAGACTTCTTCAAATAGGCATGAGATTCTGGGTTGCATATTGGATGAACTCTGGGGTTTATTATACAACAACTTCTTGACTTTGGGAAAAAAATGTATTTTTTTTCTTGAATAATGGTAAGGGAAGAAGCAATATGTTAAACTGTCTCACTTTTTAGGTTGCTAACAGGTAAGTAGCAATGATAGATAATGAGCATGTATGAATAAAATCCAGTGTTGTAATCAATAAAAACTTCCTACATAGTTAACGTAGTATTTACTTAATAGTATGTGTAACTATTATTGCTCTGGGTGATACTTAGGGACCTCTGTTAAGTCTCTTCTCAGTGAACTAATGTAACACTCATGGCTATAATGCATATTTATATAATTCATAAATATATATATTATGTCATCAAGCCATGTATTTTCTTCAGGCACTCAAAGAATGTCATTTCCTTTGTGTCCTTCCCAAGTAGGGTTGGCCCATTTTCTCTTTCTATCCAGAAATGATGGGTCCAGAGGCAGAAAATAGGATGAGGAAAGGTTCACTTTTAGTGATGGGCACACAAAGTGTGTCCAGCTGTTTTTTATGGTGTTAGCACCGATCTTACCATCTGGTCTCATGTGAGCATTTTCCAAATGTCCAAGGGAAGAGCCGCTTTTACTAAGCCTTTCCTCTGTGCTTTACATGTATCCATGCCTTTATTTCTTATGAAAACAACACCTTGAAGGAACGATTATTCTCTCCATGTTACAGAGGACACTGAGGTAGGCGTTGTCTGAAGGTCACGCAGCTTGGAGCCGAGGGGCAACCCTGCTGGGATGAGGGGCTGTTGAAGTTCCCAACAACTGGGAATCCGTCTGGAAAATTACCAGTGCAGACTCTGTGGATAGGAATGTGTCCCAGAAGAGGGCTCAAGTGGGAATAGGCCTGGCTGACTGGAGGAATCAGATGCTGGAATTAGGAAGTATGGGCTCACAGGGCACTTCGAGGTCATCTCATTTAGTGGTTTTGAAGCTTTTGACCACAAAGGACTGCAGCTATTATTTTTCCCCAGAGACTCTCTATTTTAAAATATTTCATCTGGTTAAAAAAAATCAAGAAATAACCCCATTTTCTTTTTTTATTAGTCAAAGATATAATAGATGACTCCAAACAGAGCTTCTGGCCAGCATGAGGCGACCTGTCTTTCCATACAAAGTGGCTATCACTCTAGTCAAGTGCCTGGAACTGCTTTTTAGTGAGCCTGCGCAGACTTAGGAAAGGTGAGGTTGGCAAATGTACAATTTCATTAGGCTTGTTCAAGTTTTGGAAATTGTTCAAAGACAGCCTCTCCATGAGGAGTGCTTTCAGAATGTGCATGCATCTAGTGGTCCCAGTTGAAAACCACGGACCCAGACATAATGCTTTGTTTTATTCTCGAAAAAACTAAGGCTCAGACAGGGTAAATGAAATTTCCAAAGTCACCAAGTGAGTTAGTGTATAAAAGGAGGAGCAAATAATGGAACACGCATGTCACCTGGACCCACTAACCACTCCAAGGTGAGTTGACTGGTTCATTCTGCAGCAACTTCTGCAACTTACGAAAGTTCAAAGATCATTCTGCCATTTTAAATTCTGAGCGTTTGTTCTTATGATCCAGCTCCTATTTCCTTGGATGGTATGGCTGCTTCTCCCTAAATCACCCCAGGTCCAAAGCTGGTCCTCACGTTCCACAATCAAATCCACCCGATAAGCGTTTTGAGGGGTTAACATGCTGTCGAGTGCGTAGCTTCTGCTCTCAAGCCAATTCTCTTTTGTCTTTCTTTACATCTCTGGTATCACCCCCTTCCTTCCAGATGGTGTCTTCCTGAACCTTTCGATCTGTCTGATTTCTGTTAGTGGCTGGGTAGGGTGACTACATCATCACAGACTTCGGGAGCTTCTCTCACCGGTCCTACCCTCCTCACCTCAGCAGCTGGGACCGCAAACAGAGATTCTCATTCTTCACTGCTATCCAAACTCTGGCGCGAGGAAAAGAGGGACATGGGAGATGAGATGGTTGATCTTATTACAGAATAAAGTCTTGTTGCCAAAAATCAGCCAGTCAGTCAATCAATCAGTCAGTCCATTCCATCTAAACCTCGTCTCTATATTTCCAATCCAAAACACATAGGTACCTTCATACCTGACATTCTATTGGACCCTTATATCAAGTCTGGCCTGTTAGTAAGCTCAGGCTGCCATGACAAAATACCATAAATTGTATGGCTTAAAAAAAGAAATTTAGGGGCACCTGGGTGGCTCAGTGGGTTAAAGCCTCTGCCTTTGGCTCAGGTCATGATCCCAGAGTCCTGGGCTCAAGCCCCACATCGGACTCTCTGCTCAGCAGGGAGCCTGCTTCCCTTCCTCTCTCTCTGCCTTCCTCTCTGCCTACTTGTAATCTCTGTCTATCAAATGAATAAATAAAATCTTTAAAAAAATTATTTCTCATAGTTCTGGAGGCTGGAAGTCCAAGATTTAAGGTGCCAACATGGTAGGTTTCATCCCGAGGCCTCTTCTCTTGGCTTGTAACAACTGCCATCTTTCTGCATGTGTTCAATAAGATCTTTTTATTGTGCAGATGTGGAAAAAAGAGAGAGAGAGCGTGCTCTTTGGTGTCTCTTCTTATAAAGGCACTAATCCTATCATGATGGCCCCACACTCATGACTTCATCCAACCCGAATTTCCTCCCAAAGGCCCCATCTCCAAATATCATCACAGTAAGGGTTAGGACTTCAACATATGAATTTTGAGGGAACAAATATTCAGTAGATAACACCTGGGAAAAAAGTTTCTGCTAGTTTTCCAGACGAGAAACTGAGGCTCATAGAGCTAAATATATTAGACTGAGTCCACAGGGGAGAGGACTGGAAGAGGGTAGTGTCCATCATGATGGCCTCTCCATGCACCCTGATGCTTACCCGCCTCATCTCCTTACCGCCATCCACCCAGGAGCCTGATGTGCCATTCAAGCACACGTGAGCTATTTTTTTCTAAATTCTTTGAATTTAGAAATTGTCCACAAAATTTTTTTTTTTGAAACGTGTCCACAAATTCTTTGAGACTCCTCCCTTCAAAAGGTGAACTCTAATTTATCTCCCCTTCAATATGGGCTATACTCACCAACTCACTTCTAACAAAGAGAATGTGCCAGAAGTGTGGTGTGAGATTTCTGAGATTAGGTCGAAAAGACACTGTGACTTCCTCCTTGCTGTCTCTCATATCACTGGCTCTGGGGAAGACAGCCCCTGTGCAGTGAAGATATTCAAGAAGACCTAGAGGAAGGCCCATGTAGCAAGGAACAAAGACCACCTGCCAACAACCATGTAAACGTGCCATCTTGGATGGGATTTGCTCAACCACAAACAGGCGTCAGATGACTTGGCTGTCATTTTGCCCACAACCTCCTCAGAGATCCTGAACCAGAACCCCTAGTTTTCTCTCTCAGATTCCCAACCAACAAGAAAAGACAAATACGTGTGTTGTTTTAAGCTCAGTATCCACCTGCTAAATTTTAAAGACATCAATAGATCTCCCTCCCAATCCCATCTGGTTTCATTTATTCTTCTCCTACCCACTTAAGCCCCCATGTTGCATCACCACTTCCTCATAAGTGACTCTTAATCTCACAAAACAAACTGAGGGTTGCTGGGGGGAGGGGGGTCAGGAGAAGGGGGGTGGGGTTATGGACATTGGGGAGGGTATGTGCTTTGGTGAGTGCTGTGAAGTGTGTAAACCTGGCAATTCACAGACCTGTACCCCTGGGGATAAAAATATATGTTTATAAAAAATAAAAAATTAAAAAATATATATATAAATAAAGACATCAATAGGTAATTAATACAAAGGGAAAGACATTTTATACTTTTTTCAGTTCTCCATTCTCCATACAACCCCTGTGGCCAGGCCATACCAGCATGTCTGAGCACCTGTTTCCTCTCACAGGAGATCACAATAATAATCCCACATGGCATGCCTGATACGCACATAACCAGCCCTGACTGGCTCAAACTAAGTGCTCGAGTAATTGTGACTGTTGTCAACATCTCACCAGCTGTGTGGCTTCTCTAGGTGAGTTGCTGTGTCTTGGTTTCAGATGCCCACTTCCCTCACATGAGGTGCCAGCCTCAACCTTAAGTTGGTGCACCTTGCCCACCAGAGAGCCCTGACTGCCTAAACCTCACAGCTTCTCCAGTTCAGTGTAGACAGACAGCCCTGGTGTAGAGAGCCTCTCTCCTCTCTCTTGGTTTTCTGTTAGCCTCCATTCTTAACCTTAACCTTTCATCTCAGAATTTCAACTCTGAAGCTTCCCACTTCCTTCCTATGGTTACTTTAACTGAAGTGAGTCAGGTCTTACTGAAAAACTGACCACAGCCAGTTAGCCCCTATCCTCCCCCAGACCAGGACTGCTTAGGCAGACTGTGAGGGTGATCAGTGTTTACTCAGACTATTGTTTCTCTCTCTCTTCTCCAAGTCACGGGGCTTTGAGTAGGGCTTCCCCCGCCACCATGCCCCTCCCAACAGACCGCAATCAGAAGCCAATCTCACATTCGTCGGTGGCTGAAGGAGGGAACAGAAAGGATGGCCGTGCTTAGAATCCTTGGGTAGTCTATCAAGTGGGCTGATCTGCTTATATTCTACTCTTTTGGGTGGGCCTCTAATCTCAACTCAAGGAGGATTTGGTAGGTTTTGCAGACCAGTAACAACCAAATGTATGTGTGGGGGCCATCTCTTAGTGCCAGGAGTCATGTTAGCTCTTTATCTGAATTTTCATGACAACCCAGATAGATTAGTATTCACCCAGACCTTTGGGGCTTGAAGAAACAAAACCAAGCGATACGGAACAAAACAAGCAAACAAATAACATTCTCCCCTCTCCCCCACACACAAGAAAACAAAGACAAAAAACACCTAAAAAATCATCTGCCTATCTTTCCAGTTTTGGTATCTATAGAATCTTGTCCTTAGTCTTGAAAATCAGCATTCTCTTCAAGAGCTTAAGGATAATTTCTTAAAGGACAGAGTTTATAGGAAGATCATGGCAGTTTTTGCTATTGGCTTTTGAAGGGAAAATAGGTTTTTTTCCTGATCAAATTTGGAACTTACTTCTTCTTTGGGAGAAGGTAGCTGGCTTGTTTTCTCTGGAATGCAGAATTCATTTATCTACTCCCTCCTATCTTGAAAATATTGAAGGAATTACTTTATTTTATTTTTTTATTTATTAAAGATTTTATTTATTTGTTAGAGAGAGAGAGAGAGAGAGAGCACATGAGCAGGGGGAGGGGCAGAGGAAGAAACAGATTCTGTGCTGAGCAAAGAGTCTGATGTGGGACTCGAACCCCAGACCCTGGCATCATGCGCTGAGCTGAAAGCAGACGCTTAACTGACTGAGCCACCCAGGCATCCCTGAGGGAGTAATTTTTAGTCAAACAGAAGTCAACTGACACCATAATATGATTTTAATGATTCTTTATTTATTAAAAATTAAAATCTGCTATGAAAACAGACAAACAATGTAACATTCCCAGAGGAATTGAATGGCTTCTAGTTAAAACTGAGTTCTATTAGAACCAACTTTAGGTTGTTATAAATAACAAGCAGGCCACAGCTTTCAAGAATGAAGTGGTTGGGGAATGAGGTCAAGGGAATTCCTCTGAGCCACTGGAATATTAATTATCAAAGGGCCTCCCTAGTTTCTCTTCCTAAGAGGGTAAGAGTCTTTATAACACTCTAGGTGCCCCAGGCCCAGGGACAAGAGAAATTATAGGGAGGTCAGGGAAATAGCTCAACAGCTATCCAGTATGGTCAGCTTGAAATGGAAGCTTCAGTAGTCTCCCCAAGAAATATTTTTTTCTTTATATAACTTACAGTTTCTCTTAAAATACTCAAGTACCACAGGGTATCACCCTATGGAAACAGCTTACACACAGGTAAAAAAAAATAAATATTGAAAAAGATTACAATATTGGGCTTCTTTCTAAATAGTTCACAGAGAAGCTCAGTAAATAAATATAATGGGATTTGAGGTATCAGAGGTAATAAATACGACAGGGTTCTCCAAGGAGTTGTTCAGCTCTCCTACATCCCGGATGGGATTTTCAGATCTCCAACTTATGTCCTAGAGTTGAGAAGAGTCCTTATCCTGGATGTTTTCAGATCTTCATCCTCATGGTCATGTAGGTTTCTATGTAGTTGATGAAGATGTCAAACTCACTCATGGCTTTGTAGACACCTCTCTCTTGGAGCTGTGTAGAAAGATAAGAAATGTTTAGTGAAAGCCCCATCTGTGTGAGTAAATGGGTTCCCGGCTTGGATGGGTATGACTTTGGGGCCCAGGTGCCACACTTGCTCTCTTGGGTCGGGAGGTGAAGGACAGACCCTAGGATGCTGAGGGCATGCCCGGGGCCTTGGGAAAGGCTACACATGGGTCTAAAGCCTGGCTGGCAAGTAGCAAGAGGAAGAGTCTACAAAATGATGCCTTAACAATTTTAAAAGTCATGCACTCACATGACTCTTATTCAGAATCTGGAGAGAAGACATTAGAGGAACCGTTTCGAAAGCAAGTTGGTAAGAGGAGAAAAGGGACCCCTTTTATAAAGTTTATGTCCTCCCACCAATGGATTGAATAGGCCCTGCCCTGCTCCTCTGGCCTACCGTCAGGGGGCTATGTCCCCCGAGACTGGAACCCTCCCACAAAGAGGACAGAGACCACATGGCTTCTGGGAAGTGGGGTTGAGGAGTTCACGGACAGCTGAAGTGCGAAACCCCATGTGATCTGAGAGTTGACATTGTGAGGCACCTTGGCAGGTGTGAGCGGCAGCTGGAAAGGGAGTATAGGACCGACTCGAGATTAACGAGAATTTCCTACTCAGAGCTTTGGGGAGTTCCGGCTGAACCCCTGGGTGTGTTTGTGTGTGCACGTTCACGTGTTGGCTTCCTGCACGTGTGGCTTTAGTCTAGATTCCCAACAAGCTACTTTCTGTTTCCTTTGTCACTCTCCCCAGCATCTAGCTCACTGCATTCACAGGCTGGCTGACTGGCTCAACCCACAGGCCTGCAAAGGCGGGGAACAGTCATTTAGAAACCCCCGAAGACACTTCACAGAAAACAAATATAATCAAGACAGCAGCTCCCCACTGGCTGAGGAGGTCACACCATCTGTTGGGTTCCCACACCCCCTTCAAGAGAAGGACGGGGCCTGCTTAGCACCTGCCAGCTTGGGGAGCGGGTAGAGGTCACGGTCTCCAAGCCCCTTCTGCCACCGTCCACGTACCTTACTGAAGGCGCTTTTCACCTGCTCCACCGCCTTGCTCTTATTCTCACAGGGCAGAAATCGATGCTGTGGAGGGAAAGAGAAAGTGTTAATGCTCCTGGATCCCAGCTCCTGTGTCCACAGCACTTGGGGGATGAGCCGGTAGCATGAAGAAGCGGCCAGACTCATCTTGGATACCTAAGCCCTGTAGCTCCTTTGGGAGAACGGAGCTCCACCTCCCCCTGGCCCACTAGACAGAGGAGAAACAGTCCTGGGGAATGAAAAGTGCTTCTCCAGGGGGTGCCTAGGTGGCTCAGTGGGTTAAGCTGCTGCTTTCGGCTCAGGTCATGATCTCAGGGTCTTGGGATCGAGTCCCGCATCCAGCTCTCTGCTCAGCAGGGAGCCTGCTTCCTCCTCTCCCTCTGCCTGCCTCTCTGCCTACTTGTGATCTCTCTCTGTCAAATAAATAAATAAAATCTTTAGGAAAAAAAAAAAAGTGCTTCTCCAGGAGCCACCCGGAGACATTTGCAAAGCTTGCATGAAAACCCAGAGGAGCTTGGCGCTTCCTCTCTGGACGCCACAGTGCTGACACGTGCTGAGCCAGCCGTTCTGTCCTTCCCTGCCTCCCTGTCCTGTCCCTCATCTTCAGTTCCAGCCACAGGGACCATTTCTAAGTCCCCGAGGAGTAGAGACACAGTCTCAGCCGTGTACTGAAACCTTTGCCTAGTCCTATCCTACAGATAGAGACCAACTGACTGACTCCCCGACCCTGGGCGACAAAACAGAGGAAACGCGCGGCGAGGGGCTCATTTCAGTTGGAGAACATTTTTATCCTGGGGAATTATTTAGAGACACTCGCTTGGGGGCGAGTAGCTCCCTGGAGCCCTTCCAAAGTGCTTAGGGAAGTCCTGTCAGTCTGTTGGGCCCCACGTCAGAGCTCTGCTTTCAAAAGGTAGAGGATAAGAGGTAAGGGGGTTTCTTCTCCGAGGGACCCTATCTCCTGGCCCATTTTGCTGGGCCCCGGGGTCTAGGTCCAAAAGGGACGAGGGAGCCCAGACGGAAGCTCCGGGCCCCTTTCATAAAGAGAGACGGGAGTAGTTAATAACCCACAAATGACTCACAAATAACAGGAAAGCTGTTCGCAAACATGTAAATGCCAGCAGCCTCCCCCACTCCTTGCTCAGAGAGAAATGAGCACGAGATGGAACTCGAGCGCCTTCCCGAGAGCGCTCCTGCCAGTCTGTCTGTCCCTCTGGGTGTGCGTGAGTTTCAGGAAGGGCGCCGGAGAGCGCCAGGGAAAGACCTGTGCGGACTCACACAGCGCCGCAGCCTCAGCCGCAGGGTCTTCAGCTTTTCCCCCAGCGAGTTCACGTGCTCCTTGACTTCTGGGTCGTGGTTCTCGGCCTGGGGCATCACCTCCTCCAAGTAAAACTGGATCATCTCCGACAGGGCTTGGCAACCCAGGTAACCCTAAGGGCAGGGGCGGGAGGGGGAGGGGCGGTGACTGGGAGGAAGAGCTGCTGCCCTAGCTTGAGAGGACAGCTTTGTCCCCAGGGACCTTTCTTAACCAGCCACCTCCCCCTCCCCCACCCCAGGACAGCCCTTTGGCTATGTGCTGAGTTAAGATCTTTCCACTTCTCCTTTTCAAAGCAAAGGAAGCAGACCCTGGTCCCAGCGGCCACTCTTCTCTGAGTCAGGCTGCACCCTCTCCTCCCACACACCCCCTTGGGCTCTCACCTTAAAGTCCTCCAGCAAGGACCCAGTCAACAATATGCTGCCCAGCTTGTCCTTCATTTGCTGCAAGAAGAACAAAAGGAGAATGAACCTGACGTTTGAGGAAATGTCTTTCTGATGCCCTCTTATTTATAGAGCTTCTGACTTTTAATCAGAACAGCCTGGACCCAAAACAGAAAGGAGAATTGCAAAACAGGACATTCAGTAGTGCTGGAACCCTCAGTTCAATCAGGTCCTTTTCCTCAGGATCAAGTGATTTTTAAAAAATTCTGCAAGGCTTTGAAGCCATGGCAGAAGCTTGACCCGGTCCTGGTTTCCTTTTTGCAGACATGAATCAGGTTCGAAGGGTCCACCCATGCCCACCCAGTCTTCAGGGGTCCTTGCTTTTCTTTCTCCCTGCTGCGGACCTCCAGCTGCAGTTCTGAAAGCTGTCTGGAATGGGAACCATCTCCTAAAGCAGGCTTCCTCCACCCCTGCATGGCGCCTCCCCCAGCCAGCAGGCTTCCAGGTTCCAGAAGCCTGCTCTGCTGAAGCCACTTATGTTTCCCTGCGACAGGGGATGGGAACACATCTTCATCTTCAGTCAGACCCTTTGGGATTTCTACCAGCCTACTGAGCTCTGGTGGAATCTTCATTAAAAGTTGCTAAGCATAGGATTCCTAGTGCAGTGACCTGTAAGGTGGCTTTTTCTGCACCTTTGCTGCGTCCCTGGGCTTAGGTGAACTCACTGAACCTCTGGTTTGACCTGGGACTCTTAAAGAATTTTTGTTTGAGGGAGATGGATGCTAGGGATGGAGGCGAACAAGACGGAGGAGGGTTCTTAGAGCTCTAGCACCATGCCTAGTGGAGGCAATCCCAGCAAGGAAGGACAGGAAGGCATCATACTCACAAAGAAAGTCTTCACCCTGCCGAAGGCTGCTCGGAGCTCTCGGAGCATGTGGGGCAGGCTGGCTGGGAAGTGGGTGCAGTTGTCCTCAGACAGGGCACTCTGGTGGCGGCTGGCTCCTACCCCGGCCAGCAGGACCAGGCAACACAGCAGCGCTGGGCTGGGCATGGTGAAGCTCTGTCTTCCAAGAGCCGGTCTTGTGGTTTGGTGTTGCAAGAGCAAGCCCCTGGTGTGTAGACCTTCACCTACTGGTCCCCCTTTTATATGTGGGTGCGGTGAGGCCTCCCCATTCATAAAAAGCCACAGAGTCACAGATTTCCTGGCAAACGTTTTCTTCTGATTAAAGCCCCTCCCTTCCCCTAGACCTCTCCAACTTTGCATTAGTTGAACTTCTAAAAGTTGTTAATTTTTTGCATTGTAAGCAAAAGGGATTGTTGAACAATGAACTTTTGCATTACAGCTATTTTAGGATGAGCTACCTCTCTTTGTTTTAAAATAACTTTCCAGCTTTTAAACAAAAAACATGTTGGTTTCCTGGGTGAACAGCTGTTCTGTGCACAGGGGCCCACAGTTGTGGGTTCCATTCGCGTGTTCCTAGGTCACAGTGACGTGGACAAATTGGCCATTCCAGAATGCACTGGAGTTGAGAAATAATCGGATCCCCTCCCCAACCTGGGTTCAACACCCAAGGCTTTCCCTTGCTGAATTGTGGAGAGCCTCAGAGCCTTCCTCAAATAAGAACCCGGGGTGGGCTATTTAGCCCAGAGATCCCTCCGGCTCTTTCATCTTGTGTTCCAAGATGTCCTCATGCAGAGGTCAGCTTCTTGCAGGACAAGCAAGGACACAAGACGTGCTCCCAGGCTCCTTCTCCAGCCCTGAGATCGCTTCAACTCTCGCAGCTATGTCTTTACCTCCTCAGCTGTCCCAGTACTTGGGGGAAGTTAGCAAGAGTAATCCACACTTTTGATAGCTCGGCACCTGCCCGTCCCTGTGACCCTTATCACCTCCATTTTATAGCGAGTAAACTTTACGTCACCTGCCCACCTGCCCACCTGACTCTTTCTCTGAGAGAGTCAGACTTTTCACCCAGGCCTACCAGACACCACGGTCATGCTCCTTAGTCCATCTTCTCCTCCACGCTGTCCCAAGTGTGTGGAATGGTAAGGTTGGATTGCAGAGTCTTTATGATTTCTTTAAGTTGTGAACTTCTGTGGTTGGACACTTGTGCTTGAAAGATGGGGTATGAAGGAAATAGGAATAACAAGGAAATTAAAGCAGAATTCCATGAAGGCTGGACAGAAGGCTCCTTTCTTTTCTCTTACCTGCCCCTTCCTTCTTTCCGAAGAAGTCTTGGACTTGCACACATGGGTGTGTGTGTGTTTGAATGTGGGTGGGTCCGGGAACCAGATAGTGCTCTACTTCCAATAAGGAGAGGACAGGGGGAGTGAAATCACCTCTTCAGATATCTGGAAAGTCCCTGGGGGTCCCTTGATGTGCCTTGACCTTCTCCTTCTATAGCGGTTTTTCCTACCTCCCCAGTGAAGACAGTAACTAGGAAAAGCAGTGACCTGGTCTCTGTCCTGGCTCTGTCAGTCTTTAAACCCAGGGAAAGTCACTTGACCTCCCTTTGTCTACAGTTTATCTGTCCCAAGAGGGCAACAGTCCTGCCCTCTTGCCTGCCAGGGTCCTTTGGGCTTCACCTGGGAGGGGCTTGAGGAAGTATCAAGTGGACCCAGATATAGGATTATCTCTAGTGTTTCTGTTATTTTGTTGTCCTCCCGCATCAGCACTGGGATACCTTAGATGGCCCTAGGTCCTAAGCCTGCCCCATTGGAGAAGGTCACTGTGCCAGTGCAAATGGGGCAGACATACTGGGGCCTGGATGGTCTGGAGTGAGTCTGGGGGGAGTGGGGGCAAGAAATGACAGGGCACAGCCCCAACCTGTGGGTGTACCTTGTGGGTCAGGATTGGGGGACTGTGGCCTCCCCTTCCAGTACTTTGGGGAGTGTCATGCAAAAACCTAAGGATCACGAAGGAAGAAAAGAATCTTTTAGAAACAAGAGTGGAGCTAAGGCAGAAATATTTGCTCTTGCTGATTTACCCCGGGCTTGGAAGGACTGGATTTTGCTGCCAGGAAGCAGAGAAAAGAGCTGAAGTTTCCATTCCTTCTACCCTTCTCTTTCCCCCTTGTCTCCTGGGTTTCCTGGGCTGTGCTTGCTTTAGCTCATAAAGCTGATCGCCTATCTGAGTTGGGTTTTCTGGGTGCAGACTCCACATGAAAGAGTCAGGCCAGAGGTATCAAACCACAGGCAAGGTTCTGGGTCCTTCTCCCTGACCAGGCAGCACAGACCCCTGTCTTTCTCTGCCATCATGCCCTGTACTTGCCTCCACTACCAAACCCACAATCTGATATTGTTGTCATCTATGGACACAACTTGCCTCCCCCTGTCAGCTGGAGCCCCTGAAGTAGGATGTTATTTTCTTATCCTTCATGTACCTGGTGCCAAGCACAGAGTTTGGTCCGTGGAAGAAGGTGCCAGCTACCCAGCTTTCTCTTTTCATGCTGGGATGGGCATAGCAGAGTACATGATGAGCATGTACCAGGGCTGGAGGACGTAACCTGAAGGAGGCTGGTCTGGGCACAGGCAGGCACTCAGAAGGATAGGGAAGCAACCTAGGAAGGCAGACCAGCATCTTTCACACTTTCTTCTTATAATTTGAGATCTGTGCATAAACGCACAAATACTCGTACACATAGACACGTGTGCAAGATGGCAGGGAGAGAGGAGGTGGGCAAAAGCCATTTCTTTCTTTAATCCATAAGCCATTAGGTAGGGTTAGGTATGGACTCTGACTTCTGTGTTTTGGAACATGTAGGCAATTACCTCAAGCCATTTGTTGAATAACTGATCTTTTCCCCTACTGATTTGAAATCACTGTCCTCTCTCATTTCAAAATTTCAGAATCTAAAGGATCAAAGATAATCATAGCAAATTTTCTGATGGAACTCCTTAAGTAACAAAGGGGGATACCACTATCTTTCCTGTCAACATATAGGATTGACATCAAGCTGATAGAAGAAGACAGGGATGACGATTTTGGGAAAAGTTAGGAGCATCTGCTATTATATTGACAAAACAAGAATAAGAAAAATAGGCATCATTTTATTTCTCAAGTTCATTTGAAAAGTCATTACGATCCATTGGGAAAAGTCTCAAACTCATAGTCCCGTCTGAGGCATAAATGTCAATAGTCTGCACGTTATAGGAAGTTTGAGTTTGGGTTTTTGTACAAGGGAAGAGCCCTTGTAGGGGAGGAAGTGAGAGAGTGGGTATCCATGGACGATCGAGTGTCAGTCTGGGTGCCGTTTGGTTCTGCGGATTTCAAGAGGACTCAAATGCCACTGATCACTGTGAGCTCCATGAAGGCAAATTGCCCGAGTCCAATTTTCCCTCAAGTTCAGATGCATAGCAGGGTCTAAGAAATTATCATTACATTCAACCTAAATGACTTATTCCAGTAAGGACTCTCTGGGGAATCAGAGGAATGTTGTGGGAGAGGAAATACCTCCTCCTTTCCACCTCTGCTGCAGAATATTCCCAAATTTCTATATTCAGCAGCAAATAAAAAAAAAATCTGATTAATCATACCTTAAAAAAGAAAAGGATTATATTTTTTGCTTTCGCTAAACATGAAGTCAGAGACAGGCAGCCCGAGGCTCATGTCAAGCAGAGCACTCGTGTCATCTAGAACCTGCTTTTTCTTGCCTTCCTGTTTGCTTCTCCGTTGTTGCAAGATGCCAGGGAGAAGGGACTCGGGCAAATTCCAAAGACATGTCAATCCAGGAGATCCTAACAATCTTTCCAGAAAGCTCCCCTCCGTGAGTTTTGCTACTTTAGATGCAGAGGGGTCCAGGCAGATAAACACTGCCAGTTGTGTGTGTGTGTGTGTGTGTGTGTGTGTGTGTGTGTGTGAGAGAGAGAGAGAGAGAGAGAGAGTGAGAGAGAGACAGTGTGTGTGTGCTGTGTAAATACATTTTGAGGGTCCCATCTAAGGGCCTAAGAACTCATTAGGAAACTTCCAACTACCCTCATGCTCAGCAAAATGGCAGTCTTCCTGGTGTCATTGCCCAGATCCACAGTTCAGACCCAAGAGGGAGGAACAGTCCTGTGGAGCTCCACTGGAACTGCAAATGGAAGGCTAAGGCATGGGGGCTTGCTACACTCAGGGTTCAGCTACCTTGCCTGGCAACAAGGGCCTCTCAGGAGGGAGCAGGCAGGTCAGTGATACGGGTAGAAAAGGTGGAATGGCGCCCAACTGAGCCAGGGGAATGACAGTCCTGATGGAGAATTCCCTTGGGGTTGGGCTTCTGCTCACTCATTAGCAAGTTGTTATTTTAGGGCTGATAACAGGAGTTTCATTTCTTCTTACTTGGGACATCAAGTATCTACAATGTTTTCCCCAGCTTGAAATTTCTAGTATTCCCTTGAATAACCTTCCTTAGCATCTTGGACAGAAGCTTCCTCAGCCGCTATGCCGCAACAGGCCTGGTCAGCCGCATGGGGTCTGGCAGCACAATCCCAAGTGCGGCTGGGTGGGCACAGGGCTCTAGGGCCCTGTCTGCCTCTGGGCTTCTCTGATTTTGGCGTTGTGGCTGGACTGCTTCAAAATATGGGCCAGGTGGACCAGAAGTTTCAAAGAGCCCAAGGAGGGGCCACCCCTGGGGCAAATCAAGCCAGGGTTATGCAAACTGGATTGGGCGCCCGTCCTAGGATCGTGGCCGGCAGACACTGCAAACCACAGCGGAAGGGCTGATCTTTGGACAGCCAATGTGGAATTCCCCTTTGTGCAACTGGGGCACCAAATCAAGCAATTTGGATTTTCCTTAGGGGACAGACACTGTGATCTGTGATTTCTCACATGAGAAATTGGGCATCCACACGGGCCAGGACACACCAGGTGTTGGAGCCTTTTCCACCCAGAGGACACAGCTGTTTCTGCTGTCTGCATGACTCTCTAGAACAACTAGTGTGGTTAATATAGTACTAGCGTTGTTATTATCAGTCCTGGTGTGGAATAGCTGTGTAGTCGCACAGGGTCCCACACTTTGAAGGGCTCTTGCTCAGCTGTTCTGGCCTTGAGATGCTTAGTAATTGTTAAACAAGTGGCCCCACATTTTCATTTTGTACTGGGCCTCCAGTTTATGCAGTTGGTTTTGTAGAGGAGGCTGAAGTCATCTCCATTCTCTGGTCTCACCTTCACCTAGTGTTCCCCAATGCAGTAAATGATGTGACCATCTAACCAACATATAAGACAGAAACCTGAAAATAGCTTTCTGGTTCCTCCCTCTCCCTTGCCAACCATGACCCATCTATTACCGGGTGCTCCTGACTTTTCTTTCTTCTTCATTTTTTGAAAGATTATATTTATTTGACAGAGTGAGTGAGAGAGAGAGAGAGAGAGCATACGCTGGGGGAGAAGCAGAGGAAGAGGGAGAGGCAGACTGCTCACTGAGCAGGGAGTCCAGCATGGGCTTGATCCCGGGCTCCATCCCGAGGCTCCGGGATCGTGATTTGAGCTGAAGGCAGACCCTTAACTGGCTGAGCCACCCAGGCATCCCCAGGGTGCTCCTGATTTTTCTTTGCAAACATCTTCCTAATCTACTTACTTTTCTCCAATTCCATCACCATCAGCAACAACTGTCTGATTCAAACTACCATCTCATCTCTCCTGGGCTCTAAAATTAAGGCCTAATTGATATTCTAATATCTATTTTCCAAACTGTTCTGCACTTTGCAGGCTGCGTGATTATTTGCAAACAACAATCTGATCACGGTTCTCCTGTTTGAACCTGCCTATGGTTTCCCACTTTCTTTCTTGGTAAATAAAGACCCCTATCCTTCATACTGTCCACAACTCCTTGCTCATCTGACCCCTCTTCTGTCTCCACTTTCTACACTCCCCACTTCCCTCTGCCCCCAGCCTCATTGGCTTTCCTCTTTTCATTTTTTTGTTTTCAAATAATCCATGCTTTCTCTCTTACTACAGGGCCTTTGCACATGTAGTTTCCACTTTCTGGATTGTTCTTCCCCTTCTCATCATCCTTCAGTTCTCAGCTCAGATGTTACTTTCTCAAATGAGCTTTTCCTTATTCCCAGTTGGATCTTCCGGGTATATCTTCTCACGACACCTTGCTCCTTTCTTTTATAGTACTTGTGCCCGATTATAATTATACATGTGGCTTTGTGGCCATTTGATTGAGCTCCAGGCTTGCCATTAGACTGTCCTCCACAGGGCAGGGCCCTCTCTGGTTTTGATCATCATTGTTTGCCTAATACTTAGCACGATTCTGGGCACATCCAAGGTCCTGGCTAAATATTTGTTGACCGAGTGACTGAGTATGTGCTTCCTAAACTTTTTGTGGCTATAACTGGCTGCATTTGTCTTCCATCCCATGGAAAGTAGAGAATGAATTCACCTGGGGAAAGAGCACCCCTCACAAACTATATGCCTGTTCCCATTTAACTTTTTTTTTTTTTAATCAATCTCAGTGTCAGTCAACACTCTTCAAGGAAGTGCGAACCAAGTCCCTCATGGTTCTTGGAGTATTTAAAATATCCTCTGTCATAGGGTATCAGGAGAAGAGAGAACTTAACTGTTATGTAATCCTTACCTCTTATTTTATAGTTGGACAAACTGAGGCCCAGAGGAGAAACTGATTTTCCCAGGCACAAGAAATAGCTAATGGCAAAGATGTAATCTGAAGTCTATTTTCTTTGCGTTATTCTTCTCAAATCAACACCTAATTCCTTGACTCAGAGGAGTATTAAAGCACTCTGAATTCTTATGACCGGCACCAACAACTAGAGGGCGCTAAGATGTGAGCAGTGTGTGGAATTGCAATGGTGAGGAGTTGAAAGTTGTGGAAGTTTCCATTTATAAAACAATTGTGAATCTATAGTGTACTTGTGAGGTATGTGGCTCTGTGTTTGGGAAGTGGCAATGGGGGTAAGGGTTGGTTAGATATTTTTGTCCTAGGGAAATACTTAAAGCTTTAGAATATCTGCAGACAGAAGGGGGTTTTTACTGTATTTTATCTCAGAGACATGACTGCAGTAGTATTAAAAGGCATAGTTTGGCATGTCCTCACACCAAGGAACCCTCAAGCACCATCTTTCTGCAGAATCCTGATTCAAGAGAGCAGAGAACTGAGTATTTCCCTTCATCTTTCCTATTCTGATTTTTATCTCCAAAACATTCCCCGACTCTAAATCCTCAACCACACTCCACATATTTCCGTGTATTCTTTAGATGCACATCTGTATTACATGTGTGGAGAGCCAAATGCTTCCTTCATCTCAGTTTCATGCCACTTCTGCTGTGACTGGGTCATTTACATGAAGTCTTAGGTCATAAACTCTTTCCGGAAGGGAGTAAGAGAGTGCTCTAGGTCCCCTAAGTCAGCTGTTCTCAAGCTGTTTGCATTCAGAACCCCTTTACATTCTTCAAAATGGTTCAAGATCCTAAACAGCTTTTACTTAGGTGAATTCCATCCATTAATCTTTATTGTATTAGTAATGAAAACTGAGATATTAAAAAGATCTCTGTATGACTTTTAAAGTAACAACAAAAATCACATGTTAACATCTTTTTGTGAGAAATAACTCCCTTTTCCAAATCAGAACACATTTGGTGAGCAGAGTGTCCTTGTTTGACATTTATGCCAAATCTTTTCAAATATCCAGTTTAATAGAAGAGCTCATATTCTTATATCTGTTTCTACATTGAATCTATTACAATCTGTTGTTTAGTTTGAAGTGTATGAAGAAAATCCAGCCTCCCATAGATGTATAGTTGGAAAGAGGAGGACCACTCAGGAGTCCTTGGAGCACCCTTTCAGAACCACTGGCTTGAGTGTTTAACAAATATCTCTGAGTGAGGATGAATGGGAAAAGGGTGGTCAAAGATTGGTCTCAGAGGAAGGCATGGGGAAGATACCAGCAGGAAAGGGGCCTGGATGGAGAAGGGAGAAGCCCACAGCTTCACGGCTTTCTTCCTTATTCAGAGTTTCCAAATAGCCAGCATGGTCCTTCAGCACAGCAGCTCTGCTTCTGTGAGCATCACCGTATGTCATGGAAGCTGAAAGGCTTCACACGCAGTGTTTGTGGTTTCAAGTCAGAACCCATGGGAGTTTTGGCGCTGATTTGCAGTGCTCTACCGATTACCGTAAATCCCCTTCTCCAAGGGGGCCCTGGGCGTCGGACCAGGTCATAGGGGCTGGGTGCGGTCAGGGGGCACAAGGCTAGTAGAGGGAATTCACTGCAGCCTTATGTGGGGTTCCACTTTCCATTTCCACTTTTAATTCTTTTCTCTCTTTCTTGCTCTCTCTGCTTTCTCTTTGGTTAGCTTGTGCTTTCTCAGTTTTCAGAACAACCTGAAAATAACGACAGATGTTTTCCAGTCTGATGGCCAGGATTTATCCAATCAAAACAATACAATTTGTTCTCCACTCTCTCTTCACTCCCTGCTAACTTAGTGGCACACACAGTCAGTGCGCTCTCACTGATCTGCCTAGTTTAGCAATCACTTTGGCAAGGTGGGCACCCTTTTAGGAACTGGGTCAGACATGGTGGGTTCAAATTAAAACTTGATCCCTAGCTGTCCTGACTGTGGGAGACTCTTTGTAGAATGAGCAGAAGCAGATTTTTTTTTTTTTTTTAATGGAGCTAGACTAAGAACTCACAAGGCCCTAAGATGCCTCAACCTTCAAAAATAGTCCTAAATAACATATCACTAAACAGAAAATGTATTTAAGGAAGTCCCACAAGGTTCTGATACTTTCAATGTATCAATGCTTTTGCAATTTATCAGTACTTTGAAAAAATATTGTTCTTTCAAAAAATTAAGGAGAATTTGTTCGTGCCTTGGCTATGGGGTGATCTCAGACTGTTTGGAGGAGTAATGTCAGGAGTCTCAAGCAGGGAATTGGATATAAATTGGGATCAAGTAATTGATACGTTTCAAGATTCCGGGGATGGCTGGGGATTGCGCACCCACGCCTCTCCTACAAGGTATATGCTGTCATGTATCTCTTCTGACAGCAAAGTCTGGATCTTTGGAAGCAGAACACCCCCCCTTGCCACGCCCCCCACCCGTGGGTCCAAGCGGTCGGTTACTGCAAACCACATGACGCGCCCTGCCTGCGGGCTGGTTTTCTGCAGTACAGTGTGGTTGGTTTAGTGTGGGTCTTAGAGTCAGACAAAATTTGCCTCCCATCTCTGTCCCATATCGGTGTGCCCTCAGGCAGGTGGCTGCGCTTCCCTGTGCGGCAGTGTCTATAGGGGCTCAGGAGGCCGGCACTGTAGGGGCTGGTAGGACTGAAGGGAATGGTGTATGTGCGCAAGCGCTTCGAGAGTTTCCAGCGTCTAACTCGCCGCGGGTCTTCCGGGTTGTGGTGGTTGGTGTTTTTCTATGGGGATGCTCGGCGGCTAGAGCGTGGTACCTCTCTTTGTGGACCGGATGCCTCCGAACAGGACAGATTCTCCACCTTCGTGTTCTGAGGACAGTACAGAAATGTCAAGCCCAGTGAAGAGAGCTCTGGCTCCAGTGTCCAGGAGAACCGCCTCCACCCTGGTCCTCCACCGTGACATCCTAGACCCGTCCTTTTTCATCCCTTGCATCGATAAGTGGGACCCTGACAGAGTTGTTTCTCTAAGGTGTTTTCCAAACCTAACATCCGAGAATTGAGGGTACTCCTCCCGCCCCTCCGTGTCCTTCCTGACAGGAACTTGTTGGCAACATGGACTTCTGATGCCTCGCTGCCACATCCACTAGGTCCGCTGGATGCCAGGCCCCTTCTTCCGGTTCATAGCTTCTACCCAGGCATGGAAGCAACGCTCTGTAAGAGAAACAAAATCTTCTCGGGCAGCTTTTGCGTGTGTTCACCTGTATTTCCTTCTCGCAATCCTGGCCCCCAGCGTTCTTGAGGTTGCAGTTTCATTGTGAGTCAGGGCTGCTGAGAGCAGTGGAAAGCAGAGGGGCCTCCGCTTGGCGGGGAGGACGTGATGCTGCCTTTTCCTCAAGAGCGAGGCCTGGGGCGGTAGGGGGCGGCGGGGGCGTGGGAGGGAGGTGATCACCTTCAGGAAGTGGATTTTCACATTGACTGTCTCTGGGAGGAAAGAATATTACTGGAAAGCCCTAGAGATCTCTTCACATCTCTTTCAAGAGGGCTTTCATGTTCTCAAGAAATTATTTGCACCTTGCAGTAAAATGTCTGTGTCATTCTGGTATCTGCTGTGAGGCGGGCCATGGCTGGGAGTGGGGGGAAGTGTTCATTGGCTCTTGCCATGAGTCTCAGGTAACAGACCTTCTTGATGGATGTGACCATGCAGTGCTGGATGCCCCTGGCCGAGCACAGTGAAGCCTGTCAGAGTGCTGCTTCAGCCCTGGGGGTGCCATCTGCCACAGGCTTTGAAGCAATGAGTGGAGT
Organism: Mustela nigripes; assembly: GCF_022355385.1. Classification (NCBI taxonomy): domain Eukaryota; kingdom Metazoa; phylum Chordata; class Mammalia; order Carnivora; family Mustelidae; genus Mustela; species Mustela nigripes. The sequence goes on along the minus strand of NC_081566.1, from coordinate 34,967,618 downwards.
CCTTCAGCCCCTTGGCGGTATCCCACAGGGAAAAGGAGAAAAAGCAAGGGGGTGGATCAGATTTAGAGAAGCAGGGAAGAAGCTATTTAAAAAAAAGAATAATAATAAGAAGAAGGCAAGAACCTCTTAGGTGTGCTGACCCAGAGGCCGAGTTCTTTGTAGGGCTGGAGGGGGTGGTGATCTGGGAACAGGGAGGAAGGTGAACAGGTCATCTGGGAGCTCTTGGTCAAGCAAGGCAGAAGTCAGGGGTTTCAATAGAGGACTGGGATGCCAAATGAGGGTCCCCTCAGAGGGGAAAGTGGACAGACACCTCCCAGAGAGAGGTCCTAGCGAGAGGGAGTACAGTGTGATAGAAGGTGACCTGAGACCATTTTGTCTATTTTGAATGTTGCCTACAGCTGGTCAAGTGCAAGAGAATGGAATCCTCCTTTCATGGGAAGGGAGCACATGAAAAGATACTCCACATCACTCATTGTCAAGGAAATGCAAATCAGGACCACCATGAGCTCGTACCTCAACACCTGTCAGAATAGCTAGTATCAAAAAGACAAGATATAACAAGTGTTGGCAAGGATGTGGAGGAAAAGAAACGCCCTGTACTGTTGGTGGGAATGCAAACTGGCGCAGCTACTCTGCAGAACAGTATGGAGGTTCCTCAAAAAACTAAAAATAGGACTAGCATATGATCCAGCAATTCTGTTTCTGGGTATTTATCTGAAGAAAATGGAACTGACTTGAAAAGATATCTGCATCCTGACATTCACTGAGGCATTAAATAGCCAAGATAAGGAAACAACCCAAGTGTTCAGTGTCCATTGATGAATGGATGAACGGATGAAGAAAATATACATTTGGGCTTTAAAAGATGAAATCTCACCATTTGTGACAACACAGATGGATCTTGAGGACATTATGCCAAATGAAAGAAGTCAGAGATAGACCCTTACCATCTCACTTATACGTGGAATACAAACAAAAACACCCCCCCCCCCCAGACCCAAGCTTGTAGATACAGAGAACAGACTGGTGGTTGCCAATGATGGGGGATGGGGAGGCAGGTGAAACAGGTGAAGGGGGTGAAAATGTACAAACTTCCAGTTATAAAATAAGTAATTCAAATATATACATAACACACGGCATGGGGCATACGGTCAATAATATTGTATTAACCTTTATGGTTACACATGGGAATGAGATTTATTGTGGTGACCATTTCTCAGCATATACAAATGTTGATGCCCTGTGTGGTGAGCATGAAACTAATATACTCTTGTATGTCAATTACACTTCAAGTAAAAAAAGAAACTATTTTGTAAATTGTGTAGGACTCCAGCTCCCAAAAACCTGAACCGAAGTGGGTCTTATTTATATGGAATAACCCAGTTGTGTTGTAGGCTACATCAAAGCCACACTTACACAGTGAGTGTCTCCAAAGATTTTGTTCCAGGTTCCACAAAAGTGACTGAAACATCTGTAGAGAAGCTGAAAGCTACGCGCAGGGCAGTGAACAAACATGAACCTGACCAGGGAGCTGTGAGGATCCTCTGTGGGGGAGGGGGCACGGTGCTGCTGGGGCTTGGGCCTGGGGATGGGGAAGGAGAGGGGTAACAGGACACCCTCAGTGGGATGTCACTGGCTGACTGTTGTCATTATAGCTCTGTCATCGGCATCCAGAACCCTACAGTTGCTCCCACCAAGGAAGCCCTATCATATCTGTCAAAAGAACAGCCATCTCCTGGATGTGCGAGGAAAATGGGACAAATGCTTGTCATGGTGCCTGGCACATAGAGCTACTCGATGACGCTCACCTGACCATGCACTGCCTCCAGGATGCGGGCTCTGTCACGATGCCACCGTTCCAACAACCACCATGGCCACTAATGTCAGCACAGCTATGACTGTCGATGCCACCACAATTTCCCTTTCCCTTTGGGGCCTCCTGAAATGACTTTGAACATCCAAAGGGTGATGCAAGGGGAGGAAGAGCTAGTATCCTCAACAAGCCCTTCCTGCAGGGGTGGGGGTAGGGTCAGGGGTGGGGGGAGTGCCAGGGATGAAAGGGGCAGGGCCCCTAGGCGGGGGTGGGGGTAGATGATGGTGGAGAGTAGGACATGGGAGCTTCTGGTCACTATAACCGCAGCTGGGGCTTCTGTTTCATTTCAAGTAAAGTCAGAGGGCTTCTGAGTAAAGTGGGGATGAGGAGGAGGGCCTGGGGTGCTCGTAGGAGACCACACAGAGCCAGAGATTGTTCTGTAGAGGCCACCGTGGCAGGAAAGTTGGGGTTGAGGCGCTGGGGTAATGCAGCTGAGGTCTGGGGTTGCAGAAATGGTGTGAGGGGTGCTTCACATCGACCCCACCCTTGGTCCCCTGTACTTCCCCTCCAGCCAAGCTAAAGGCCACCAGAAGGTTTACTGACATTACGGTTCTAAAAACAACCGAGTTAACTCTTTTTTTTTTTTTTAAAGATTTTATTTATTTATTTGTCAAAGAGAGAGCGAGCACAAGCAGACAGAGTGGAAGGCAGAATCAGAGGGAGAAGCAGGCTCCCTGCGGAGCAAGGAGCCCAATGTGGGACTCGATCCCAGGATGCTGGGATCATGACCTGAGCCAAAGGCAGCTGCTTAACCAACTGAGCCACCCATGCGTCCCCCGAGTTAACTCTTTACACACATCATTCCCTTCAACCCCGGCCTGCCAGAGAACAGAATGCATTCCTTAAGTCGTTTGGAACGCTCAGAACGGAATCCAGCCATCTGAGCTCCCCATTCATAGTCCCAAATGTCTGCAGCCTTCTGGCCCAAAGATTTTCTGCCCAAGGTCTCCGGCCCAAGCAAGAGGGCTCTCAACCTGTGGTCAGAAGACACCCTGATACCCTGTTCTCTCACAACTCCTTTGCCTCCTTACCTCATGACTTTAGGGACCCACAGTGGCCGGACCAATCCCCGTCCCCGCCCGCCGCCCCTCGAACAATGTCCCCTTCCATCCAGCAGAGTCCTGCCGTGCCGCCTTCTCTGTGAGCCTTTCTTTACCAATCTCATCCCACTGAACACTCTTGCTTTAAAAAAAAAAACAACCCTGTAAGTGTGCATGGCCATCCTTGGTGTGCACTGCCTGGAGCTGTGAAGCGTCTTTCCTGTGTTTGTTCACGTGTGTGTATACACGCACATGTTGTCTCTGTGTGTATGTGTGTATTTTATTCTGGGAACCTGGGCCCATGTTCCACGTGTGCCGGGGATGGAGGAGACACAATGTATCCCAGTGGGAATATTTTGCTCTTTTTGGCTAACGGGAGTTGAAGATTCTCTGACCGCGAAGACCTGCGGCCCTGAGAAGGAGACCGCGGCAGTTTTGTCTTTCCTCGGTGTGGCTGTGGAGATGCCCTCCGACTTCAGCGAGCCTGGGTTTCTGTCGCTGTGAAATGGGGAAGACTCCTCCGTGTTTTTCCTCCTTCGCAGAGGATCAAAGAGGCTTACAGAGAGGTTGAAACACATGAAGGCCACAAAGTAGTTCACGACATGAAGGAGTTCCATCGTGGTCTTATCCTTGACTCAAGGAGGAAGGCCTTGGTGGCTTTTCCCAGAACCAGCAGCAGGAGGAAGCTCTAGGAATTTCTCGTGCCTTGCCATGCCACAAACCCCCAAGGTACGCAGGTTTTCCCTAGGCTCATCTTTCCCACTGCTCTCTGCAGTGTGGTCCGTCAGTCCTCACTTCCCCTCCTACATCCAACATCACAGCCATGGGGATCTGAGCTTTTCAGAAAGCTTCCTTCTGAAATCCCCCTCTGCCCAGGGTTCACAGGGAGCCTGCAGACCTTCCTTCCTGTGACATGTCTGGGGAAACACACTGGTCTGCAGACCTATTATTCATCCTCTCAATCCAGAGATGGCAAGCTTAAGCAATCAGATCTGGTGTGAGTGGGAGCGTGCGCTTGTGTGTACACGGGCCTGTCACTCGGCAGCTCTTCTAGGAATAGCTCCTGCTATCTGTCTGCTTCTAGGTGATGTGTGTCTGCTGTGTGCCATGGGCTTGACACGGTCTGATCCAAGGCTGAGCCCCCCAGACCTCTGCAGGTGCCCACATCCAACTGCTGTCTGGCTTAGTGGTTTACCTTGACCACTCTTTAATTTCTTTCTTCTTATTTTTTTTTAAAAAAAGATTTTATTTATTTATTTGAGAGAGAGAGAGCATGAACAGTGGGGAGGGGCAGAGGGAGAGGCAGACTGCCCTCTGAGCAGGGAGCCCGATGGGGGGCTTGATCCCAGGACCCTGAGATCACGAGCTGAGCTGAAGTCAGACCCACAACGGACTGAGCCACCCAGCCACCCCTTTGATTTCTTATTATGGACCCCATTGGACGCCCCCAAACTTAGACCTTTCGAGAAACTATGACATGGAACTTCCTATAAAAACAAGGCTTTTCTCAAAGTAGCCATCCCTGTTCACTCAGCTCTCCTTCTTGGAAACTACTGAATGACTCCTGTATATTCCTTCTACACTGCGTTCACTCAGAATTCTGCCCGTCCTCCCAATCTATTGCTTGGGAGCTCACTGCTATGCACTAACGCTCTAGAAGCATCTTCCAAGAAGCCACCCCCAGATTCGAGGAAGCCTTTAGAGATCGGAAATGGTCCAGTTTAAGTCCGAAGGGCTGTCATCCGTGCAGCTGTCTTCCCGGTCTAGCTCTTCCATGGAGACCTAAAAGAGAAGTTGGAGTCATCTGATTTGAGTCCTTGCTTTCCAGACATGAGGAGACGGTCTGGCGTCAAGCTGTGTCCTGAAGCCTTTCAGTAAAGGGTCCTCACGTCTGATGATCTTGGCAGTCAGAACATTTTCTTCAATAAAAACCCTGTCCTGCTTTCCTCTAAGCCTGCTGCTAGCTTCAGGGAGCACCCACAATTCCAGAGAGTCAAAACCTCCTTCCATTCCCATTTGCTCTGATAGAGGGAAATTACAGGAATAGTTTCTGTGGGTCTTGAGCGACTTACTTACGTGCACTGTGTCATTTGGTTCTCCCAGCCACCCCGGGGAGGTGGGCAGGGCCCACCTTGGTGTGGTTTTGCAGATGAAGAAACTGAACGGAGAGAGGTTAGCCGACTTGCCCAAAGTCTGGTAACCAAAAGATGTTCGGGTTAAGGGGGACTCCAAGTGCTTACAGGTCCTGGAGTTGGGAGGGATTTGGGAGTTTTTTTTAAAAGTTAATCCCACATTTTTCAGGTAACTTCCATATTCATTCTCTCTTTTTACCCATGAGGATATTGAAGTCCAGAGCCATTAAAGAATTTGCCTGAGTGACGGAGTTGGAGTTAGAACTTTGGTCTCCTGCTAATCCGTTCATTTCTTTTCTCTTATTGCCATACTGAGATGAACAATGTGGCTTTGATAATTTTTAAAATGTTAAAAATTGGCCAAAATGAATGTAATGTTATATGTCAGTTACATCTCAATGAAAAAAACGACACTGCAAGGGTGTGCTCCTCCTCCCTGTCCTTTCAGGATCCCAGAAGAAAACCCCGAGACCCCTGAGATCCCATCACTGCGGATCCCGAACCCCTTTTCCTCTCTGTAGCCTTCCTAAGGGCATCACAGTGAGAGAAAAATACCCACCACTTCCCAGATAGAAAAAGAGGAGAAACCCCCACCCCCTAAGGTTGGCAACCATAGAAGATAAACAACACTGAGTCTCAATATGGTTCATTGGCAGAATTTTCCCCAGAGCCAACGGCGTGTGTCAGAGCGACATTTTCCACTCTGGCTACTATGATTTGCTTGTGGCACACTTGCTTTCTTTCCTTTTGATTCTGCAGACTCTGACGCAGGTTTAGGCCTCTGGCAGGTGTCTGGGGGTTTACGAGCTCATCCCTGGCCTCTGACACCTCATCTCCTCACTCCCCCTCCCTTCTCTTCCCGCCACGACCAAACCAGCTGGGGGCAGAAGCAGGGGCAGATAGGGACTAAGGGTTTTGCCATCCCCAGAATTCCCTGCACCAGGTTCCTGTAGCGTGAAGGGAAAGCAGGCAGGACACAAAGCAAGATCTTGGATTTTATAGGAGTTTTTCTTAGAATGAATTCCAGAAAGTGTAGGATGACATTTGGTGTCTTCCCCAGTCCTTCTTGTGGCATTGTTCTCTCCTGTGGGGCTCATGTATGATACGTTTGTGGAGAGTAGGGCTTTCCCAGGGCTAGTCAGATTTACCATCTCATCTGCTGAGCACCCCATGAAGGATGAACAATGCCTGTCACTGCCACTAATAATCAGATTCCAATCAGAGGGCCAGAGTAACCTCTTCCACTTCCTCTTTGGGAAGGACGTCGTTCCTGGGATGGCTATAGGACTAGATAGAACTAGTCAGTGAACACAATTTGTTCATTATGAGGGCAAGGCCAGGAAAATTCCCAGAGGCCTTGCTCCTGGCTGAGCCCAGACGGTCCCCAGGATTTGAGTTTGGCTCTCTGCATACTGTGCCCAGCCCTATCTCTTCTTGTCCCCCAGGGTCAGCCCTCCAGGACCCTGTCATCAGCTGTTGGGCTTCTAAAGCCTCAGTGTGGTGTCCTTCACCAACAGCCAGGTGCTTCCCCACCCCCTGGAAAACAGCCAACTGTTTTCTTAAAGGTAACCGGCCGACGGAGTACTAAAAAGTAGGTCATAACTGCAATTTCACATCTTCTCAAGAAAACTTCTCTATTTTTCACTGTAGTGTTGCAGATCGGGTGTCTAGGTAAACCAGAGCATTGCTGCCTCCCTCCTGTTGCCGTGGGCATGCGTGCATTCGAGGGTGGGCGGGTGAACCCGAGGGGGCAGGTCCTGGGTCTTCCCAGGCTGGTTGGGTTGATCACCTCACCTTGGCCTTCCCAAGCTGAAGGATGAATAGTGCCAGTGACAGGCAGATGTCCTCTTCTCTGAAATTACCCCATCCTGGCAGTATCTGTGACATCTAAGTGCTGAGTCTGAGGTGTCTTCTCTTTGTCCTAAGCTGTTGAGGAGCCTGGGGAGGAGCAGAAAAAATCCACCCAGGAAATTCTATATAAGCGTGCCAACCGCCTACCCGCTTCCTGGATAAACATAACTGGGTATTCCTGAGGCTGGGGGCAGGTCTGAATTCCCCATGCCATCTTCTCCTTCCCCAATCCCAACCCCCTCCCCATCACATGAAGCACTACATTGAGTGAGTAGTGGTTTATGCTCTCAGGCAGGGTCACCCTAGGAGAAAATGAGTAATGACAAGACATGATTGCCCTGGTTGCCCCTTTGGGGTTCAGCCCATTCATGTTCCTTCCCTTTTTAAGAGCTGTTTTCAGGACATGTATTCTATAAACATCATGTATTCTATAAACAATAGAAACAGAACAAGGGCTAACGGTTGGGATGTATTAAGCACTGTTCTAAGTGGTGTGCCAAGTATTAATTCCTTTAATATTTACAGTAATCCTGCTATATAGGTCTGTGTCATTGATGGTGGTACCTCCATCAGCCCATCTTACTGAGTGCTGGAGAGGTGATATGCCCAATCCAACCTCACAGAGCCTGTTAAGTAACAGAAGCAGGATTTGAACCTGAGCAGTGTGACCGTGGAGGCCACACGCTCTGTTGTCCCTTAATAGAGTTACAGAGCAGCCAGCAGCGCATCAGGAAAACCATGGGCTTTGGAATCAAAGGAGTTTCAGTCCGAATTCCAGTTCTGTCAACTTCTGCAGAGTGGCCTTGGCCAAACAAGCCACAGAGCCTCTTCCAGTCAGAGTCATAATGATCCGTTTACAGGGTTGTGTGAAGGTGAGCTGAGATGGAGTATTTAAGTTCACCAGGTGGTACCTGGGAAATGTCCGTTCTCTTCTCCCCTTTCCTGTCCCTCTGTTGGGAATGGTTTGCATTCTATCAACAGTGGAATGAACGGCGTTCAGGACCAATTGCCAGGAGATTGGAAGCATCTTGGGGTAGTGTTTATAGGAGACTCAGGCAAGCCTCGGAAAATCAACTGGGGAGATCCTGGGGTTGCCTCCTGCGCATGACTTTCATATTTGCTGATAATTCAGCAAATTGTTCAGAGTCTCCATGTCAGGTGGAGTTTGCTGCCTGAGGAATTTGGGGGGTGGGGGAGTCGGGGGTGGCTATTTTTAAAACAACGTGAGGCAGCTGGTGGTGGCTGCTTCAGAGGCAGCACGTGAGCCAAGTTCCAGGAGGGGAAAGCCATGAATCAGGAGTCATGTAGCAAGACAGGGTTTTCCTTCAGGCCGGATTTGGTCAGCACGGGTCCACGGTTCCTTTGAGGGATTCCCCGACTGTACGCCTGGGCGGCCACGGTTGAGTACAACGCTTCCAATTCCCCCATGTGGCCTGACTCACCCCAGCCCCCAGATTGCTCAGTGACGCTGACCTTCGACAAGGTGCTCCTGGGAGAGTCAGATAGGACCCCAGCAGGCATTCCCCTCACCCACCTCAGCCCAGTGGGAGGCTGAACAAAATGGTGCGTCTTTTCAGTTCTGGGAAAGGTTGGGTCTTCCTTTCACCCTCCAGCTCACACCTGGAACCTCAAAAATGAGAAAACCATGAAGACTGGAAAAAATAATGTTAATAATTATCGATGCTTTCTGAATCTTTGACACTAGTCAGTTAGTCATAGCCGCAGTTTGGTGACTGTGATGGTAACACCTCGTTGGCCTCATTAACAGTTAGTGATGATTAATTACCTCATCCAGCGGCCGGGCCAGGGAGGAACATACTTGTTGACAAGGCGGAGAAGCTGAGCACCAGGGGAAGGAGAGTAGGATATAGCTGACACCAGGTATAGGTAAAGGCCCTTGGGGCAGATGCTAATTTTAGTGCACCTGAGTCATGAGGGTGAAGCCCCAGGTTTGAGATCATCACTCAGTGTCCCAAAGCCATCTAGAGGGCTTCAGGGTCATGTCTCTTCTTGAACTTTAGGTGATAGATAGGCAGACATGTTTTCCAATGCCCTGGGGACCACGGTCAAGCCAGTCTTAACTCTGTCATCATTACCATCAAGCTACTCCCAAATTTGGCCACTGGCACAGACTTCTCATGGATCACCAGGTCAAGTCTAAATTCATAGAAATGCCTCAGTTTCCATATCTGCAAAATGGAAATGAAGACACTACCACTTTTGTTGGGAAGACAAAATGAGGTAACAGATGGAAAGTGCCTGGCACAGCAGGTGGCATACAGTAGGGACTCAACAGATGGTGGTTTATTTCATTCCAGTTTAGTTCTATGGTCTGTCCCCTCAAATGTGCCAATGTCCTGTTCCCGCTCCCCAAACCTCTCCTCCAGCCTTCCTGTCTCCCATACATTCACTGATTGCCATGTGGTGGCGCCCTCTATGTCCTCCCACAACGCGCCCCGGGAAGCCTCCTCCTGCTACTTCAGTTCTCACTGATGACACCGTTTTCTAAGCTGCTGTATTTGGGTTTGCCCTTTAATCACTGTATACCCTCTTGGATCCTCCCTATTTGGGACATGGGTATAAGTTTCCTCCTCCCATGTAGACTGTAGTTTCTCAAGTTCAGGAACTGGGCTCATTGCTTCGCTTGTTTCCCATACCCAACAGGTCACTAAGTGAGCAACAGGTTTTTTTAGAAGGGGTGCGGGTGGGTGTGTGGCAATGGAAAGTTACCCAAAGTGATGGGGAAACCAGCTGGGGCACTTCTGTTTGGGGATTTCCCTGGACCATGACCTGTACCAAGCCCCTTGCTTTGTAATCCTGCCACACTCTTTGTTCTCTATACCTGTTTCTTCCCTTGGCACCCATTCGAACTGGCAAAGGTGCTGTGGGATGCAGAATGTTGGGGATCTCAAGGCCAAGGCCAGCGAGTATATCTTTCAGGGCAGGATGAGGGGTCCTAAAGCCTTGTGCTCTATGAATCACTCAAGGCCTCCCAAACCCCACACCTATCGCCTGGAGCTCCTGCTCTAGACAAGGCCTCTCTCTTGCAGGGGGCAGGGATGTGGGGAAGAAGTCTCTTTTCTCTCTGCAAACAGCTCAGGCATGGAAGCCAGTCTAGATCCAGACACATGGGCTATCTGAAGAATCTGAGAACACCTGGAAGCCAGGGCTGGGACTGCTCAGGCAGCAACAGTCCACGAGGAGTGGTCTGTTGTTAGAGGGGATGGGCGAGTCATCCTGACGTTTTAGAACCTTTCTGGATGCAGCCCCATTTTCTTGACACATTTTACTCTCTTTTCATCCATCGGGGTTTATCCTGTCACTTATGCAGCTTGCCTTCTGCTCTGGGGCTGCTTTCCAAGGACCAGCCCTGGATGATGCTTGGTCAGGGGTAGGCTTTGAGTTTTCTCAGCCCAAACTGATATCCCTGCATGGAGTTCAGATTAAATTAGATCAGATCAGATGCCTGGCCTATCCCTTCCTACTTCCCACCTGTTTTCCACTCTATCAGCTCACTCTTGGACTCTTCCCTATATTGCAAGATTCTAAAGTTTAGACTGCTAGAGCTGGAAGGAGCTGGAGGGACTACCTAGTTTCCCTTGTTTCTCTCTCTATGGAGGAGGAGATAGACCCAGGGCTTGGGAGCAACTTGTCGTATGCTCATATAGCCTCTGCACAGGAACAGCTCTGTACCTGCCTACCCTGGGATCAGAGTCTACCCTCCGATTATTCCCCATAACCCACTCTTAGGTTCATTGTGTCTGAATTGGGGACTCCCTTCTTCTTATTCCTTTTAAAAATCACCTTCTCCATGCAGCCTTCTCTTGATTAATTCAGCATGCTGTTCATCCTTTACCAGTGCGTGGCTTGGGCCGTGTTATTTTCACTTACTATTTTTTTTTTTTTTTCTCCATGGGTTCCTATAGGATTACTTCAATATGTCCATTGTCATCCCCATGTGTCTGGCAGGTCCTGGGAGTCAAGTTCATTCTAGGAGTTCTTGAAGTCCATCATCTTTTTCTTCTGGGTCATCAGTCTTTGTCCGGCAGGGCTAAAAACTCAAGGATGCTTAGTGCAGGAGGCGGGTAGCACTGCCTGATGACCTAAGTCACAAAGTCTTCTTGCACCGATGGTGTGGCTGGGAAAAGACTTCGAGGAAGAAGAACCTTCCGTGACTCCTATGTTGGGATCAGTTTCTAAGGGTCAGGACTTACCCACTGTAGTGCAGAGGCTTTGTTGCTGGACAGGATGTGAACATCCTTGGTTTTTGCATGGTCAAATTAAGTAACTTGTTTGGGGTTACACTGTGACACATTCATTGCCAAACCTGTTCCTTTTGCCAAGTCAGTCCTCCTGTGTGCTATCTTGCTCAACCCATGAAGGATTTTAGAATTCTCAGGCAGGGAGGGAATTCACGGCAACAAGTAGGTGGGATGGGGGTCATGTGATACATTCTCCTAAGCGGAACACATGGAAATCAGAGACACCAAAGGGTTTGTGCATTTACCTGTGGTGACCCATTTCAGCATTCCATACTTCAGATGGTTCAGCTATTCTTACAAATGTCTAAATTTCTGCCCCTGTCATTGGATTCTGAGCCCCTTACCCTATTATCCCTGCCCATATGGGAATGGGCAGGTATCTATGCTCATTTGTCTAAAAAAAAATATTACTTGAAAAATCACTCTCCAAACTGAAACACCATGGTTTCTTGATTTTTTTTTTTCCTCGCTCAAGGCCCAGGCAAGCTTCCTACAGCCACCTCCAGACCCATCTATTCCTATCACTCACAAGCTCTAGTGGTTCCATGGCCAAAGGATGAAAGCAGCTGGCCATTCTGGGGCATGGCCCTTCAGGGTCCAGGGCTTTCTGGGCCATGATGGAAACCCAGGGAAGGTGTAGTGGTCTGCAGAAAGTGCAACATTCTAGGATATTGGCTCTGGCTCTTTTTCTAAGTGACTAAGATAAAGCAGTTTCTGAAGAGGTCTAAAATAAGCACCAATGTAATAACCTTGGATGTCATTATGAGCTTAGATGTCATTATGCCCAATCTCTGATTTTAGAAACAAAATAATCACAGAGCAGCTATAGTTGGTAGCAGAGCTAAGGACTGATCAATACCACAGACCTCTGGACTGCTCATGAAACCCAGAACTGTCTATGTTTGGTTGTGTTAAGGTAGAATTGAAGAAGGGAGAAAAGCATACCTCCTGTAAGTTGTGGGGACAGGTGACTTCCCCTGGGCCACTTGCTGCTTACTCCTTTCGCCCAGCAGGGTCCCTGGCAGAGTCAAAACTTCCCTAGGCACAGTCCTACTCTGTTTCCCAGTCTGGAGTCTTGTATTAAGGCACCATGGAGCTTTGATTTCACTTGTAGATATGCCTTTTCTTTTTCTGAAGCTTTGGTCCTGATCTTACCAGCTCTGGGCCTTACTTTGGTCTAGTATAAAATGAGGAGAATCATTCCAAGTTCCTTGTCTACTGCTCCAAGGTAGTACATCTGAAAAATGCTTTGAGTTTTTCAGAGAGAGAGGACGGGTGAGAGAAGAGACTGCTCCAAGAATGGACATGATTCTTTTTGTTTTTTTTTTTTTAAGATTTTATTTATTTACTTGACAGACAGAGATCACAAGCAGACAGAGAGTCAGGTAGAGAGAGAGGAGAAAGCAGGATCCCTGCTGAGCAGTGAACCCTATGTGGGGCTCGATCCCAGGACCCTGGGATCTTGACCCAAGCCAAAGGCAGAGGCTTTAACCCACTGAGCCACCCAGGCGCCCCGTGGACATGATTCTTATGAAGGGTCGGGGGGAGACCAAATACAACAGTTGGACTGCAGTACTGGTCAGTTAGAATGCAAGGGAGTCAACCTTATGAGCATTTACTGTGTTAGATAATTCTCTTGAATTATTTACACAATAACCCTATGAGGTGGGGTCTAATTTTATCTCCATTTTACTGAGAGGAAACTGGAAGTCAGAGAGAAAGCTGAAATAAGTTGCCCAAGGTCACTCAGCTACGAAGTGACAGAACTGGGCTTCAAGCCCAGGCAGAATCATTGCAAACTCACATTCTTAGCTCCGTTGCTTCCCTAGAGCCAGGCTTGAAGCGACATCGCATAATGAACGGTGAGTCTTCCCCATTCCCCAAAGGAAGGGACTGTGTGTCCTGGAGGTTGAGAAAAAGGGAAGGTCGGTGTAAGATAGCAGTAAAGGGATCAATATGAAAGAGTTTAGGAGCCGCTGGACAAGAGGGGTGGCAACTGCTCATTTCTCTCCCTCTTGAGCTGTCCAGCACCTGGCCAGCTCTTTCACCCAGGTGTGCCCTCTCTAGCCTGCAGGAGGCTTGTACAGGCCTTCATGAAAGCCCTGGCATCACCTCTGTGAGCAAGGTGGTACTCTTACGGAGATACAATCCTCTACAATCCTCTAAGGACTTCAATTTGCATGGAAATGACAAGGACAGAAGAAAGGAAAGTGAAGTTTAAGTCAAGCTCCCATTGCCCCGCTCCTCAGCCAATTTCCCATGAAGCTAATAAAACTAAAGCTTTGGGGTCTCTCACTTGCCTCAGCCTTTTCCAAAGTCCCAGACCTAGTATTACATTAGTAATTACACACAGAGACATTTTTTCTTTTTTCTTAGAGAGCACTCCTTCTAATTGTATATGACTCAGGGCTCCATTAAACCTCACTGGGTCCCTCCCCCATCCAGTTTATCTGATCAGCTAAATGTCAGAATCCCACAACCCTTTGAGAAACACCAGAGATGCCCCTCTCCTCCTGAAGCCCTCCCACACAGTATGAGCCTTGATTGAGGGTGTGATTCAGCTCAGTAGCTGGGTAAGGTTTTTGTAAAGAGGTTGCCGTGTGTGCACTTTAGTAGACCTCAAAGCCACCAGAAGGTCGGAGCTTAGTCTACTTTCTTTGTAATGATGACTCTCTATGATTTTTCTCCATAGATAGAAACAAGTAGGCACTGATAGGATTCCACAAAGATATACGGAGGGATCATTTGCATATGAATCCATGTGTCGCTCACTATCCACATGTGTGGATGTACATAAGTATGCAAATGTGTACACACTTCCTAGATTTGTTCTATCGAGTGAGTCACTTCGGCTACAGGGACCTTGAATGTAGAGTCATTCCCTGGAACCAGGGGTACCCAGTTTATTCCAGGGATCTATAAAATACCCATAAATATCCAGGACTGCTTTAGCCCGAGCCATGTAGGTTCTTCACTACTGGGTTTAGAGGAAATGGAAGGGCCTCTGGACTGAGATGCCAAAGGGAGGGAATGTGAAATGGAAGACCGATTAACTAGACCTTTGCACGTCTCCCCATTAGCTCCCATCCTGGGTGTGGCCCACTTCTTCACAGCTACCCAGGCTTCACCACATTTTGCTGGTTGTGGTGATATAGTCCAGCTAGCCGAAGCAGAAAGGGGGTATATGCTGCCAGGATCTTGGAGTGTTCTAGAATATCTACGGGCTGAGATGCTGCAGGTCGCTGAAGGGCTGGAACTAGGAATGGGAGTCATCAGAAAGCCGCATCTCAGTTTCACACTCAGTGAGGCCCCGTGGCCGCTCCTTTCTGCTTTCCTTGGCGCTCCTGCATTCTGTTTTCTCCCCAGACCTGATTTTTCTGCATCTCTGAGTGGTTTGGAAAAGCCTGCAGTTACACAGCTCCAGAAGCTTATTTGTCTTTAATCCAAAGGACCAGCAAAAATTGATTAGTGCTCTAAAGTCGCTAATCCCAGTTCCTGGGAGAGGAACTAAGGACTCAGCCCAGATGTCCTACCTCCGATCAGCCACACCCAGTACACCAGGGTCACACTGGAAACATATCATAAATGGTGCCCAAGTCAAATGGCTTGTCCCCCATGAAGATCCCCAACTAATCCTGTGGGAGCAGTGCCCTCTCCCCTGAGTTCCCATAGCATTTTATCTGCCCCTCTTCCATGGTACTTATTGCTTCTTACTATGTGTTAATATTGCTGTTATAAAAATCTTATCCACCATCCCACATATCCATAAGCTTCTTATTCATTTATATGTGCTCAATAAATGAAATTGAAATTTTATGTCTATAAACATTTGAAATCATGATAATCTCCAAATAAATCAATTTCCAAGAAAATTAACTTGGACAGGTTTTTTGTTTTGTCTCACTGTCTTGAGTTGGTTAAATATAAAATTCAACCAATTAATTAACTGAACCAACTGAATTGAGTGCATTCTACACACCAAGCACTGTCTTTGCTATGCAGAAGCTACAGTACACAAGTCAAAGGGACTCCTTAACTCACTGAGGTTAGTGGCGAAGACCATCAACAGTTTACAAACTAGACTTTATTCTGGGTGCTAAGCTACAGAGGTGTAAGCCTCCAGCACTGCCCTGAAGGAGCCCAGTTTACCTGGGAATCACAGAGAAATTATGAGATACGTTACTGCACGACAGGGCAGTGCTGTTTAAGGTTGGAGAAGGGTTGTAAGGGATCCGAGGGAGTGATTTACAATAAGGGGACAAATGGTTGGCCGAGGAAGGTTTCACTGAGATCAGTGACACATGACTGAACTTGAAGGGTGAGTATGAGTTTGTTAGAGAGAATGTGAGTTAGGTATGTGGTGAGTATGTTTGGGGACTTGGGGGGCAGGGCAAAGTTGCTGGGAGTGATGGTGATGAGAGCCTTTCAGATAGGCACAGGCAAAGCAGATGTTTAGCACTGTGAAAGGGCTGCTATGTCTGAAGCATGATAAGGGATGCAGTGTGTCTGGAGCATAAGGGATGCGGGGGGAAAATGGCAAAGTTGGCTGGGGGCTTTGCCTGGCCTTGTGTGCTAAGCCCAGGAGATGATTGATGAGTTAAGTATCAACAACCAGCATCTGGAGGGCAATGATTGCTGTTTCAGGCATAGGGCCAGGCAGAGCCTGGAGACCAACAAAATACCTGGCTGAGAACATATTCTAGAATGCTCTAGGGTAAAACATTGCACCAGGGCTGTGGTCATTGGGTCATTGACCTCTGGCTCATGAAGAGACATGGCTGGGTGATGAGACGAATTTTCACTCCCAAATTGCAATCGTCTTCAGAAAGCACCAAATCTTCCAACTTTCACTGCCTCGTGAGTATAGTGGGATTTTCTAAATTTTGCAACTGAATTTAAGAAATCAAAAGAAAAATCCATTTGTAGCTAAAAATAATAATTAAAAAAAAAGCCAGCAGAAGTAGGCCTGTATATCCACATGTCTTCTGGGTTACAGTCTTATTGCCTGCAGCCTATAAATGATTTCCAGAGACTTTCCAGTTCCTCATGGGACTGCTTGTCTGTTCTCTGCTGTCCCAATATGCCAAGCAAAGGTAGAAGGGAGCCAACTTCGTGAGAGCTTTCCCAGGCCAGGCTCAACACTGTTCACACTGTGGTCCCGTCCTATTTCGCCCCTCTGTGCCCACCCTCTCCTTACTCTAGAAGAGCCTCCCACCATGTTGGCCCTCCGTCTTCTCCCAGATGTGTAGGCATGCTGGAGAGCCTCAGACAACCATTTCCCTCTTCTGCACCTATCAAACATCGCTCATTCTCCAGGTCCAACTCAAGGTTTTATCTTAGTAAAGGCATCCCCAATCCATTTGACTGAAGAGCACACTCCTCTGTATTCTCCCAGAACTGTAAATTTAACTTCTGTCACTACTCTCACCCCCTAATTTTACAGTTACTTGTTCTTATGTTAAGTCAACTGAATTTGCTGAGTTGAGGGACTAGACCTCAATCATCTCTATCCCTCTAGGAACTTCCAACGGTCCTTGACCTATAATAGATTCTCAGTGGCTGCTCTATTAGTTAAAATAGAGTCGTTTATCTGGGCATCTGGACTGTTGGAATTGGGTAGTATGAAGAAGGCTTTGGGAAGAAATCCAATGGGCAGATAATAGGGAAAGGGTATTCTAGGTGGAAGAAATAGTATGGGTAAAGACACCAAGGAGGAGAGCATGGACCAATATGTGAACCTGGAGGGAAGAAGACAAGAAAGGAAGGAAGGAGCACACTAAGTGTCAAGCATAGACCTGGGATCCTTATACGCACTGTTGCTCTGGCCTTTATAGAAACATGGTGAGGGGCACCTGGGTGGTGCAGTGGGTTAAGCCTCTGCCTTCGGCTCAGGTCATGATCCCAGCGTCCTGGGATCGAGCCACATTGGGCTCTCTGCTCAGCAGGGAGCCTGCTTCCCCCTCTCTTTCTGCCTGCCTCTCTGCCTACTTGTGATCTCTGTCTGTCAAATGAATAAATAAAATCTAAAAAAAAAAAAAAAAAGAAGAAGTGTTCTCTCTTTTTTAAAAAAAAAAAAAAAGAAAGAAAGAAAGAAAGAAAAGAAACATGGTGAGGAGGTTACTATTCCCACAAAGGTCACAGAGCTTGAGCTGGTGATGGAGACAAGATTAGACCAACTCAGTTAGACTCTAAAGCCCATGGCTTTATTAGGGCTTTAGAAAATAGTAGCATAATTAAAATTGGAACCTAGAATAAAGCGAAAGAAATAAGGGAAAGGAAGTGCAGAAAGATATATATTACAGAGTTACATTATTGATAATATTTAGGGCTTTTTGACTGCCTATCATGGACTAAAATCTGTGTTGGGTGCTTTAAATATGTTACTTCATTAAAAAGAATGGCAATCTTGGAGCACCTCGGTGGCTAAGTGGGTTAAAGCCTCTGCCTTCAGCATGGGTCATGATCTCAGGGTCCTGGGATCGAGCCCTGCATCAGGGTCTCTGCTCAGTGGGGAGCCTGCTTCCCCCTCTCTCTCTGCCTGCCTCTCTGCCTACATGTGATCTCTGTCTGTCAAATAAATAAATAAAAATCTTAAAAAAAAAAAAAAAGAATGGCAATCTTGTCAGGTGATTAACCCCATTTTATAGATGGAAATAAATCTCAGAGAGGTTTGATAATTTGCCCAAGGTCACCTAGCCAATAAATGACAGAGCCATGACTTTTTTGACTTTTGATTTTCCACAACCCAGGCTCATTGGGAAAGAACTTAAAGGATGAATCGTCACTTAATAATTTGATTCTAAATGACATAACAGGGATATGGACTTTTCTTTCTCTCTTTCTTTCTCTCTTTATTTCTTCTTTCTTCATTTTCTTTTCTTTTTTCCCTTTATTTTCTTTTGTTTCTCTCCTCTTCCTTCTCCCTCTTCTTCTCTTCCTCCTCCTTTTTTTTTTTTCTTTTTAAATAGGCAAATCCCAAGCCAGGCCTTTCTTCCAACACTGTCCTTCTCTCCCTGTACATTTCTGCCCATTGTTCTGTCCTCTCTGCCCAAATGGGTAGAACTGGACCCCATGCCTTAGTTAACTGCTAGGTTTAAAAAAAAAAAAAAGAATCTTCTGGCAGATAATAACTTTTCTTAAAGAAGAGAATGGTTAGGAAGATGAGGAGAATGTGCAGCCAAGATCTCAAGACAAGATGGAGCAATAGCCCTAGGAGGGCAGGGAAGAAGATGTTCCTTTTTTCCATATACTTTTCTTTTCCTTTTTCCTTCATGCATCTTGAATGGGTTGAAGTTCAAAATCAGTCCTGACCAGAATTACCTGTGTTTACTTGTTCAGAAGGCGGATTTCCTGGCTCCACCCCAGATATTCAGGAGGTTTTTTTCTGAGGCCAGAGAGTCTACTTTTTTTCAACAAGCACCCCAGAGATTCTACAAGCCAAAAATACTGCCTTTTTGCAGTTTCCCCCATGGGCTTTAGTCATTCGTGCCAAGAGAAGTTGAGGTACCAGGAACTTGGGACTAGATGGCCATCCAGATGCCTGCCCCAACCTGGAGCATTGACCTGGAGGCCGTGTGTAGGAGTCCCCGTCTTTCGGAATTAGTGATGTGGTTAGAGTAGCAACGTGACTCTCTGTGGACGGAAGAAGGTTGGTCGGATGTGAGAGTCTCCCTCCATGAACGTGCGTGCGTCATCTCAGTCATTGCTTGTATCTTTATTCTCAAAAACAAGTCAGTTTTGTTCCTGTCAGCATCTTGGTTGGCCCACAACAAAGAGGGCAAGCTGAGATGGAGAAGCCCAGTCACGGGCCTCAGGTGATGCTTTGGGGGCATGGCTGGGTTGGAGAGAGCAAGGAAAGCATTACTCAAGCGGCCTTCAGTAGTAAAATAAAAAAAACAAACAAACAAAACACAAAACAAAACAAAACAAAACAAAAAGCATGAGAACACACTACCCAAGGAAGGACATAAGAGCTTTCTGCTTGCATACGTTTTAGGGATTATGGCATTTTTTGTTTTTGTTTTTTTGTCACCAGGAATGGGGGTGATCTGGACTCTCTAAGGAAGTGAATTTCAACCTGGATGCACTTCAGAATAATCTGAAGTTTTAAAAATGTTGAGATGCCCAGTCCTCACCCCCACCCTCCAATCTGCTAAATCCAGGCTGGCCGTGGTTGGACATGGGAACCCTTATCAAGCTCCTTGGGGATTCTGGAACAGCCTGTCTGATGTTGCATTTGGAAGCCACTCCTCTAAGGTGAGAGAGAAAATCACTCCAGCCTGAGCACTACCATATCAACTCATCTTTTCTCTCCTTGCTTCATCTTGGTCTTCCTTGCCACTCCCTTCCCTTCCCATGGCCAGGAGGCTCAGAAAGGTCTACCTCTCATCTCTCTTGTAGAGCAACACAGCAACTTACCTAGCTGTGTGAAGTCCAGAAGGGCTTTATAAATTTAAATGTATTACATATATTTATTTTCACTATATATATATTTTAAAGATATTATTTATTTATTTGACAGACAGAGATCACAAGAGAGGCAGGCAGAGAGAGAAGAATGGAAGCAGGCTTCCTGCTGGGAAGAGAGCCCCATGTGGGGCTTGATCCCAGAACCCTGGGATCATGACCTGAGCCAAAGACAGAGGCTTTAACCCACTGAGCCACCCACGCGCCCCTATTTTCACTATATTTAAACAGAGTTGGTTACCCTTTACATATGCCCCTTGAGTTTGCAAAGAACAATGCAGGATGTGGGCTGCCAGACCCTGAAAGTCATGGAGGTGAGTTAGACGACATCTGTCGTAGTCATGGCAATAGAAAGACCCTGCACTGGGAGAATTAGGCCAATGAGCTCCAAAGTCTTTCCTAACACAGGCATTCCTTGGGTTCAGTGTTAACCATTTCTATTTGTTCTTTTCTGGATTTTCATCTGTTTTCTACTTCTCCTTAGAGTCTCTACCAGGTTGGGTGCTTTGAATCATATAGGTAGTGAGAAGCTGAAAGTGATTAGAGATAGAAGGAATTAGGGCAGATTTTAGTCATAACAGGAGTGCCCGGGGCAGCTGTTCAGTTGTACACTGCACAATTCTAGGGGCGCATTCAAATTGTAGTTAATGATGATAGGCACATTTATTATTGCAAGTATGTATCATCTGAGTCAGAGGCCAAATCTTTACTCTCAATAACCTTTTATTGATGTCGGCATCTTTCCAGGCACAGTCCAGACCAATAAGGAGAAGATTTGGTGCCTAAAAGTGTTCCTGACCAGAGATGCCTGCCATAATGACCCAAGAATCAAAGACACAGGAGAGAAGAAACCTGCCAAACAAACCTCCTTCAACCGGTATCCAAGACTGCTTTCTGTACCTCCATTTTGGGGTTAAAGAGAAGAAGGTGGACTGGAATTTTTCAGCCTAAAACTCTCTATTTGTTTGGGTCTTGAGATTTCATCACACTGTAGGAAAAGTAGTGACTTTGAAGTACTGAGTGGGTGCATTGGTCCGAATCCCAGAGGAATGCTTTTTGGAAGAAAATTCTACCAGCCCCTTCCTTTCCAGATCATACCTCTTCTTCAAAGTTCCACTCAATCTTCGGCTTCTCCGTGGACACTGTTCTTATCATTCAAAGCATTAAGTGATGCCTCTGCCCACTCATTCCAGAGAACATCTGTATCTGTATCATTTATTTGGCTTTTAAACATGTAGGTATTTCTGATAACTCTCCATTAGCTGCCCTGGATTGTTGTTTATCTTTTTGTGCTAGTTTACTTTCTCAAGGATACTATGAGCAAACTGATGCTTTTGTGTGTCCAGCAAATAGCTCTTCAGTGCCAACTTGTGTGAGGCATTGTCCTAGGTACTGGGAGAATCTCTTTCTCTCCTATCTATCAACTATCTTCTATCTCAGGTGGTGGCTGCAATAGAAACAAAGTAGGCTAAGGGGCGTTAAATAATAAAATAAAGGAAATCATTGATTAAGAAAAGGAATGGTAGTTCCATTCAATTTTTTTGTTTCTTTGTCAAAGAACACCATATACTTAGATGCTTAAAATGATTATACCTGTGTGACTAGAACAAACCATTATAAAAAAGAAACAACCCGAGTGGAAGAAAATGTTATTAAGCTGGAAAACATAGTTGTTAAATTAATCTCTAAAATGGAAGCCATGACATGCGAATGGACATGGCAGGTACTCAATTAGTAACAGATAAGATGAAGATAAATTTCCTAGAACACAAAAGCAAAAGACGAAGAAATGAAAATGAAAAAATAGAATAATTGTGAAAGACAGATATCAAAGAGCCAAGCCACAAATAACAAGAGTTCCTAAAACTATTAACAAAATCTTTTGTAGAAGAAGCCATAGATAGAACATTTATTGGCTTTAAGTAAAAAATCTATTTTTTCCCAAGATTTTATTTATTTATTTGACAGAAAGAGAAAGCTAGCACAAGCAGGGGGAAGTGTTAGGCAGAGTGAGAGGCAGGCTCTCTGCTGAGCTGGGAACCCGATGTGGGGCAGGATCCCAGGACCCTGGGATCAAGACCTGAGCCAAAGGCAGATGCTTAACTGACTGAGCCACCCAGGTGCCCAGTAAAATTCTATTCTTAAAATTAAATATGCTGATTGTATTCATCAGGAATCTTTGGGTTGTGTCAAATTGGCTTAAGCAAAAGAGGGACTGTGTTCGCTCACCCAATGAAGTTCAAAGTTTCACCAGGAATCCATCTCTCCAGCTCTGGCTTTCTTCTGGGTGGGCTTCATTCTTGGGGAGGTTGTTCCCGAGCAGTGGCGCCCAGTCACTCTAGTCACTTCCAGCTTTCCAAACCCAACGGGAGGAAAGAGTTCTTCCTTTCTAATACTTGTGTGGCATTAACCTTGGTTTAATCCTCAGACTCTGATGGGCTGGGCTTGGATTAGGTGTTCATCATTGAATCAGTTGAGGCAGCTGACAAGGATGGTGGCATTGGTTTCATTGGCAGGACACTCTCACTCCTGGAATGAGCAGCTGTCTGCTTGATCCAGTGTCCACATGGACTCCAAGCAAGGGAGAGATGGTTTCCCAGAGGATGGCCGGGCTGTTGGCTCCAGAAGAAAGAAGAGTGGATGTGGCTCAGCTAAATAATGTCACATTGGACAGATTCATAAAAGACTTCCTCCCAGACCTATTCATGCAGGATTTTTAACTCTATTTTTTTTAAAAGATTTTATTTATTTATTTGACAGAGAGAAATCACAAGTAGTTGGAGAGGCAGGCAGAGAGAGAGAGGAGGAAGCAGGCTCCCTGCGAAGCAGAGAGTCCCATGCGGGACTCGATCCCAGGACCCTGAGATCATGACCTGAGCCGAAGGCAGCAGCATAACCCACTGAGCCACCCAGGCGCCCCAAGATTTTTAACTCTAAAAGGTTACTTAAACCCTATAAATAAATACTCTGCAAGAAAAAAAAGTCACATGTATCTCCGATTTCTCCTCCAGAATTCTGCATGCTTGGAAGACAAAGGTACAAAGTGTTTTGCATCATGAAGGAAAGCGGTTGTGTGACCTAAGAATTCATTACAGGGGCAAATGGTCACTCATCATATTTGCACTCAAATATAATTCCTGGGACTCTCCTTGAACAAACTAGTGAAAAATGTATTCTAGAACAATAAGGATGAACTAAAAATAGGTATAAAACATCACCACTTCCCATGATTTTACTTCTGAAATTGGTAAATTTCACCTCTTTCATTGTCACCATCATCCTTCATGTGGACCATGGCCACAGCCTCTTAACTTGCCTTTCTCTTCTGCTCTCTCCACTCTTCTAAGTCATCTCCCTCCTATCATCCAATGGTCTCCTAAGAAACCCAAATCATGTCACTTCCCTGCTTAAAATAATTTATGGCTTTGTATGGCACATAGAATAAATTCAAGCTCCTTACCATAGCCTTTGGGACCTTGCCTGCTTCAGCTTCTGTACGTTATTCCCAACTCCACTGTCCTTTGCTCACTGTGCTACAGTCATGTAACTACCCATCAGTTCTTTCTGCGAGTTTGCCAAGCTCCTCCCCCTGATGGGGCCTTCACACATGCTGTTCCCTCTGCTTGGAACCGTCTTCTCTTGATTCTTTCTTTGTCTGGTTCCTTCTCTTTTATTACATCTGTTTATTTATACCGCTTCCTCAGACCTCGCAATCTAAAAATAGACTTCCTTCCATTGTTCTTGGCACCCGTATCTCAAACCACCATCACAGCCTGTAATTATATGTTTCCTGGTGTTCATCCGAGTTATGTCTGTCTTGTCCCGGAGTGTGAACCCCATGAAGGCAGGAACCACATCTATTTTGTTCATCATTGAATTCCCAGGTCTAAGCACTGACCTATAATTTTAAAGCAATGGAGTAGGGCAGATTTTATGGGCAGATTTTAAAGTTCTAGATTAGGGGCACCTGGGTTGCTTTGTCAGTTAAGCATCTGTCTTCGGCTCTGGTCATGATCCCAGAGTCCTGGGATTGAGTCCTGCATTGGGCTCCCTGCTCAGCCAGGAGCCTGCTTCTCCCACTCCCTCTGCCTGCTGCTCTCCCTGCTTGTGCTCTCTCTCTCTGTGTCAAATAAATAAATAAAATCTTTAGAAAAAAATACTAAAGTTCTAGATTAAATGCACAAATCCCGAATATAGTGTTTTTGGTTCCTGATTTTGTGTCATAAAGATTGATATATGCTGATGTGATGTTGAACCTCTGAAAGCAGAATTAGCAATGCATGCAAAGTGACTGTGACCTTGAAGGAAGGCTGCAAAGCAGCAGATCAGGGAGAGGGAAGAGGGCATTTCTTGTGTGTATATGTGTGTGTGTGCGCGCGTGCGTGCACGTGTATGTGTGTGTGTTGGTGTAGGGAGGGTAGGAAAAGACTAGTAAGCAGAGGTCTAGAATTGAGCTGGATTAAGTGTGGTGAACTAAGGATGTGAGGAACACGGCAAGGCTACTTTGTGCCACAAGACTCCCAGGGGGTTAAAATTCAGAGGAAATCCAGAAATTGCTGCCACGAGGACAAAGCTTTCTTCTTGGAGGGGCTTGGTGTTCTGTGTGTGTACCTGCCTCAGCCCTAGGACTTTGGTCTGTGGACAACAAGGACACCTTGTGGCACAATAAGGAAGCGGTGAGAAATACATAACAAAGCAACGACAGGTGCCAGAAGGGCTGCCCAGGAAAGGAAGGGCGGGGCGTGGGTATCAGAAATAAAGGGCCCTTGAAGATTTTGGATGACAGAAAAGGAAGACAAAAGGCTCTGGAAACAAATTTACATGACTCCGCTTTGAACCCAGCAGTAGGTCTGGTTTAAGGGGAGAAAGCCAAGCTGCTCTCTCTACCTGGAAAATAATCTTTTTCTGTGTTTTTTTATTCAAGTAAACTTTACCCCCAATGCAGGGCTTGAACTCATGACTCCAAGATCAGCAGCTGCACAGTCTTTATGCATGTTTGTAGAGATGCCCCTCAAGGTGACCCCGTGGGTGTGTTGCCACCTGCAGACTGGGGCTCCTTAAGAACAATGAAGAGAGGCAGAGGTAGCATTCTCAGGCAGAAGATCTGGGCTGGCTAACCTGTCTCTGCCATTTTGTATCTGTTTAACCTCAAGCTAGCTCAATGTTTTAAGAGCGTTCTCATTGAAAGGAAGGGATGATGACGAACCTTATGTGTGATCCCCACGGGCTCTGTGATTTGTTATGTCGGTTATGCTTGGTCCTGGAGAATGTGGGCATAGGGGGGAGCATGTGACCTTCTGGAGATGCTGTCTGCGGGCCTGACCTCTATTGGCTTGTCCTGCCACATCTTCACTGTTGCTCAGCCTCAAAGACTCTATTGGCCAGCTGAGTAGAACATTCCTCTGCCCAGTGCTCAGCTTTGGCAGGGACTTTACCCTGTCTCTGTCTCTGAGAAAGTCTGCAACATACTCACCCCAACCTCTGGGCATCTACCTAGTTTTAAGAGAATCATTAGTAAAGGTGTTATCTCTGCTTTCTTTATCACCTGTTAAAAGCAGCATGTGCGAAAACAGGGTCAGTGAACAAATGCCACTAGATGGCACCATAGCAGTCTCGGCGCATAGCACGAGAGCCTCTTCAGAGGAGAAATATAGTAGCTACATGGAAACAACCCAAGGGTCCATCAATAGATGAATGGACAAAGAAGTTATGGCATATATACAAAATGGAATATTACTCAGCCGTAAAAAGGATGCGCTCTTGCCATTTGTGACAACATGGATGGAACTTGAGCGTATTATGCTAAGTAAAATAAGTCAGAAAGAGAAAGACAAACACCATATGATTTCATTTATATGTGGAATCTGAACAACAACAACAACAAAACCGCAGAATAGACCCATAAATACAGAGGACAAACTGATGGTTGCCAGAGGGGAGAGGGGTGGGGGGATAAATGCATGAAGGGGAGTGGGAGGTATAGACTTCCAGTTATGAAATAAATAAGTCACAATGATAAAACATACAGCATAGGGAATATAGTCAATGGTATTTTCATAGTTCTGTATGGTCACAGGTAACTTGTGGTAAGCATAGCATAATGCACAGACTTGTCAGATCCCTACATCGTACACCTGGAACGAATGTAACATGTGCCAACTATACTTCAAGAAAAAATCAATATATGGTGACTATAGGAGTGTGTTGGTGAAAGGATATATTTCTACTGAATGACTTGCAAGATACTTTCCTTCATTTCTAATGATATTGAAAAATTTCCTCAGATCAATCAGTGGATGGTAGGTTCCAGCTCAGCACTTGCCAGATATGGAATCAACCACCTCACCAAGGTTTTTGAAAACCTTATAGCGACTTCACCTGGGGGCAAGGGGATGCACCATCTTCTTAAGACTCAACACAACCACTCTTTGTTGCCACTAGACTTAGAACTAGAGCCAAATATCCACTTTCTTTAGGGGAGACAGGTACAAAATCTGACTCAGAGGAAATCATTTAAATGCTTAAAGAATTGCAAGATTGTATAATATACATTGGCAAAAAACCTGGGAAATACGTGCAGAAACATGTTTTATGGGTGCTAGATTAACAATGATGGACTATAGCACTGGATCAGATCAAACCTATGGGGTGCATTTATTAGATATTCTGGGTTTAATGTGTTAGTTCTTGCAACTGTAAGTGGCTCTAAACTTTCTTCATTGGCTGACAGAACGTTGGACTCTACAGTGGTATGTGTTTAATAAGGTTGGAATGCTAGAACTTCCCCGGCAGGATATAGGGGAAGGCATTCAAGACAGGGAGAAAGGAATGATAAAGCGACTTTATCCCATAAGATCTGCACACCTAACCCGCAAATACACCAACCAGAAGGCCCAGAGGACAAAACATTGAGAAATACATTATTGATGCAAGGACGCGTGTCTCTGAAAAACTCTGGAAAATGCTGTTTTCTGTAAGCCAGATATGGTGGTGGAAACACCTCCATTGAGTAGGGCTCCCTGAAGTCCATGGGAGTGAAGGGACTCCCATATAGCAGAGGTCACACGACAGAACTTAACCACCAAAGACAAGGGGACATTTACCATAAAAGGCAGTGTGAACACAGTGGTAATCAAACTGTTTTGAGACTAGGGATCTTTCACTGGACAATTGATCATGGTGCACTGAGGAATGAAAAAAACGGATAGGCTACTAGAATGTTTGATGTGTATAAAAAGTCTGGTGGCCAAAACATGGGCTTGAGTGACTTCTCATCCAATATCTAGACCCTAGTCGGTTATAGACTCAGAGTCTGTTAATTGGAGGGGGTGAAATGACCCGTCAGGTGGATTTCAGTTAACATCTTTCCCCAGCTATTCCAGGGCTTGCTTAATGGGCCTGTATATGAAGTAGCCATAAAGTCAGGGATGGGGTTATGTGTGGGCTCAACAACAGTGACTTCCCCTAATCAAGGTTTTTCTGACCAGCAATGCTGCTGAATGCCTAACTTGCCAACTACACAAAGCCCCTGATATGGCACCATTCGTATGGGCCCACCCAGCTCTCAGGGATGGATTGATTCAATTGTTCCCTTCTATCATAGAGTAAGAGTAAACTTTTTTTCTTCTTGGTGAAGAGGTTTTATGAGTACATACCTGCTTTTTCTGCCCAAGAATCTTCTGCCAGCATCATCTATGATTACAAAATATGCTGTACCGTACACAACGTTGCTTCTTTTTTTTTTTTTTTTAAGATTATTTATTTATTTATTTGACAGAGAGAGATCACAAGTAGGCAGAGAGGCAGGCAGAGGGAGAGAGAGAGGAGGAAGCAGGCTCCCTGCTGAGCAGAGAGCCTGATGCGGGACTCGATCCCAGGACCCTGAGATCATGACCTGAGCTGAAGGCAGTGGCTTAACCCACTGAGCCACCCAGGCGCCCCACAACGTTGCTTCTGATCAAGACACTGACTTCAAAAAAAGTGCAGCCATGGATTCATGCTCATGGAATTAAGTGTTATAGCCATATATCCCACCACCCAGAAGCAGCTGGCCTAGTAGGAAGATTTAATGGACTACTGAAGGTATGGTACCAGTTGAGAGATTACATCTTGAAAGGACAGTTCTTCCTCAAAAGATCTAGATTATATTTAGAATCATAGACAAATATATATATATATGTGTGTGTGTGTGTGTGTGTGTGTGTGTGTATGTGTGTGTATTTCCCGTAGCCTGTCTGCATGGGCCTGGGAATCAGGGGCAGAAGTGGACTAACTCTCCTCATTACTAAAACTCATAGCCTGTCCACAGATGTTTTGTTATGGATCCCTGTGACTTTGAACTCTGCTCATTTGGAGTCATGATTCCCAAAAAACCAGCTCTTCCAGAGCATAAACCAATATTGCATTGATTTGGAAGATGAGACTACTACCTGACCATTTTGTATTCCTCATGCTACTCAATCAATAGGCAAAGAAGAGAGTTATTTTATTGGCTGGGGTGATTGATATTGATGAGCACCTCAGTGGGTGGGGGACTATATTTGGAACCTGGGTGTTCTCTGGGGGGAACTTTCATGCTGATAGTAGAAGCTAGTAGAAGATGATCATTTTTCCACCCACCCCTGCCAAAGCATATCCAGTGATGATTCACGGCCTTTAGACAAGATGGATTACCCCAGCATATAAAACAACAACAAAACAACAAAACAACAAAAAACAAACAAACAAACAAACAAAACCCTAACCATCTGAGGTGCTGGATAAAGACAAAATAAATATGAAATGGGTAGTGAAAGAAGGAGGTTATAAACATCAGTTACGGCTTCATGACCAGTTACTTGCTTCTTATGTATATGTGTGTAAATACATAATTATGTATGTTAATTATTTTATTGTTTTCTCTCCTTCTTACCCTTATTATTTTTACAAGTTTTATTGGCAGTTAACTTATAATTTGTTTTTTTTTGGGAAACATATTTCCAGATGAAATTGAATTTGAGAAATAACCAATGCCACTCAGGGATGGGTGCCGTGATTGTTGAGACTGTACAGATCCCAAATTCTGAGTTTGGGAAGGAGACAATGTTGTCTTGGTTTCTATGCAGAAAAGTTGCATTTGGAGGAGAAAGCAAAGGTGTTGGTGATGATAGCAAAGTTCATGATTTGTAGAGTAGTGTTATGGAAGCTGAGTAGCCAAAGGAGTGGACTGTATCCATTACGGAGTCAGTGAACTTCATGCCTCTCAGTTTCAAACACATTACTTTATTTTGAATGGGAAAATAACTTTCCTTTGTCTGGGGGAGTGGGCAGGCATCCAGCCCCAGAACTTCTGGGATTACTTCTTGGTAGCCTTGGTGACCCTGAGCGCCAAGGATCCTAGAACTGGGACTCTGAAAGCCACAGTTTTGCTTTACCAGATGGCTCTCCCATTTGGGTCACTAGATGGAGACTGTGAGGCTGGAGGAAGAACAAGAGGTTTGCTCATACGAGATATTTCCCAAGGGTTTTTTGTCTGCTTGCAGTTCCTCTGAGTATTACCCCAGCAAAACTTCACCATGGTGTAAGTGTTTTCGTGTTGTAGCAGCCACTGAGTCCAGTCTGCAGTTTTTCTAACATCTGCAGAATCAGTTTCATTATGTCTCCTTAGGGACACCCACAACAGCCAGCCAGTGTCTTTCCGCAAAGATCTGGGTCCCAGTCTCCTGAGTCCCCTCTTCTGAACTCAGGCCACTAACACTGGCTGAGCAATACCTCTTACTCAGAGGCCTGAGTTTCAGTTCTGCATGGTCTGTCTACTAAGTTTCTAAGCTTTAATAACTTCAATCTTCATTTTGCTTCCTCAGATCTTAGTTTCTAATTCTCTTTTAACCCTTTCGTTGCTGCAATGGTTAGTTTTATGTGTCAGCTGGGCTAGTCTATAGCACCCAGTTATTTCATGTACACCAATCCAGGAGTTGCTGGTGGGATATGTTGTAGATGTGCCAAACATCCACCATCAGTTCTTTTTAGATAAGAGATTACGTTCCATAATGTGGGTGGTCCTCATCCACTCAGGTGAAAGACAAAAACTGAGGAGCAAAAACTGAGGTTTCCTGGAGGAAGAAAAAAATCTGCTTCAAGACTGCAACATTAGCTCTTGCTGGAGAATTTCTAGCCTGCTGACCTGGTCTACAGAATTCAGATCTGCTAGCCCCCACAACTGCGTAAGTCAGTCCCTTGAAATAAATCTATTTATGCATATTAAGATGTTTGGGTTCTGTTTCTCTGGAGAGACCTGACTAATACAGGTATCTAGTTAGGATCTTTGTATGTATTAACATATATTAAACCCTCTGTATTCAAATAACTGCTTGTGAGGGAACCCTCACTGATTCAGTGGCAGAAGTTTTAATAAGGACTCCTACACTAGATGGGAGTTTAAAAAGCTAATGTGGGTAGAGATTGCAGCCAGTAAATAGAGCATTGCTTAGGAAGAGAAAATAGATGCCAAAGCAGAGTGCGTAGGTTAGAAGACTAGCAAGAGACAATGATTAACACACAGGGCCCATGGAGTATAACAGAGGGAATCAGAGCTTCGTAAGAAACCTGTTAATAGAGCTATAATTAAAATACAGGTTGAACACATACAAATTTGAAGACCAAGTGCTTTCTACAAATAGCAGTGTAAATCCTCTAGAAGGACAGGATTACCCTGGTACAGAAGGACAGGATTACCCTGGTACCTTGGGTCATACAAAAGCTTAGAAATTGGAAAAGAGGAAACCCCAGTAGATCAGAGCAGAAGCTACTTGTCTGAGACAAAGGTTTAGGAATCCAGCTCTTTGAGGAAGACATTCTGTTTATCTATCCCTCTGTAACAAATCAGATAAGAACATAGAACCTTAAAACAACAGGCATCCATTTTGCTCACAAATCTGCACATGGGGCAGGACTCGCTGTAGACGGATCATTTCTGTGCCACACCATACTAGCTGTAACAGCTAGACTGGGGCTGGCAGATCAGCTTTTGAAATGTGTTACTCATACGGCTGGTGCCGACTGTCTGGGAGCTCGGCCAGGGTGATGGGCTATGAGCCTTCTCTCCATGTGGGCCCCTCTCCAGGCAATTTGGGGCTCCTTATGGCAGTGTGGATGGATCAAAGAACAAGCATCTTAAGAAAGAAAAAGAAACTGACATGGTCTTCAAGTCTGAGCCCAGAAATGGGCAGTGCTGCTTCAGCTGTAAACAACTAGTCAAGTGGTCACAGAACCCAGATTCAAGGACAGGAGACACAGATCTCACTTCTCAGTGGGAAAAATGTCAAAGAATCTGGGGCAAGGGCATGTTTTAAAACTGCCACAGAGAAAATAGCAGAAGAAGCAATCAACATTTTTGCTATTAAGAATAGAGCTTCCCTATGACCCTGCAATTGCACTACTGGGTATTTACCCCAAAGATACAGATGTCGTGAAAAGAAGGGCCATCTGTACCCCAATGTTTATAGCAGCAATGGCCATGGTCGCCAAACTGTGGAAAGAACCAAGATGCCCTCCAACGGACGAATGGAGAAGGAAGATGTGGTCTATATACACTATGGAGTATTATGCCTCTATCAGAAAGGATGAATACCCAACTTTTGTAGCAACATGGACGGGACTGGAAGAGATTATGCTGAGTGAAATAAGTCAAGCAGAGAGAGCCAATTATCATATGATTTCACTTATTTGTGGAGCATAACAAATAGCATGGAGGACATGGGGAGTTAGAGAGGAGAAGGGAGTTGGGGGAAATTGGAAGGGGAGGTGAACCATGAGAGACTATGGACTCTGAAAAACAATCTGAGGGTTTGAAGCGGCGGGGAGTGGGAGGTTGGGGGAACCAGGTGGTGGGTATTATAGAGGGCAGGGATTGCATGGAGCACTGGGTGTGGTGCAAAAATAATGAATACTGTTATGCTGAAAATAAATAAAAAATAAATTAAAAAAAAAAAAAGAATTCTTATCTTGGGGCACCTGGGTGGCCTATTGGGTTGGGCCTCTGCCTTCAGCTCAGAGCCCTGGGATTGAGACCGGCATCTGGCTATCTGCTCAACAGGGAGCCTACTTCCCACTCTATCTCTGCCTGCTGCTCTGCCTACTTATGATCTCTCTCTTTCTGTGTCAAATAAATAAATAAAATCTTAAAAAAAAAAAAAAGAATGCTTACCTGGTCCAATTAACTGTTAAGGTGCATATAGTTCTCTTTCTACTGGGTAGTTCAGTCACACAAGTCCTTTTGAAATCCTGAATTGAAGTATATGCCCCCCTTTTTTAAATTGTTATATACATGGCTTTCTTGGTTAGGTCAGTCCTACCTGATTATCAACATGATTTGAGAGATTAGACAGCAAAATGGGAATAGCACAATCCAATGGAACGCACAGTCTTAGCAATAAAATGACACCAAGGCAAATCATAATCAAACCTTATCTTAGAAGCAGCCAGGCAGATAAAAGACACACTATGTACAGAGGAACAAAGATAAAGATGATAACAGAACACTCCTTAGAAAGAATGCAAGTGACAGGGGGAGTGTTATCTTTAAAATACCAAAAGGAAAAAAGAAAAAAAAAATACCATGTGTCAATCTAGAATTCTATACTCACTGAAAATGTCTTTCAAAAATGAAGGTAAAAGAAAGCCTTATTTAGACATAACAAAAGTTGAAAGAATTCTTTGGCAGAAGACCTGCATTACAAGAACTCTTAAAGTCTTTTAGGCAGGAGAAAAATGGTACCAGGTGAAAATCTGATTGTACACAAAGAAACAAAGAACACTGGAAATGGTATTACATAAATAAATGTATCAGATTATTTCTTCTAAGAATCTATTTAAACACTAAATTTTTAAAAATAGCAATAATGTGGGGAATGTGGGTGGTTCAGTCAGTTAAGTGTTTGCCTTCCGCTCAGGTCATATCCTGGGTCCTAGGATCAAGCCCCGTATCAGGCTCCTTGCTCAGCAGGGAGTCTGCTTCTCCCTCTGCCTCTGCCCCTCCCTCTGCTCATGCTCACTGTCTAGCTCTCAAATAAATAAATGAGTAAAATATTTTAAAAAAATAGCAGTAATAGGGGCACCGGAATGGCTCAGTGGGTTAAAGCCTCTGCCTTTGGCTCAGGTCATGATCCCAGGAGCTTTCTGCTCAGTTGGGGTTTCTGCTCGACAGGGAGCCTGCTTCCCTGTCTCTCTCTGCTTGCCTCTCTGCTTACTTGTGATCTCTCTTTCTCTGTCAAATAAATAAATAAAATCTTTTTAAAAATTAAAAAATAAATAAATAAAATAGTAATATATTTTGGAGTTCATATATATTTGGAGTTCATAACACAGTGCAAGTAAAATATGGCAATGATCGTATAAAGACTGGGAGGGGAGAAATGGGAATATGCTATTACACAGTTCTATACTTTACATGAAGTGGTATCTGATACCAGATACCAGGTTTGAAGTAAGACTGTAATGACTCAAAGATATATACTAAGCTCTAGGGCAACCACTAACACTAACACAACACAACAAAACAAAAAGTCACATATAATAAGTCAACAGTAATAATAATAAAGTCAATAGAATCAAAAGAAGGCAGAAAAAGAGGGGGGGAAGCATTAACAAACAGATGGTACAAATAAAAGAAATAGCTGGGGGATAGACTTACACCTAACCATCGATAGTCACATGTCACGTCAATAATCACATGAAATATAAACTACCCCAATTAAAGAGCAAAACTCATCAGCTTGGGTTAAAAAAAGAGAGAGAGAGAGAGACTTTAAACATACATGCTGTCCCCAGAGAACACACTTTCAACACACAAATAAGTTAAATGTAAAAAACAATGCAGAAAATGCCTACAGATAGACCATGATAACACTAGTCAAAAGCAAATTGATGATTATACACACACACGCACACACACACACACACACACACACACACACACACACAGTTTTCTAACCACAATGTAACTCAATTAGAATTCATCAGGAAAATGATATCTGAAGATTCCCCAAGATATTTGGAAACTAAATAATGTGCTTCTTAAAAAAACAAACAAACAAACCTTGGATCAAAGAATAAATCAAAGGAGAAATTAAAAAGTATTTTGAGCTGAATGAATACAGAAACACCCCATATCAGACTTCACAGAATGTTACTAAAGCAATACTTAGAGTGAAATTTATAGCACCAAATGCCCATGTTAGCAAAGAATTTCCTCAGTTTGCTAAGGGCACCTATGAAAAACCTATAGCGAACATCATACTTAATGAAAAAAGCCTGAATACTTTCTCCTTAATATCAGAAACAATACAAGGATATTCATTCTTATCACCTGTATTTATCATTTTATTTGAGAATCTAGCCATTGCAATAAGGCAAAAACATAAATAAATAAAATAAAAGACATTCAAATTGGAAAGGTAGACATAAAACTTTCTTATTCATAGTCTACGTAGATAATTCTATAAAATCTACAAAAATGTTCCTAGAGCTAGTGAGTGAGTCAAGCAGGACTGCAGAATACAAGATTAATATACAAAAAATTGTGTTTCTTAAGGTACAAAAATCAATTGTGTTTCTGTTTACCAGCAATGAACAATCCGAAATTGAAGTTGAAAACTACAATTTACAATAGCACAAAAGATGTGAAATATTTAAGTTTTACTTTGATAAAGAATATGAAAAACTGTGCAGTAAAAATTAGGAAACATTGCTGAGAGAGATTAAAGAAGATCCAAGTAAACAAAGAGATGTACTTTGTTTGCAAATCAGATAGACTCAGTGTTGTCAATGTAGCAATTCTCCCCAAATTGATCTATAGATTCAATGAATATTAATAAAAATTCCAACAGACACTTTTTGTAAAAATTGTCAAGCTTATTCTAAAATTTGTACAGAAACTTAAAGGACTGAGATTAGCCAAAACAGCTTTGAAAAAGAAGAATAAATTTGGAGGACTAATGTGTCCTGATTTCAAGACATATCATGAAGCTATAGTAATCAAGGCAGTAAGGAATGATAAATAGATCAGGGAAACAGAATAAGATGTCTAGAAATAGAACTGCACATGTATGTGCTGATTTTTGACAAAGACATAAAGGCATTTCACAAATAACTGATTTTTGACAAAGACATAAAGGCATTTAGTGAAGAAAGCATAGTTTTTTCAGCAATGGTGCTGTAACAATTGGAAATCTGTATTTTTAAAAAATGAATTTTCATACTAATTGCACATCACACACAAAAATGGATCATAGATTTAAGTATATGACTTAAAGTTATGAAACTTTTAGAAGAAAAGACAAAGACTTGGTGGGATTTTTGATTAAGCAAAAACTCCATAGCTATGATGACAAGAGCACAATCTATAAAAGAACAAGTTGATAAACAGGACTTTGCCAAAATTAAAAACGTCTGCTTTTCTGAAGCCACGGTTAATAAGAGAATGTAAAGCCTAGCCACAGAATGGAAGAAGATATTTGCAAAGCATATCTCTAATAAAAGACTTGGGTCCAGAAAATATAAACTTTATATGAAGGAACAATTTGCACTCATTTCAGCAGCATCTACACTAAAATTGGAATGGTGCGGAGAAGATTAGTGTGGTCCTTGTGCAAGGATGACAGGCAAATCCATGAAGCATCCCATATTGTCTTATGCCATGACCTTACAGGAGGACAATAAAGGATTTGTATTAAAAAAAAAAAAAAACCAGAAACAATTCAATTTAAAAACAGCATAAGATTTGAACAGCAACTTCACCAAAACACACTTCATGAGTTCTACAACATGAACAGCCATTTCACTCTATGGCATTTACTCAAGAAAAAAGAAAGTATATGTTCATACAAAAACTTTACACGAATGTTCATAGCAGCTTTATTTGCAATAGTTTGAAACCGGAAACAGCCCAATGTCCATTAGAAGGTAAGTAAATAAAGAAATTGTGGTGTATCCCTATAATGGATACTGCTCAACAGTAACAAAAAATGAACTTCTCTTTTTCTTTTTCTTTTTTTTTTTAAAGATTTTATTTATTTATTTGAGATAGAGAGAGAGAGAAAGCACAAGGAGCAGCAGGCAGAGGGAGAAGCAGGCTCTCCACTGAGCTGGGATCCTGACGTGGGGCTCGATCCCAGGACTCCAGGATCGTGATCTGAGCTGAAGGCAGATCAGCTTATCTGACTGAGCCACTCAGGCGTCCCAAGAAATGAACTTTTCATACGTGTAACATGATGAATGAATCTCATGGATGAATTATATTGAGTTAAAAGAAGCCAGACCAAAAAAGACTGTATATTACATCATGCTCTTTATATAATATACTAGAAAGCCCAAACTGATTCATACTGTCGGAAAGTAGATTAGTAGTTATCTGGGCAGTGGTTACTCCACGTGGCCTCAGCTGGGGTGGCTCAAAGGACAGCTGGGGACTGGCACGGCGAGGCTCCTCTGACACAGCTCATGCAGTGTAAGCTCTGAGGATCTCGTGATCTTGCCTCATGCCTTCCTGCACCCCCACCCCCTCACTTCCAAAGTGCCCACATCCACCAACATGTGTTTCCCAGACTTTCCATTCATAGGCACCTCCGTGCCTCTCTTTACCATGGCTTCCCTTCCCTGCCCCTGACTAACTCCTACGCGTCCTTGAAGACCCTTGAAGTCAAGGGGTCACCACCACCTGGAAGCCTCCTCTGATAACTCCTACCCCAACACACTTCAGTTTGCATTAAATAACTCTCCACGATATTCCCACAGCACGGGTTTCCCTTTCTGAAAGCGCTTATCCCTCTCTAGTGGACGGTTCTTTTCATTTCTGTCTTTCCCACTAGACCCTTCATGCTTGAAGAGAAGAAACTTGTGTCCTCGGTGGGATACAGTAGATGCCCCGTGTGTGGAATCCATGAACCATGAGATGATAAAACAGATTTTGTAAATTAAAATGCTCTCCAAATCACCAGATGAGCGGCAAGACCCAAATGAGGTCGAGTCTATCAAGCACCCTTGAGCCGGGCGTCACACACAGTAAGCACGGTGTAAGCGTTTGCTGCCACGGCTCTGACGACTTCTGCAACTTTCGGAGGAAGAGCTGACCTTGTTGAAAGTCCTTTCTGCACCCTCATTAGACTTTTCCCTAGAAGGAGCCCTCGAGTGACCTCCCACATGCTCTTCCTCCTCCTCAGGCTCTGGGGGTTCCCTGAGGTTAGAATTCCCGAAAGAGGAATCCTCTGGAAGAGGAAGTGTGTGAGGCTAACAGTCTGGGTGTGTCTCCCGCTGGCTTCCACTGTGGCAGGTGGATGCAAGCTTGCCACCTGCCAGGTGTTCCCCAGCCTCCCCAGGCGGGGCAGAGTGAAGGAAAGGCAGACGTGAGGAGTGACAGACAGCTCTGGGATCAGCATTCACCTTCCCTTTGCCCTTTGAACCCAGGGCCCTTGCGGGGGGAGGGAAAGCAGACCCTCTGGAATGAAAGCCAATTACACACAGGGAGAAGGCTTGGTCTACCCCTTAATTTGGTAGAGGTGCCTGGTTCGTCACGTTTCCTCAGGCCTGGCTCCTGCCCTGTCTTTCTGGAGTGGCCAGGAGCTGAAAAGTCCCAGATTCCTCCTCAATCACGTCCCTGCCCCACCCTCCCAGGAATCTGGGGAAACCTGAGCATGGCAGTTTGGGCCTGAACTGTGATTAATATTTGGTGCCGGGAAAACCAGAGTTCTGGGCTAAACTTGAAAATTTCAGGGGTGAGGAGAGGAGCGGAATTTCCGAGATGCTCCTGAGAGAATGAGGCAGAAGGGTCTTGGGTAAGAAGCTTGAGTGCCCGAGGGAGTCTGAGAAGGGTTGATGGGGAAACACGCAGGATAGAAGGGCTGCAAAGTAAGGCACGTAGGAATGGCAGGTGTAGGGTCTTGAAGAACCAGGCTAGGGGCAAAAAATAGGGTGGGAATCCCGAAAGTGGGGAGGCTGGAGTCTGGTGGGTGATCTGGAGGAGAGAGTGGAATTCGGTATTTCTGTCTAGTGTTTCCAGGTAAACCTCACTTCCTCAGGAGCTCTTCTCTGACCACACAGCATCTCCCGGGGCAGCACTGTCCTAATCCTCACCGCACTCCAGAGTCAGACTCTGCGGGTCCAGACCCCAGCTTCTCCCTCACTAATGCAATAGACCCTTGTCCAAATATTTAAACTTTTTTTTTTTTTTTAACCTAAGCTCCCTCAATCTGTGTGAGGCGGTTGAGGATAGGACCTCCTCGCAGGGTTATAAAGAACAAATAAAATGGTAATTAGAAGTGTTTAGCAAAGGGGGGCTGGGTGGCTCAGTAGGTTAAAAGTTGGACTCTTGGTTTCAGCTTAAGTCACGATATCAGAGTCATGGGACTGAGCTCTGCATGGGGCTCCTCGCTCAGCAGGGAGTCTGCTTACATGCTGCCCATGCGTGGGCATGCGCACTCTCTCTCTCTCTCTAATAAATAAATAAATAAATAAATAAATAAATAAATAAATATTCTTTTAAAAAGTGCTTAGCATAGAGGTCAGCTCTTGGGTGCTAAGGATGGTTTGGTGGCTCTGACTGGCTAATGACTTGTCTCTTCTACCACTGAGAGTTCGGGGGGGGGGGGGGGGGGTATTCCTGTTGTCTGCCACCATCCTTGGAACATAACTCCGTGCTTGGTACATCACAACGCAACAAACAGTGTTTGTTGAATGAATGTATAAGTGACTACGGTGGCTCAAGTCAGGTCTCTTGTGGAGGTTGGGGCATAGGGATATGGGTCACTGTGTGCACCCTCAAAACATTCGTGATCCAAGTTAAAAAAAAAAAAAAGACAACAAGGTTTTTCCTGGAGAGAATGCCCACTTTTCTTTCCTTCCTGTGAGTGATCACTTTTCTTTCCTTCCTCTTTTCTGTAGTCTCCACAAATTTTCCCTAGTAAAACAAGGATTAACTTTCTTATTTATTTATTTATGTATTTATTGAGAGGGAGAGCACTCGCACGGGAGTGGGGATGTGGGTGGGTGGCAGAGGGGGAGGAGAGAGAGAATCTCTAGCAGACTCCCCGCTGAGCACAGAGCCCGACTGGGGGCTGGATCTCAGAAGATCCTGATCTGAGCCAAAATCAAGAGTCCAATGTTCAACCAACTGAGGTGCCCACGAGGATTCCTTTCCTAATGGTTTACAAGGAGAATGTGCTAGGACAGCTTTGTTATTAGTAAAGCAGAATTCCTTTCTTCTTCTTTCCCCTCCCCTTTTCCTCAACCCTCACCACCACACTGGTGGATTGCTTGTTTTTTAAAAACTCATTATCATAAAATCCTAGAAGCTGGGAAAAAAGAAAAAAAGAGAGAGAGATGGGAGAGAGGGAGAAACCTAATACTATGCAAGGTCTGGAAGGGAGGAGCCGTGACTAAAGCAGAAGGGTGAGTAGGTAACGTAGAGAATGGCTTCTGTTTCTGCTTTCCTGCCTATCACCTTCTCACTCGTCAGTGCCCCTTGGAGGTCTTACTGGCTGCTTCCTGCCAAGGGAATTCTCAAAGCACAAATCCATGAGGATGTGTTTCCTCTTTTTTTAAGAAGGATCTGACTGGAATGGCTAAAATTAACAAGTCATGGAATGGCATATGCTGGAGAGGATGCGGAGAGAGGGGAACCCTCCTACACTGTTGGTGGGAATGCAAGCTGGTGTAACCACTCTGGAAAACAGCGTGGAGGTTCCTCAAAAAGTTGAAAATAGAACTATCCATGATCGAGCATCGCACGACTGGGTATTCACCCTAAAGATAAAAATATAGTGATATGAAGGGGCCCGTGCACCCAAATGTTCATAGCAGCAGTGTCCACAATAGCCAAACTATGGAAAGAACCTAGATGTCCACCAACAGATGAATGGATAAAGAAGATGCGGTATATATATACATATATATATATATATATATATGTATATATATATAAAAAATACATATATCCATATATGTATATACATATATATACATATATATATATATAAAATACATATATCCATATATGTATATACATATATATACATATATATATACACATACATACAATGGAATACTATGCAGCTATCAAAAGAAATGAAATCTTGCCATTTGCAACTACATGGATGGAACTAGAGGTTATTATGCTTAGCGAAATAAGTCAATCAGAGAAAGACAATTATCATATGATCTCCCTGATATGAGGAAATTGAGAGGTAACGTGAGGAGTTTGGGCGGTAGGAAAGGAATAATGAAACAAGATGGGATCGGGAGGGAGACAAACCATAAGAGACTCTTAATCTTGCAAAACAAACTGAGGGTTGGCCGGAGGTAGGGGGGTAGGGAGAGGGTGGTTGATTATGTACATTGGGGAATGTATGTGCTATGGTAAGTGCTGTGAAGTGTAAGCCTGGCGATTCACAGACCTGTACCCCTGGGGCAGATAATACATTATATATGTTAATTTAAAAAATTAAAAAAAAAAGAGAAGGATCTGACTGAAGTGCTTTTGAGCTCAGTCAAAGGATCTCCACATGTTCCGAGGGAAAGAACATTTTCAGCCATAAATCTTGTGTTGCCCAACAATGATCATGAGCCTATGTGGTGAGGGGAGAAATGTCTCCTGGTGCCCACCGTGGCACTGCCAATCTTGGTGGGAGTAGAGTGTTAGTCTCTAGAGGCCTGTCCCCCAGGCTAGGGAAAGCACTAGCAGCTGCCTGCGGGAGAGGGAAGGAGAATGGTCTGGAGGGAAGGCACCTGGACCAGACAATGAAGTGCTCAGGTTGGAGGACTAGTCCCACGTTGGTGTGTGATGCTCCAATCACTAAGCCTCAGTGTCCCATCTGAAAAAAAAGATGTTAGGAACATCTTCCCTGCTTATGAGGAACTTTGAATATAAAGCAAGACCATCTGTGAAAATGCTTTGGAGAGTATGAAATGATGACAGAACCTATCTGTGACTGGGAAGAGTGTTGTTGGAGAAGTAGAAGGTACAGACTCCCCTCCGTGAGTTCCTGTTGCTTGCATTTCCAAATCAAAAAACATTTCCTGGGATGCCTGGGTGGCTTAGTAGGTTGGGCATCCAACTCTTCATGTCAGCTCAGGTCTTGATTCCAGGGTCATGGGTTCAAGCCCTGTGTTGGGCTCCATGCTGGCTGTGGAGTCTACTAAAAAACAAAATAATTATTAAGTTTCTCCCTTTACCTAGGAGTGGACATATATGTTATGTTGTTTTGTCTTTACTTATCCCATGTTCTAGATGAGAACACTGAGGCTAATAGAAGTTAGTCTTACGGGACTTGCCCAAGGTTGCACAGCTACTAATCACTAGATCTCAAATCCAGCCCTTCTTTCTCAGTCAAACTGGTAGTGACCAGGTTGTCTTGGTTCACCTCAGACATTCCCATATTCAGGATTGAAAGTTCTATGTCCCAGGAAACCTCTCAATCCTGGGCAACCTGGGATGGTTGGTCACCCTAAGTCTAGGCTTATTCCATAACTCAACATCATTTGGCTTTGCCAATGTAGTGGGGCCTATAGACCTATGGGGGTTAGAAATTATTCTCCTGCTTTTTCCTAAGGGAGAGATGGTACAAGCCTCCCACCCTGGAAAGACCCTTCTATAGGCAGGACTAACTTGAAAAAACTCAATTGAAAAGCCCAGTGGTGGTTCCCTTTCAGCATCAGATTTGTCTCTTTCTGTGACTTTTATCACTGAGTGTGTTGTGAGCTACTCTTAGGTAAATAGGTAGAGAGAAAAGGCAATGCTTTCTTTCCAGTGATGGCATTTGCCATCACTCTGCTCCTTATTGTCCCTTACACATGGATGCAGCAATGATTTGCAACATAGGAGGACAGGGCAGGAATCACCAACCC
This sequence comes from Mustela nigripes, assembly GCF_022355385.1. Taxonomy (NCBI): domain Eukaryota; kingdom Metazoa; phylum Chordata; class Mammalia; order Carnivora; family Mustelidae; genus Mustela; species Mustela nigripes. The sequence goes on along the minus strand of NC_081566.1, from coordinate 34,926,121 downwards.
CACTTTTCCTAATGTGCCCCAGTTGGGGTACAGAGGTTCACTCCTTTATACATCCAGAAAATGTCAAAATTAGACCCAAATCCAAATCTTTTAAGGTTTTAAATTTAGAGCTCATGGACTCCTGATTGTTCATGGATGGACATCAGCGAGGAAGTGTGTATGTTCTGCACATTTTGAGGGATCGTTCCATATATTTCACAAACTTCTCAAAGGAACAAGGCAGACATCTTGGATCTGTAGACTGGGCATCATTAAACCATGATGCTTTTTTGTGCTTAAACCAGGATCCTGCTACAAGAAAAGCGTTAGGGATGATGAGTTAATCCAGCACTTAAATGTGTTTAAGTGTTATTGGGCTTCAAGTGCATTAGACAAAATGATAAATTTTACTTTGATATAACTGCCTAAATTCAATTATTTTCACTTCCTGTTTGATAATTCTTTAGTATCTAGAAAATGTCACGTTCAAAATTTTTCCTTCTGATACCACAATTTGTTTAATCGCTAACATGGGTGCATATACTGAAAGAAAAAGACCTATGTAATTCCATACTTCAACAGCCAGGATTTGCTTGCTTCCACTTCTTCTTGGGGGCTGATTGTTGTGGATGCTGGGAGAGAAGCATGCAAACCCTTTGCACCTGACTGATTTTTCTATGGTAGGGTTTCACCTAGGGCACACAGAAGAAATGTTTCTATGGTACAAAACCAGGGACCCTTCCCTACTGGGCAACCAGCTTAGCGGGCAAACTCTTCATGATGAATTCACCAGAACTTACAGGTGGCTGTAGGGAAATGCCAAAAAACTCTGCAATTTTCTATGCTTTTGGAAGTTTCCATTATCTGCCATTTATTCTTTCATTCACTCAACAGACATTTATGGAGTATTTACTATGTGCTACATTTTGGAGGGAAAATAATGAAAAAGACAGAAAAGATCCCTGCCATTATAGAGTTTGTATCCTAGCAAGAACTTGACTTTATGTTCTCCAGCTAAAAGGTTGATTTAGGAAAGGAGCCATCTAGTTGCTAGCCGGAACACACTCTCTGTTGGAGGAGACAGAGCCTCAGTCATGCTCAAGTTTCAAGTCTGACGGGATGGAGATTTCAGAGTGGCTCCACTAACTCAAAGTGAAAATGAACAGAGCACAGAGTAAGTTCACAAGTACTGAGAGGAGACCACGTGGAAAAGAATGGAGAGGATCAAGAGGATTCTGGGAGGAAACACAACACATTTTAAGTTTGAGCCATATGCTGAAAATCCTAGCTCACATTTTTTTTTAGTGATTTATTTATTTCTTTGAGAGAGAGAGAGAACATGTCGGGGACATGGGTAGGGGAGGAGCAGAAGGCAAAAAACCCAAGCCGACTCCATGCTGAGCGAGGAGCCCAGTGCAGAGCACAATCTCACACCCCTGAGACATGACCTGAGCTGAAATCAAGAGTCCTACGCTCAACAGACCGAGCCACCCAGGTGTCCCTCCTAGGTCATTTCTGAAAGATGCCAACAGCTGGCTTCCACTATGCATGCCAGATGGAATGAATCTGTACCTGGAATATGGTGGAGGTTTAATCTAACATGTAAAGACCATCCCCTAGGAAAGAAAGTCTAAGCAAAACCTCTGGCTTTCTGGAGAGACAGGATTCTAAGAGTTGGGGTAATTCAGTGCTGGGGTGCTGCAAGTTGGGGTTTCCTCCAGGAGACAATGTGGACACAAGATGTAGTCTTCCCGCCTGTCTGCTCTCCCACCTCAAGTATTGCAGATTCATGAGCCCTTACTCACTGCCTGCTAACTATAACTATATAGTAAGTCAACGGTGTCCAGTGTAACCTTCTCCTCCGCCTCGGTCTCTTGAGATGAAGTGGTTCCCAGGAACTCCTTGGCTCCCAGTGCCCGTGGGAACAGCTCTTTTTAACTGACACAGTTCATTTTACCAATAAGGGAAAAACCACATCCGATTTCTACAGAATGAGTTTCTGCTTACATGCCTGGATTTGTTGGTTGGGAAGGGTGCTCTCAAGCCATATTCTCTATACCATTTGCTGCTCTGCTTTTTCTTTGCATGGAGGGAAGAGATATCTTTTTTTTTCTTTTTAATTTTAGGAAGGTTTCTATATTTGTAGGAAGAAACCAGAAGAAATGACAATGGCCAAGTGAATGAAAAGGACACTGGATTGAAAGTTCAGGGATACGGGTCCAGCACTATTCAGCTGGGTGGCTTTGAACAAGACACTTCTCCCTTCTCACAGCCTCTGCTGCTTCCTCATCTGTAAATGAGAAGCCTGAACCAGATGCTTCTTCATGTCTGGTAGAATGAAGTGGTTAAGAGTGAGGGTGCCTCGCCAGGATGCCTAGATTGCCCTGCCACCTGGTCCGCGGTGCCCCGGGGTGAAGCTTTTGACAGGTGTCAGCTTCCATAGCTAAAACAATAGACACAAACATAGCATCTACCTCCTGGAGCAGGTAGGAGGATCAAAAGAGATAATGTATATAGGTGCTTAATACTGTGCCTGGGCTAATAAATATGCTTAACAGTTGTTAGCTAGCCCTGTTAATCTAGCTCCTTCGGTCTGTGAATTCTGAGTTCGTGGCCATGACAAACGTAAGCTAATGGAATGAAAAGCACATGGAACATTTGGATTTGATACTCTTCTTCTGGTTCTTCTTGGAGCAAGTAGAGACACAAGGGCCCAAGAGCAGGATTTCACCTTCTCCCCATGGCTCATGCCTCCTTGGGTGGACTTTCATGACATGCTGCCTGGAAAGAAGTGCAACTGTGATACGTTTATGCTGGCAGGACAGGGGAGGGAAGTGAGCATCTTGGCATGGGATGTTGTATACAAGAGCTAAATTTTCATCTCCCATTGTAGTAAGCCAATAGATCACTTCTAAAACGAAGAGTATGAGATAGCAACAAATGTGCGTTCTTCAGAATGATGGAGCTAAGAACCTGAATGTTGTCAGCTGTTGCCTACAGGGCATAGGAATAGGGAGTAGGGAGGGCTGCAGTTTTCCTCATATATACGCCTTCTAAAATTGTGCACATGGTCATCCTTGATTAAAAATAAAAATTAAATTACAAAATACAAAGAAATGCAATGTAACTATCCTGGAGTCTGTGGTCGGTAGGGATTTACTGTTTGGCTAAGTTTAAGCTTCAGGACTCTCACTTGCATGGGTCTGTGGAGGGGTCTTAGCAATGTTCATACGTCTTGTAAAATCCAAGAGACGAAGGTATGGTAGCCTAATCAGTTAAGATCAGTGTCCTTTTTCACTCTGACTTTTCCTCATGGGGGGTGATATTAGAGAAGCCACAATACCTGGGCAATCTGGCTAAGGAGTAGTTGGTTGACTTGGGGATGCATTTGGCCCTTATTGAGATATATTTCCATGGCTTATAATCATATCTGCATGTGGTTAAGATATCATTAGTGGATTGTGTGTGAGCTATCTCACACCATCCTGGTGTGAGACTAGCACTGGGAACACTCCTTCCAGCCATGGTGCTGATTCTTGTTACTGGAAGTGTGTGAGCAGAAGAGAAGCAAAGTTTGAAATGTATGGAGACAGAAGGAAATGTGTTGAAAATTCTTCCAGGCATATAAAACTGTAAGCCAAAGATTTGGTTTTCATTAAAATCTAGTCAACATAGAAACATTTATTCAATAAAGCAATATATATAATTAGAAATGAATCAGATACTTTTTTCTCTTCTGTTGGGAACTTCGTGAAGCAGAAATTTCCGTGTCTGTAGGGTGCAAACCAGTCACATACGCCATGCATGTGTTCCAACTATCAACAACAAAAACCCAAATCTGGACAACCATACTAGAGGAAACACAGACTGTTCTTTTTATTCTCTTCATAGGAAATAACATTTAAAATTCATCATCAGTGACGAAACAAAGAGATGTTGTGTAGTTAATTGATAAAAGTATTCAGTGATCTTCCTGGATTTTGTGGTGTGTGGTATTTGTCAGCTTTTAAAATTTGTAATTTGTTATGATTTTTTAAACAATTCTAAATAAAGATTCATTATATATAATGAATCTTTATATATATATATATAATGAATCTTTATTTAGAATGATTAAAAGTATATAAATATATATTCAATATATATATTACTCTTCTATCACCCATATATTTATATATTTTTAAAATGTAATTTAATTTTTTTACAGTGTTCCAAGATTCATTGTTTATGCACCACACCCAGTGCTCCATGCAATACATGCCCTTGTTAATACCCACCACCAGGCTCACCCAACCACCCACCCTTCTCCCCCCTCCAAAACCCTCAGTTCACTTTAGTCTCTTATTTTTTACTTTTATTTTAAAATTTATTTTCTTAAAAAGTACCCTCCTTCCCTGAGTATATGAGCTACAGGCCTCATACAACCTGGGTCTGCCCCTGGCTGGGGTTGAATTCGATAGACTGTTGGGTATAAGGTTGCCAGATTCAACTGATGAAAACACAGAAGCCCAGTTAACTTTTAGATGCATGAGCACTCACATGTGCTTATCCGAAATTCACAGTTACCTGGAAATCTGGTATCCATCCAGTGGGAATACAAAAGAAAGAGGAGTCAAGTCAGCTAGGGTAGAGGTAGGGAGGAGGAAGGAGAGGGCAGAGGGAAAGGAAGAGGGGAGAGATTTCACACAGGAAGTCACACCAGAGCTGAGTCTTGAAAGCTGGAGAGCATTTGCATAGCAGAAACCGCAAGAAGAGGGCTTTCTAGGTGAGGAGGGGCAATGAAGTGTTTGGAGCTCATCAAGAGAGATGAAGTTGAAGATGTGGACACTCTGTGATGGTTCTGAAGTTCTGTGGGGACAGACTAGCCCTTTATCCTAGTAGCCCCTGGGAGCCATGCTGGGAGTTTTAGGCTGGGAAGAACCAAGACTGGGTTTGCACTTTTGAAAGTCTGGCTTCCCTAGGAGAAGATGGGTTGTTGGGAATGAGACCAGGTCAGTGATCCAGGAAAGGAATGCGGAGGCCATGCTTGGACTCTTTCCATTACCCATCCCTGGCTCCCCCTCCCCAGTCCCCATAGGGGTTATAGTTCACGCCATTTGACCTGTAGAATCCATTAGCATAAGGTGTCAAACAGGATCTGAGGCTCTAGATCAGCAGATCTACCCTTGACTGGAGCCCTGTGGTTGAGAAAGAAGAAGGCACAGCCAGGTGTTTGTAGTAGAGGTACCCAACTTGTCCTCCTCTCTCCCACAAGGCAGGATCAGCCAGTTCAGATTTCCTTAGGTCATGGACTTCCTGGGTGAAGGCAAGTCAGAACATCTTCGCTTGGGAGAGTTACATCACCTCTCCTGCTAAACAGGCTTGCGGTTCCCCAGAGCTTTGTGTTCTGTTCCACTCCACATGATCCTAAGATAAGAAAGCAGCATGGGGTTAGGAAGGGCACTGAGCTAGAAATCAAGAGATGGAGGTTTGAGAGCAGGGCGCCACTTCTTCACTGTGTGGGCTGGTTCACGTCTTCCTCTGCTCATTGCTGTAATGGGAATGCTGAGATGAGCGCTCTCTGCTATCCTTTCTGACTCTCATTTATAAATCCCAAACAAAGGAGAAAGTTTTTAAGTCCAAAGTCCCCAAGGACTGAGAAATTGATCCTTTATTTTTTTGCTTTATTTTCACAGCTATATACAAACTCCAAATATATCTTTATAATCCAAATCTATTTATCAAGACCGTTCAACATTTATATTCTTTTTATGTTCCTATTTACTTCCCAGATGGAATATCCATTCATCAGTACCAACATTTCTTTCCTTTACAGACCCTTTCCCTATCATTCTTTCTAGTACCAACATTTCTTTCTTTTACAGACCCTTTCTCTATCATTCTCACAATGATATGCTGAAATCATTCATATAAGCCCTACCCATGTTGTTCAGATCACTCAGTAGGGTCCCACCACTCAACTGAATGGGGCTGCATTCCCATAAAAGACAGTGGGCATGGTGCCCTCTGGAGTTGTGCAAGGCCTGGCTCACTTCTTGTCTGTTGTCCAGGATTTAGCACTTAGAGGAGTGGGCCAGCTGCACTCTTTTATGAAGAGGAAATTACCTTGGCACCACCATGAGCCGTTCATGAAGTTGGAGAGGATAGGGGGTGAGGACGGGGGATTGGAAGGCGTGAGGGAGCTGTGTCCAGGACACATCAAGCTCAGAGCATTCTCCTGGAAGTCTTCCTTCACATTCTTTCTGCTTCCGCATGTACCAGATGGGAAATTGAACTCTGGTATTCCAGCTGTGGAATACCAACTGGTTTTAGAAGATCCAACACTAAGGTTAGACATAGCCCCACATTTATGGATCAAATCCACGGTTTGACTGCAATCCTGGAAGGGATGCCGTTCCATCGTAATCTATATTCTCACTTTAAGTATTATATTGTTAGGCAGCCAGGCTCAGGATGGAGGGAAATCATCGTTGTCTCTCCCTGCTCCCAACTGAAGGCCTCAAAAGGGGACTGTCAAATTAATAACAAGGGTTACCATTTTTTAAATTAAAAAAAAAAATTTAAGTAAGCTCCACAGCCAGCATGAAGCCAAGCATGCTTGAACTCACGACCCTGAGATCATGACCTCAGCTGAGATCGAGAGTCTGATGCTTAACCATCTGAGCCATCCAGCTGCCCCAAAGGTTACCATTTTTGAACCCCCTATTATGTGCCAGGTCATTTAACTCTGCACATGCTGCCCACACAACACATATTCAGTAGGCACAATCAGCACCATTTTGCAAAGGAAGAAATAAAGGCTCAGAGATGAACTGTCTCCCCTCCAGTCTGCCAGCCACGGGGAGCAGAGGTGGGCAGCTAGAGTCCCAACCACTGGGATGTTCTGTGTGTTGGAAAGAAGCTATAAACACATCACATATTTTTCCTTCTGCTGCAAGTTCCCTGATATGACATCCTTGCCCTGAAATGAAAGCTGGGTTGGAACATACAGTCTGAACACATGAGGGATTGAATACAGGGTGAGAGCCAGAAGGGACAGTTTTGCAATCACGTAGCACTTGGGGCTGGGCCACCATCTGGGAGCTATGAGCCAGGAGGCTCAGGCCAGGCTGGGAACCCAGCAGCAACCTTCCTGTCCAGCCCCTCTGTGGAGAAACAGGGCTGGCTGGGGGGGGGGGGAATCTCTGGAACCAAGAGAGCTCCTTTCTCCCTGCCAGAAGGAACAGAGAGACACCTATTAGCTCCTAACAAAGGTGCCTTCTCCTTCTTCAGGTGCCTGGCACACGGCATTGGAATAAAGAATATTTATGGGGTACTTATCATGAATCAAGTCCATTAGCTCATTCCGACCCTCATAGTTTATTTTGCTTATTTTATTGGGCTTCAGAAAAGTCATAAACAGCTTGTCTAAGGTCTCACAGAGAAGAGAGGAAGGCAGGGTATAAATCTAGAGGTATACTGTGGTCATTATAATCATGTATTGTATTTTTAGGACATGTATTAAATCATTAAGTCCAAGATGCTGGACAAGGTTTGTAGCCCTCATAGCTTCTTGCCCTCACACTTACCCCATAAAAAGTCCTCAGACTTCCCTGTTCCTCTTTCTTCTCTGCCGGTGTCCTGCCCACCCCTCCCCCATCTTGCTGCATAGAAGGTCCACCCCAGCCTGTTGTCCAAAGGGCCAGTGGGTCTCTTGTAATTGTAGCCCATCTTCATTGAGAGTGCTTCGTTTGGTAAAAACAAGCTCTGCTTATTTGGGGATGTCATGCTCGGGGAGGAAACTTTTTACAACCTACGCTTCCCTCGACATCACCCCAAACCCTGCTCCTCGGAGAAGTCACGATGTAGAGTTTGTATACGAAGAGTAATTAGGATGGAGGGTCTTCTGTTCCAAGAGCAAGGACTCTAGGCTCAGTTCCTGAGTCTGCCACCGGCTGCTAAGCTCTTCCACTTCCTCATTTTCCCACTTTCTACTTCTCATTTTCTCTCCCTGCACTGATCGAGATGAAAGGGTCCTCCAAGCGACATGAGGAAGAGGAAAGAGATGGTGGCCTAGTAGGTACATTTCTGAGAGGGGGGAAAGAGGTTTCCCATAAGGTTAAACAAAATAATGCATGTAGAGCATTTCGCTAGCACCTGGCACCAAAAGGTGTTCAACAGCTGTATGAAGCTTCGGGCAGAGGAAGGGTGCCGGGACCAAGGACACCTGCACGGTTTCCTGGGACTGGCTGCTGTCAGGGTGGGGCCGGCAGGAGAGTATTTTGCTGAGTTTGCCTGCAGGGTACAGTTGGTGGCTTGCCATAGCTCTCAGGAAAGTGACCTAACTTGGATTTTTCTGTATGGACACAGAATTGCAAGAAATTCTCATTTGCATGGAGATGGGGAGTTCATTCTTCCTAGAAGCTGCATGTCAAAACCCAGAAGAAAGAGGCATTTCTTAATAATGATTAATCAGCTGTATCTCAAAGAAGCAAGAAAACAATTAGGGAAATGAGATACTAAGGAAACAAGGAGAAAAATAATCTCCCAAAGGTGGACCCACCCAGTAAACCTTGACAGCATTTCCTCCTATCCACCTGCATAAAAGTGACCAGCCCTTTTTGAGGGACGAAGGGCAGACAGAGAAGACACAGGGGTGGCTGGAAGCACCTGGTGAGAGGTGAGGCGCTCCCCGGGCCGCACACCGTCCTAGCCCTCGGCCCTCACTGCTGCAGAGATGTGACCTGTGGACATCGTGTATGGCCTGGGGAGTTTGTAGGACGGGGAAGGGTATGCCATGGAGAGGACGAGCCTCCTCGTACCTTGTTCTCGATGAGCAAGGATGGAGAACGGGGAAGAAGGAGGCCGGAGGAAGGGAAGAGGAAGCAACCTACGATTGACTACAAGCTTTTTGTTCTAGGAGCTGTGCTGGGCATTTGATATCTTTTCTTTTTTAAAATAAGGCTTTGCTATATTAAATAGAAGGAGCACGGTTGGTTCAGTGGGACTGGATCCGAAAGGCGCTCCTGTCTGTCTAGTGGGAGGGAAGCTGCTGGGATATCCAGCGGAGGCCCCAGATATCCAGCTGCTACTGTCCATGGACACTGCGGTGGCAAACACCGCCGGCTTGAGCGCCAGCCTGTCTGTCTCCCGACGCTGGCTCTGCGGCTTACTGGCTTCCTACCGTGGGCAGGTGTCGTCGCTTCCTGTGTCAGTTTCCTCTTGAGTAAAATGGGGACAGAAACCACTCACCTCACAAGGTGGCTAAGAAAATTGTTAGAAATTCTAGGCACAATGCCCCCCCCCCCCACGTGGCATGTATGATAAACATTAGCTATTATTGTCTCTGAATCGGCTGAGATGTCTGGGCTCACCTACCCGAGGTAAGGTCCTCTGCATGAGGTCCTAGGCTCCTGGCATGGGGGTGATCAGAGGATGTCCCACTGCTTCTTAGAGTCGTCTTGTCAGAGGAAAAACTGTGCTCTCTTCCCAGTCACTTGACTTTCTAGAAGTGTCCTAGTTGCCTCTTGGTGGGGATAGAGCTGTGGGAGACTTTACAGTCTTCCCTGCCAATAGGAGTCTGTTTTCCCGCTTTGGAAGAAAGAGGAATGAAGAAGCCCTTTGACACGATGCCTGCGCCACGGTGAGGTCTCGCTCTACAGCTGTGCCCTCGTGGGGATGATGCCGAGTTACTAAGACACGAGGCAAAATGGTTTTCGAAACAGGATTTGCTCTTTCTTGGCTTTCTGGAGAAGAGCCTGGGAATTCCGGGGAAGACTGGGGAATGGTGGTGGGGAGTGGGGTCTGCCGAGGCTCACAGTCTCACACATGTCTTTGCAGCTCTGGCATGGGAAGCGATGGTGAGGAGTGGGTGGAGGGCTCCTCAGTTCCTGCAGCTGGCTTCCTAGCTTGTGCACAGCCACCGGTCTCTCCCCTTCTCTCTCTCTCTCTCTCTCTCTCTCACACACACACACACACACACACACACACAGCTGGAAGCCAGAACTCTGGGCAGGCACCATGGAGGATGCTGGGCAGAGGGCTGATCTCATCACACACGCTGTCCTAAGCCTTCTCTTGAAGGCTAAGCCCTGGGCTAGTGCTGGGGCAAGTCAGGGGAAGAGACTTTTCTCCGTGTGTCCGCATGAAACCATAGAGTGGTAACATGGGAGGGATAGAGAGGACGGAGACAGGGAGGGTGATGGGATTAGAAGAGTCTGGCCCCCCCTAGGACAAGTGAGCTGCACACAGGTCTCTCACAGCCCCTGGGCTCAGTGAGTGACAGAGTGGGAGCTGACAACTTGCCCGCTTCTCTCACTTCACTGCGGCTCATTCGTTGATTGGAGGTGTCTTGTGCTTCTCTTTCCCATCTTCTCCGGAAGGTGACATCTTCATAGTTGGCTTCAGACAGATGATTTTAAGCAGATACACATTGGGGGTTTATAACAAAAGGGTGTCGCCTATTTCAGGAGCAAACATTTAAAAAATGTGCTTTTAGGGTTTTTCAGATCTGTTGCCTAATTCCCAGGGCGTATTACCAACCCTGTTTTTCCTATTTAAGTTATTAAAAACAATGCTTTTCATCCCTGTTGACAAAAATGAGCCTGTTGAGTCATAATGGAGTGATATCCACACAAATAGACTCCCTGGGACTTGAGAGAGCCCTGTATTGTGCTTTCTGGGGTGAAGGTGGGGGCACCGGGGGAGGGAGAGCGCTCATTCAGTTGATTCAAGAAAAACAGAGGAGGAGACACATGACCATGAACTCCACAAGGCTGAGGTACTGAGTCTCGTTTTCTTGGCTGCTGTCTGGCGTGCCTTGTGAGGTACAGAGGAGAGCTTGGCCAGGGGTCCCCATTGCTTTCCCCTCTCAACGGGGCAGCTGACCTCCCCCCTTCCTGCAGGACATGAAGGCACAGCGTGTTTCCCTCTGGCTCGTGGCTGCTATGTTCTTCCTGTGCTCAGTGCACACCCGAGGTCTGAGAAGGTGTCTGATCTCCATGGACATACACCATATAGAAGAGACTTTCCAGGAAATCAAAAAAACCATCGTGAGTATGGGTTCAGGGTGAAGGTGTGGGCAAGGGAGCGTGTCTTACCTTCCATCTTCATTTGAAGAGCAAGTTCCTTTTCATTATCCTTTGATTCTCAGGGGGACACGGAGTACTCATGGCTTGTGTCTGTCCTTATGTTTCCCTCCATAGCAAGCTAAGGACACCTTCCAAAATGTCACCATCCTGTCCACACCAGAGACCCTGCATAGCATCAAGGTATTGGCTTGGATCTGCTCTTTCTGTATTTTTATTTTTATGGTGAAATGTCCCTGGGCTGAGAGAGAAATCTCCACTCTGTCTTCTTCTCCTTCTCCAATCTCTACTTTCTAAATATGCCCGGTTTCTTATTTGCCAGCTGATGTGTTCATGCACACTTGTGTCTCAGGGACTTGGAAACCCCTAGGATGGACCCGAGAAGTGCCACTTATCTATAGAGGGATTTTGGGGTGCCACATGCTCAAATGTGACAGGTTGTCTGTGGGTCAGGATGATTCTGGAAGTTTTCACGGGGGAGCCAAGAAAATGAACAGTGACTTAAAAACTGAGTTGGCTCTGGGTCAGTGGATAAAGGAGGAAGGAGTCTGGAGATCAGGGAGAATGTGTGTGAGATCAGTGAATGTGTATTAGGGGACAGTGAGGCAACCAGACCAGGCTTGTGGCATGAGGGTCGGGCAGGTGAGTGAGGTGAGGGTAAGAGGAGGAAGTAGAAAAATACACTGAAGTCATTTTACTAAGAGCTTCAAAGCCAGGCTGAGCCTTGACCTTGTAATACAGCAATAAGGGGTCCTGCAGGTTCTCGAGCCAAAGACGGTATGACCCACAGCATCTTTCAGAAAGACTGTCTGGTGATGTTCCTTACAATAGAAAATGTGAGGCCAAAAGGCAGTAAAGAGATATTCCAACTCTCCAAATGAGAGGTGTTGGGTGTGTTACGAAGCAGTTAGGCTTACAAGGCGAGAATTCACTTTATAGAATGCAGTCACTGAGAAGCACCCTTAAAAATGAGCTCCTCCAGTCCTTGTAAGCATTGTAGAAAGATTCAGGTTGTTTTTTGTTGTTGTTGTTTGTTTGTTTGTTTTTCCAGATATTTATCTGCCAGAGTGTGCAAGATAGTTGCAATGAGTTACTCTTTCTTTTTCTTTTGGCTTCTCTGAGCGAGATAATTCTTCTAGGCAGTATTGGGCCTGATCTATTCGTAGGAAATAGATGTAGCCACTTACTAAATACTATTCCAGCCCGCTGTATGAGAGACTCACAGGATAGCACAGTGGGAAGGGACCCAGGGGGCTACCTATTCCAAAGCCATCATTTTCAAATGAGCAAATCGCTAGCTTGGGAGAGAAAATGACCAGTCAATGGTTGAGCCAGTGGCTGATCCCAAGCTCCCTCTGTCTCCAGATTCTTTCTCCTCTCTAGATCCAGAAATAGCTGATGGGGCAGGAGAGTCAATGAGGAGGCAGGTTTTTATCCATTTCTCCCTCCCCTCCCCTGCTCCCTGATAAAACAAAGGTGTTTCGCTTTTTTGCTCCTTTGGTTAAGGGAACCAGCAGGAGAGAACAAGGAGAAGGGTTTTGCCATTGAGGAAAAGCTGCCTGTGGGGTCAAGGAGGCTTTGCTGCTTTAATGTTAATGAAGATGGACGCCCTGTCCCACTCATGCTTCATACTTTATACCCCTCCTTCTCAGCCTGCGCTATAAACCTCCTGCCAGGCAACTCATTGGCTCTCAACGCAGGGTGTAAATTGCTAGAAGGAAATTCAGCCCTGCCAACTGCTGAGCTGTATCCTGGGAATTCAAGCACGCCCCCCTCCCCGGCCGCCCCTTAGAGACACAGACACCCTGCCAGCTGCAGACCCACCCAGAAGTACACGTTCCTACAGCTGTCAGTTTCCATTCTTGCAAATCTTTGCTCCATTCAAAGGATCCCTGCAGTTTAAACAGGACAGATCGGGGTGGTGGGGGGAGCAGAGCAGAGAGGGCAGGATAAATGCGATGTCATTACGGTGCAAGCAATTGTGCCCAGCACACACCGGGTGTGCAAGAGCTCCTGATACGTATACACGGGAATTTGTGCAATGTTGATGGGTGGGAGCGGGTACGGAGGGGCGGACCACAGCACAGCAGAAGGAAGTACTTTTCCAGAAAGCTGCTCAGATGTGGATCCTTTCAAAAGGGAGACACCAAATTCCTGCAAGGGTTTAAGCTGAAGTGAGTGATGGCGTGTGGGGATGCTGTAGAGAGGGTTCTAGTCTGTGACTGGGCTCATTGCTTGCTGTTATATTTCCTGGCCATAAAAAAAAAAAAAACAAAAACGAAAGAAAGAAAGAAAGGGCAATCTCTCCTTGGTGCTTTCATCATAAGTAGCTTTGATGTGGTGAGAGGACACGGATACTCTGAGACCAACATGAATTTATAAAACTGACCTTTAGCTATTTTGTTCCTTGATGCCCTTACTCAGATAGGCTGCTTTGGTCTCTGAGATGGTAAGAGAAGATAGTCGCTGGGGCTTTCTCTAACCTGTGTCTGTAGCCCTTAGACGTATGCTGTATGACCAAGAACCTCCTGGCATTTTACGTGGACAAGGTATTCAAGGACCATCAGGAGCGGAACCCTCAGATCTTGAGAAAAATCAGCAGCATTGCCAACTCTTTCCTCTATATGAAGAAGGCTCTGCAACGATGTGTGAGTGACCACCTCAGGACTCTCTGTTCCCCCACGGCCCCAGGGAGGGTCCAGGACATGCTGATCCCGCTTGGCTTGTTGTAGTAGTTCCTAGACTCAAGGGAAATCCCCTGCCCTATCATCCAGGGGAGAACCATCCAGAACCTCCTCCTTAGGGCTTCCTTCCGGCTGATTCCTCAGCAGATCCCATTTCCTCATGGATAATCCTCCTGGGGTGACCTTCTGTCAAAGTATTCCTTCAGCGACCTCAGTGCTGGCCTGTGACAGAGGCACGCCCAGGCGCCCAGGCTTATCATACGACTCTCTCTAGTTTCTTTGTCCGTGGCCCTTTGGGGTTTCCATACCCATGGACCTCTGGGTTGCTCCATCCTATAATCTGTCCCTGAGGGTTGTCTATAAATTCATTGTGCTCTATTAGAAACAAACACCAGAAATGAAACCAAACCCAAACAAACCCACAAGAACTTAGACCAGGAGAAACCCCGGGTTCCAGCCCCGACCCTGCCACAGTGTGACTTTGTGGCGAATTCTCTCCCCTTTCTGTGCCTTGGATTCTAAAGTTGTCAGAAGAAGTCATGACCCCTGCCGTACTTACCTTAAGATTCATTTAATCAGTTATTTAATTCACTAATCCAGTAAATAACTTAGTGCCTAATGGGGTGCTGCATTCACCAGGTGGTGACGAGGCAGATTTGTCCCCCACTTTCCTGGCCCTTCCAGTCGGGCGAGCTGCAAACCCAGAAAAGCCCTGGTCAAACACAGGGTGACTCTGTCAACAGACTCTTGTCCCGCTCGCTGCTCCAACCCGAGCTGACCCTCCTGAGCCACCTGGGGCAGAAAAGGCGGGCCGGGTGGGAAGGTCCTCTGATGGCTCCTTCCTCCACTGGATCTCAGCAGGAGCAGAGGCAGTGTCACTGCAGGGATGAAGCCACCAATGCCACCAGAATCATCCATGACAACTATGATCAGGTAAGGGTAGGCAGGGGGAGATGCGGAAGACGGAGACGGGCCGTGGGACCCTGATGGAGAGTGTGCCAACCCTTTTGCCTCCTCTCCATGCAGAGTTGCTTGTTCCCTTGTCGTGTTCATTGCTGGTCTTCCCAATTCTGTGTGTCCGCAAGGAATGTGTTGGTCTTAGCCCCTTGACTAATTTCCTGGGCTCCCCTTCTCAACCCCCACCATTTCTTCTGCCTTTACATATCAGAACTAATGAATCAGAACTAAATATTGAGGGAAAGCACGCACACCATTTCAGATGGGGGTGACACAGAGGGAGCCAAATCCTCAATGAACACATTACCTGCTAGGCGTCACTGTGGTCGGAAACCGCCACCAGCATTCTGTGGGCTGATGGAGAACAGTGCTTCTCCCGCACATGCAAGAGAGAATGCACACCTCATCTAGAGGTAGAGCAGAACTGGTGCTTCGCACATGCGTCCTTTGGAGACTTGGCCAAAATAAAATGCAGGTTCTGATGTAGTAGGTATGGAACGAGGCCTGAGAGTCTGCATTTCAACCACACTCCCAACCGATGTCAGTGCTTTAAGAAGGCAGGAGGTGGGAGTCTGGTCATGGCCATGCTGTGTTTGGAGAGGCTGCCCAGCATCAGTTATAACTGGCTAAGACTCGTACTGTTCTTGCCATGGACCAGCTGTTCTCCCAAGCGCGCTGCAGATATCAGCACACGTGTTCCTCACAGCGATGCTACGAGCCAGTATCTGCATTTGACAAACTAAGAAACGAGGGACAACAATTTGGGTTTCCTGTTAGAAAAATAATCTAGGGTACCTAGGCTCCGCCAATATAATGGATGGGTAAAAGGAAAACCTCCTGATGACTGGAACATGGGGAAAGATTTGAAAACAATCACAGGGTCCAGAAAGGCAGGTTCTTGTGATGATTTGCCTGGTTTCAGCTGGAGGTCCGGTCTGCCGCCATTAAGTCGCTGGGAGAGCTTGACGTCTTTCTAGCCTGGATTGACAAGAATCATCAAGGACCTTCTGCGGCCTGAAGACCAGGAAGCTAACACCCGGGATGAGGGGGTATGGGAGGGGTGTGGGTTGGGACAGCCCCTGTAAGGCTGCCGGAGGGGAGGGAGATGGGGAAGACCCCGTTTTATGCAGATGAGGGAATTCCGCAGAAACCTCTTTCCGCTTTGGAATTCTTTCCTGTGAGGCTGGGGTATTGCAGGGGAAAATTTAGGTTTGGACAGATATCTCCCAGTGGGGCTGCAAGCCGCCCTGGCTGGGCCCAGGCTGCCTGAAAGCAGCCAAATAGTCTGCTGTCATATTTATAATAAACCGACCTGTGGGAAGGCCCCGCGGGCCATCGCAGCGGGAACGGGTGGGCTTCCCCCTAATTTATTGTGCGCTTGTTTATCCCGTGTCTGTGATGCGAGCCGAGCGATGTCCTGTAGTGCATATTGTACGGACTGATTTTCCTGAATAAACTCAACTCTCTGCCAGTCAGTGGAACTGTCTTCTCATTCAGCAAGGGCCAGCCAAGGACTCCTAAGTGGTGGTGATTAGAAGCGAAAGGTGCCTTAAAGAACGCACATAGGGGGGCGCCTGGGTGGCTCAGTGGGTTAAAGCCTCTGCCTTCGTTCGTCTCAGGTCATGATCCCAGGGTTCTGGGATCGAGCCTTGCCTTGGGCTCTCTGCTCAGCAGGGAGCCTGCTTCCCCCACTCTCTTTCTGCCTGCCTCTCTGCCTACTTGTGATGTCTGCCTGTCAAATAAATAAATAAATAAATAAATAAAATCTTTAAAGAAAAAAAAATGCACATAGGTAGGGAAACCGAGGCTCGAAAGGGGTAAGAATCACTGAGTCCCAAGGCGAGTCAGAGCAGAGCAGGGCTTGGCATTGGGTCTCTAAAGCCCTCCACCTAATGATCTAGAAGGTGGACGTGGGGCCCCTGACCGCCGGCCTCTTGATATCACTCCGCCTCTCTCTGTCTCTGTGCCTTTCTGTCTTTGAATGTCATTTCTTTCTTACTGCTTCCAACCTAGATACATCTCCGACCCTACATTCGTCCTCCATGGGCTAGAGGTTGTGCTAGAGAGAAGGTGTTTCTGACACAGGGGTGGTTGTCCTGCTGACAACGCGGGGCAGGGGCAGCCCAAGGCATGGACTATGCTGGGTAGAGCAGTAGCCCGGGCTACAGCGGAGAGAGGCCCAAATGGGCACCATCTTCTAGAAGGACATTCCTCATGCGGTTAGCAGCCGTAACAGCTGACCCTAAGCACCTGCCATGTGCCGGGTGCTGTGCCGAGCCCTTTCTCGTCACCTCCCCGGGTTATCATCTGTGCTGTGAGTGGCTGCCCGAAGCGTCCTCTCTTCACTGCTACCCAAGGAAGAGATCCCACAGGGCTCGCTTCCATGGACAGAACAAGATCTCTGAAGTCAGACGCGCTGGCTCCAAGCCCTTGTGACTTGGCATAAACTACTTGATGTCTCTGTCTCAGCGCCCTCTTCTGTAAAGGTGGGGGCAATGCCACCAATGTCAAATTGTTGCTGTGAGCATCAGGTGTGGTGAAGCACCCCAGCCCCCTCACTGCCTACACCCTGCCCTTCCCCCCCCCCCCCCCCCCCCCCCCCCCCCCCCCCCCCCCCCCCCGCCCTGGCGAACCCAGCAAGGTTCTAGCTGCACCTTGGGGTTGGTGGAGGGGGAAGAAAGTGCCAACCAGGAGCCAAGGGCTGGTGTCGAGGCTTCTCTAGACGTGAACTGCCTGGGGCAAGAAACTGTCTTTCTTTGGTCCTTAGTCCTCTGGAATGTGGAAAATGACCGCTTTTCATTTAAAAGCCAGAGTCATCAACACAGCCTAGAGAGCCCTGTGATCTGTCCCCAAGGCCTCCCCAGCTTTGTTTCTCTAACGATGCCCTGATGCCCTGACTGCCGGCGTGTGGGGCTCCCTCCGACCCTGCCATCCTGGCCTGTGATCTGTGTTCCCCAAACACCCCGGTCAAGCTCTCATCTTAGGGCCTTCGCACGTTGTGGGCACATGTATGGGTCATCAGAGGTCGGGTTAAAAAAAAAAAAAAGATCCAGCATCACGTTCTGATGGGATGAATAAGTTATGAAGAGGAAGCGGAACTGTTCGTTGAGGATTCCACCTTTGCAAGGTGACCTTGGGTAGATATCCATCCTGAGGCGCCTGGAGGAGGGCAGGACCAGCTTCATCAGAACATTTCTGATATTTTATGGCTGCCTTGAGGCCCACTTGAACCCAGACATCTTCCCCTTTAGGCCTTTATTCAAAGGTATCTTATGGATGAACAAACCCCTCATTTCCACCTTTAGCACATCTGAGACCCCTTTCCTGCTTCCCCAGCATCCTACTTTGTTACCTGTTTCCCTACTCAGGTGTAAGCTCCATGAGGGCGAGGATAGTTTGGTTTTTTTCACTGCCTGGCACTTACTAGGTGTTAAATTCACATTTCTTGAGTAAATGACCTGGATGAACTTAAATGATGATAATAGCAAACATTTATATAGGGCTTTCTATGTGGCAGGCTATGGTCTAAAAAATACACATAATGTACTATAATAAATATATTTATTTTATTTAATTCTCCCAACCATCCTCTAGCAGTTCTGAGAATGAAATAAAATGGGGGGGGGGGGGAAGGCCACTGCTTTGAATCCTAGCAACACAGGTAATTAAACTCCAAGGAGGAAACTGGGGCACAGAGAACTTAAGTAAGAGACCCGAAGTCACACAGCTCCCAAGCAGCAGAGCCAGGGAACCTGGTTTCAGGATGAGCTACAATGTTAGCAATGATGGCCACATGCTGAGTGCTCACCCTGTGCCAGGCGCTGAGGTGAAAACTTGAGGTACCATTTCTCCTTCATTCCTCATGATGCTCTGTAAGGTAAAGATGATTGACCAACCCAATTCTACAGATGAAGAGAGCTAAAGCTTAAGGAGTTTCATTCACACCTACGGTCATGCAGGTGGTTGTGGAACTGGGATTCAAATTTGGGATCCTACTCCAAAACCAGAGCCCTCGGTCATGATGGAATGTCATCTTGGGCAAGCATGGAGAGAAAACCCTTTCCCGGCATCGTGGGCTGCACCTGCCAGGTTGCAGAAGCAGTAAAAGAGGAGGAGGAGAGCCGGGGCAGGAGGGGGAGGAAGGAGTAGGGAAGGAGAAGATCTCTCTCCCACTCTCTTTCCTTCTGTATCTCTTGTTTGTGGGTTTCACTTTGTCCCCTTCGCTGGTGCATCTGTCCTTTCCTTCCTTCCTGACTTAAAGAATGTCTCCTGACTCTTTCGTAGGCCACAGGGGGTCTGGAACAGAATTGTGATTTTGGTTTTGATATTGTTGTTTTTTGTTGGTTTGTTTGTTTTCTGTTTTCACAGAGCTGGTGTTTAATACTTGGGTGCCGAGGAACCAAGTATAAAATTCTCCCCTAAACCATCCGTTCTGAGTCCTTTATGAGATGCTAGGCACCCTTGCAAACTCAGGGCTCAGCTTTCACTGCTAAGGTGCCAAGGGAGGCACCCCACAGCAGGTGGCAGGACCACGGCAGGTGCCTTACATACAGGATCTCTCTCGAGTCCCAGAGGAGCAGAGGCGGTCAGAGGTCTTACCCTCAAGTGAGCAGTGAAAGAGGCTGAGGCTCAGGAAGGTGGGAAATCGCATGGCTAAGGGACGGCAGATGGAGACAGTAAATCCAGGTTCCATCTTCCTGGCTCCAGGACTCTCTCCCCTTGCTGCTAGGAGAGTTCACTTTATCTTGGGCAAGACTATATAATCTGGGACCTAGATTACTATGCCGGATGCAAGCAACGCAGATCCTTAACCCCAGACGTACAAAAAAGGACCTGGACTTACTAGCAGCAATTCTGTAAAGCTGCACACTAATTCATGGGCCAACACAGAGCAAAGAAGCAGAGGCCAAGTTCTGAACGTGTCACATGATGTTCCTGGTCCAGCTGAGAGTCTGGACTCCTGGAGGACACTGTCTTCTCTTTCCATCTTCCAGAGCCAGGCATGCACAGGGCGACTGTCTTTGAGAGCTGTGGCCTTGTCGGAAAGATGGGCCAAGAGAGTAAGAAGATAGGCTTTTGTGTGAAATCCTGCCCCTGCCCTTACTGTATGACCTCGGGCAATCTACTTAATCTGAGCCTGTTTCCTTCTCAGTACAAATGTAGGAGAGAGCCGACTCCCAGATTATGAGGCTCAGGACATCATCTATAGTAGATATGTATAGTAGATGTGTAGTAGGTGCTCATTAAAGATGATGGTTGTTCCTAATGATTTCTTACCTTTTCTAATTTTATTTCCCATAAAACACTGTTGTTTTGGGAAAGCCTTACTCTTACAGGTTTTTTAAACTAGCAAGTGAGACCAGAGTAAAGGTACTGGCCTCTGGATCTGCACTCCGCAAGGCGGTCAGCTGAGTCCCTGAGAGGGAATGTGCATTTCTGTGCAGACAGCCAGGCTCCAGCTGTCTTTCTGAATCTCTCTACTCCTCAGACACCCTCATGAACTCATTCTGCCTCAGTCACAGACTTATCCCAGTGCGGAACCCCTCCCTTGCCTGGCTGGACCTTGCCTCATTCATGCCCAGCACAATCCCTGGTGCCTACAGATCACGGGCGATCTCTGAGGCAGATGGGACTGAATGCCCGACTAGGGGCAGACACAGACTCATTCCTGGAGGGAGGTTTGGGGACCAGCATATTGCATTTGGCCAAGGAGTTTCGGGGAGGATAACTTCTTAAAAAGCTGTTATGAAGGAGCTCTAGGACATTCTAGAGAGAGTATCTACTTCCAGTCCTGTTTCGGAGAGCCACTTGGTTAGCCCAGTCTCAGAACTCGGCCATGAGCCACCATCTGTAGACTAGGGTGTCATAGAAGAGACCTTCTCTATGCAGGAATATGGCTTGATCCAGGCATGGGGCCCGGGAGAGGGCTCAGAAGCCAGCATTTACCATGAGGGACCTTTGCCCCAGCATGCCCCGAGTCTGGATATCTCTGTCTGATCACTTTCTTAGGTACTAAGAAGACTCTGTGCCTCAGTTTCCTTACTTGGAAAATGAAAAGAATAATCATACCCACCTTATGGGTTGCCTGAGGATAAAATGAGTTAATATATTATGAAGGATTCAGTGCCTGGAATTCAGTAAGTGCTACAAACAACAAAAGAGCCTCTGGTCACGTTCTGTTGCTGTCCTATCTCTGCCCTAACCTGGGATGAGCTTCCTAAGATCCATAGTTCCATTCCAGGGACAGAAAGTCGTCTTCCTCTCGCTCCTTCCTCTCCACCCCCACGCCACCCCCCTTTGGGTTCTTTGGGGCCCAGAGCGGTTTTCCAGTGTTTGACAAGTCAGAGATCCGTTAGTGTCCATCTCCTCTTTCCAGACTGTGCTCCCGGGGGACGGCTGCAGGGTGAATGGCTGCTCTCAGTATAGGAACAGATTAACGCGTGCCTGAAGACAAGCCAATCCCGGCTGTCTAGGCAGCTCCCTCTCTCAGGAAACCCGTGGCTTTGCTTTTCGGCTGCCTAAGACATGCCTTGTCCTCCACGGATACATCTGTTTGGTACCCTTGTTTTAGCCTAGAACAAGGAGTCCGTTTTCCACTCTGTCTAGCTTCCCTAGCTTTGGGTTTGATTTTGCCTCTGATTGTTGTCTTCTGGTCTTCAAGTCCATATCCTGAAGCCTTCAGGTCAGCGCCTCCCATCCCTCTCCGGGGCCAGCCAGCCCCTCAGGTATCTTGCTCACCTAGATCCCTGCTTCCCTGGGAGCAGCACAGTCCCGAGGGTCCCGGCCACAGCATGCTGTCTGCTCTGACAGACCAGCCCCAGCACCTTCACTCTTGGGCAGGGAGTTCTCAGTTTTTTGGACCAGCAGCCCTGGGAGCCAGGAGAAAGGACTTAAGAAGTACCGACTTCACCTCTTCCTCACCTCCTCAGTGTCTTGAACAGATCCACACCCAGCCCAGGAAGGGTGCAGTGGAACTCCGGAGGGGGTGTTCTGAGTGCAGATGACGCCCACCGGTAGAGACCTCGGGAGGACAGCGCTGAGGCAATGGGGTTATGCCTGCGGAGCTAGAAATGAGGTCTGAGTGGACAGTGTTGGGACGGCAGAGAGCTTAGTCTCTGTGGAGAACCAGTGCCTGAAAAAGGGCTTTGAATCTAGTTAGGGAAATGGATCACTAAGCAAGACAGCTGAGCTGCTCTGAACTGTGCAGTGTTGACCTCAGCATCACCAAAGGAAACTGGTCCTTGGTTCTTAGAAATGGAAGATCTCAAAGAGCCGCTTCTTTAGACTGATGTTCACCGTTCATGGCATTGACCCTTTTCAACGTTCTGCGATACCTCCCTAACCCACCCAACACCCCCAGGAGGACCCTCCCTCAGGTACAGAAGCAACTTCTGCTTCAGAAACTTTGTTCTAACTATCCCACTGCAAGGAGCAAGGGTCCTTCTGCTCCTGCCACAGCCTCTCCATCCCCAAACCTCACAAAATCATTAGTTCTTCAAAGCCTTTCTCAAACCGGGCTCTCTCTAAGAAACCAACTCAGATAAGAAGTAATCTCCATACCCCCCCCCCCAACCTCCAGTGGCTATGATGAGCACAGACTCTGCATTTTCTAGGAATGTCCTGATAACAACCTCTCCCATCATCTCCATAAATAACCTCCTCCTTCTCCCACTTCATGTCACGATTGGGAATGTGTGATTAATATACCAGTGGGTCTTTGCACCTGCCATTAGATCCAGGGATCTCAAACTTCTGTGTGCTCTGGACCTCCTTGGCACACAGCAAAGCCTATGGATCCTACTCAGAATAATATTTTTAAATGCATAAAATAATACATAGGATTATAAAAGAAATCAATTATATTAAAATACAGCTATCAAAATACAGAATGACAACAGGTAATATAAAATGAATATCCTTTTTTATTAATGCATTAACAAGAGAGTGCAGACAGGCAGGCCTAAAAACTACTGGCATTTCTAAGTAGTGATGAGTAAAAATGATATTTTGTAGTGTCTGAAATAACTGTAATATGATACAAAAATATTTGTGGTTTCTGTTAAATGACTAAGTCACAAGTACTGCTAATACTCTTCTGGTTTGTATTTATTTCCTATTCTCATAATCAAAGAAAATGCTAAATTTTTATTAGAGGTTAGGGGAAAGAAAAGATCTGGGTTTTTTTTCATCCAACTTCTCCCAGGCTATGATCTCCCATATTAAAGGCTCTGTTCCCCTACAATGCTCTGAGTCCCACAAGAGGTCCCGAGACACAGGTCTTTTCACTTGGGTGCTCTGGGGTCATCCAGCTCAGTGCCCACACCTGAGAGCCCACACCTGGGAGTCTCCATGCTTGTTGGTGGAACTAAAAGGCAAAGAATTACATTCATCCCTGTTCTTCTAGATGAGGAAACTTAATTCAAGGCCACGTCTGGACTTTTGTTCCCAGAGTCCATGTCCAGGGGAGGGTTTTCCCAGTGATTCTCACTTGCAGGCAGAGGCTGGAGGAATTAGCCAACTCTGGGGTAGGCTATGTCAGAGGAAATCTCAAGAGAAAGGGCGGCAGCAAGTCAAGCTGGTTAAATAGAGCAAGATGGAAAGACACAGGAAAAGGAAATGACGTCACCCGTTTTACAGGCTTTGAGGACAGGGAACTGAAAATGTGCGCTTCGGATAGCGTCAGCTGCTCCGCCCATCCCCACCCAGCAAGTGGGTAGCGGGGAAGGGACCAGAGGCTGCAGGCCTGCGAATGAGAACGGTCTCTACGTGCCCATCCAGGGAGCTGAACTTCTTCCTTCAGCAGAACCTGAACACCCAAGCTTTTCCCTCCAAGGTGATGCAACTGGGCTGGAAGCCACGTGCCAGCAGCTGTGACGCTGGTGTAGACACGGAAAACCCTGAGCTACAAACGCAGGACATGCCTTGGGAAAAAAGGAGTGGCTGAGTTTAGTTCTTGGTTTCTAGAAAATTGTTTCCTGCCCAAAAATGGCTTGGTTAGGAAGCTGAACTTATGTCATAAGAAGGGATTTTTCTTTTCTCTCCTCTGCCAGGCTTATCTTTACAATTACACTGGTTGACGGAGTATATGCTGACACCCAGTTTTAAAACCCTATTTCCTAGAGCTAGCTGGCTGAGCTCATGAATGTGCCCCCCACTTCGTCACCACAGCCACATCACCTGCAAGTATTTTATCTGATCACTCACAGCGTGCCGAGCACTTTACTGCGCAGGAGGACCTCACGGCCAGTACAGTCACGACCACACTTCCTCCCTGACTCTGAGACCCTACATGGCCCCTTATTGCTTCACGGAGGGGGGTGGTGAGGACAAAGAGTCACAGAAACAAAAGGCAGAAATGAAAAGGACTTAAATCCTTTAATTAATTTCTCCATCATTTACAGATGAGGAAACCGAGATCCAGAGAAGATCCAAGACCACGCTGTGGGCTGCAGGTAAAGCCAGAGCCAGACAATCTCTCTCTAGATTCCTAGTCCAAGTTCACACTCCTTGGCATGATAACCGTGATGATAAAGCCGTTTTCCAGCTTGGTCTCCCATCGCCCCTCTACACGAAATCCAGCTCCAGCCAGCTAGGCCGTTTGCTAGTCCTCAAATATATTGTGAGCTTTGCTGCTCTAGTCATCTCTGTCCTGAAAGCCCTTTGTGGGACCCTAGTTTTTCTAGTTGGCTTATCCAATCACGTTGCTCCTTGCTGCAAGTCTTCATAACTCCTTGCTTTTCGGTAAAATCCAAATTTCTTAATATGGCCAATATTACTTCTGACCTCAGACCAGCTCATCTTTTACCCTCATCTCGCCATCCTCTTATCCCTGTCTGATTTCAGACCATTTGGTAATAACTATTTATTCTCTGTGTCTCTAATTTTAGGTTCAGCCAAGCCTGAGAGCCTGTGGCAGGGTTTAACATAAAGAGGACATGAGGGGCACCTGGGTGGCTCAGTGGATTAAAGCCTCTGCCTTCTGCTCGGGTCATGATCCCAGGGTCCTGGGATAGAACCCCGCATCAGTCTACTTCCTCCTCTCTCTCTCTCTCTCTGCCTGCCTCTCTGCCTACTTGTGATCCCTGTCTGTCAAATAAATAAATAAAATCTTAAAAAAAAAAGAGTACATGATTTTAAATCAGTCTGTTCATATACTAGGTCTAAGGTATTAACTGAGCACCTACCTACCAGGAGGTCATTGAGTGCTGGGACCACAAAGATGAATACGGAGCTCTCAGGCTGGTGAGAGATCCAGATACGCAACCAAAAAACCTGCAATTTGCTGTGAGAGGTACAAAAGAAGGAATATGCAAGGCAGAGTGGAGGTCCACAGGTGGGAGGGACCAATTTTGCCCTGGGAAATGGGGGTGGGGGGAGAAAGTGAGAGAGAGAGAGAGAGGTTAAGTTGAGGCAAGGGCAGTTTTATAGAGGAGAGTTGAATTGGTGTCTGTTCAGAGAATGGAATGGAATCTGTTGGATGGATTTTAAGAGAAGAAAGTACTTCAGTGTAGGAAAATAAAAGACTTAATTATTAAATTAGAATCAGGATTGAATAGGAATAAGTTTAGTTAATCATTACAGGTAACTTCAAACGAAACAATTGTGTTCTTCTTGCTTAAAGGAAAGGAGTTCACAGGCATGAGAGCAGCTTATTTTCTGAAGCTTTGGGCTTCAAGTATTCTTGTCAAACCATGGTTCTCATTACTTTAGTCACCGTTCTGGATGATCATGAGAAATGGTCTACCTAGCAGCAATGATTAAAAAAACAGGCATGAGGGGCACCTGGGTGGCTCAGTCGGTTAAGCGGCTGCCTTCAGCTCAGGTTATGATCTCGGGGTCCTGGGATCGAGTCCCGAATCGGGCTTCCTGCTCAACAGAGAGCCTGCTTCTCCCTCTCCCTCTGCCTGCTGTTCTGCTTACTTATGCTCTCTCTCTATTGCTCTGTCAAATAAATATATAAAATCTTAAAAACAAAAACGAAAACAAAAACAAACAAACCAGGCATGAGCTCAAAAGATATTTAGATCGGATATTCACACATATTTCCAATATTTATCAAGCATTACAATGAAAAGTTATGGTCTTCATTTTCAAGGAACTTTAGGGAGACATTAAAAGACATTTTAAAAAGAGTGCTCTGAGCCAAAAGGTAGAAGAGCAAGGAAGCATAGTGGCGTTGAATGTCAGAATTGGGATGGATCTTATCCGTTACCTATTACGCTGCTCTCATTTGTACATAAACAGATGTGTAAACACATCCAGAAAAATGAAATCATATGGGAAAGTCATCCTGTAAACCTTGGGATCCCTGAACTCAAATACAGGACCCCGAAAACTTAGGTATTAAGAAAAGAGCCAAAAAGGAACATATTACCATCTCTACCATCTTGACAGTTGTCAAAACATTGTATATAGTTAATCCCAGGTGCTTTGATTTAATATTACCTGGAGGTATGGTCCCACTTGATGGATTAGTCCCTAAGATAATTTTTCAGGATCATTGGGGAGGAAAGTCTAAGGCTTATGAAACAGAGGGCAACATCAGACTCTCTTACATTCCAAAGAAAGGCCTGAAATTGGAAGTCAGAGAAGGAAGGGATTTGCCTAGCCCTGAAGAAACTGGGTTAAAGGGAACTGGATTCAAAGGAGGGGGTTGGGGTGCGTGGCTGGCTCAGCTGGTAGTGATGAGAAGCTTTATCTTAGGGCTGTGAATTCCAGTGAATAAGGGACAGGCAGGGCTAGGTAGGGAGAGGTAGATAGGGTGCTATGTGATCAGGCTTTCAGAAATCCCCAAAAGGGGGGAATTTGGGGAAACCAGAGATAAGGGAGCAAACCGGGCCACCCTGCCCTAGGCATGTGGGGTGGGAGTCTTGTTTTATAATAGCCTCCTGTGATCAACAAAGAATAACCAGACCCTAAAAAGAAGTGAGCCATTAAAAATGTTATCATCAGTCCTTACTCAAGCCAAAACATCACAAGAATGGTAAGGCCACAAGCTCTCCGGTCAGTTCTAAATTAAAGACTGTCAGTGGAGGCCCTTGTTGGCAGCCCCGTTGGAACCCCTCTCACGCTTGATTGCTTTTCCTGTATCTTCAGGAACTGGGTGAGTAATGTCTTCACTTAATAAAACTCCATCGCTTTACTCCCTCTCCTTTGTCCGAGAGGGTCATTCTTCCACTCTGGGAGACAAGAACCTTGCTCTCCCACTTCACCAGCACCACGCTGGATGTGCAGATTATTTAAGAACAAAATCTTAAAAAATAAAAATTTGAAGAATCAAGGAGGGGACAAAAGCACCTCTTGGAATTCTCTTCCAGTTCTGTCCTTCAGGGATCTTTCTGGCCCTGATTACCGTCTCACCTTCCTCCTGGAAGGGACCCGGGAAGAAAGAAGCGCATCTTTGATCTAAAAACTATAGCCAGTAGTCTTCTAAGGAGGAAGGTGTTGAGGTAACACAGCCTGCAATTAATCTGCCTTGGGATGGGAGGAAGTGAAGTCCCACCAGAGAAATCCCAGGGGAGTTTCAGACCTCACCTTTGGGAGCTCACTTCCTTTATGTGACATATATAAATCCCTGGAAGCCTCCTGGCTTGAGACAGACTCCTAGGAGACCAGAAGCAGCAGCCTTTCCTGAACTCCGGTAAGAGAGCTCCCTTTATCTACACTATTCACACAGTTCTGGGGATCAGGGTGGTTCTCCCAATCATTCACCCAAGTGTGTTCAGGGCAACATCTAAAGGAGCCTTTTCCAGGAGGACAAAAATACCTTAAGGATAGAGAATTGTCATGTTTCTTTTCTCACACCAGTACCTAATGCAATATTTAAGGTAGTGTTCAGTAAATACTAATCAAATCATTGATTTTAAACTATATTTACTATACACCCTCTATGCTCAAGGCAACGAACATCATTTTCTTTTTTAAATGAATTGATTACTCGCTATATTTTAGATGTATAAATCATGCTTCATTTTCTTTAAAATGTTAAAACAAGTTTCTGGGGTAAGTGGTTATTATACTACCCTTCTGGGGGCTAAGAAAACAAAACTCGAAAAGGCGAGTTTACTTGTCCAGGATCCCGTAGATATAGGGTGTCTAAAGCATTCAGGTTTACCTGTGACTTTAACAGTTTTCAAACTGAAAGTCTTGGGTCTGGGGATCCCCCTCAGTGCTGAGCACACTGGGAGCAACCTACCTTGACTGGAATTTGTAGCCAGTATGTCTCAGCACGCCACTGTCAGATTCTGTCTTTGTTTAAAATGTTGATCTGTTGTTCATCGTGGATTTTTTTCATTAATTCTGATGTTGCATTAACATATTACTTATCTGGATCACGGAGACTTTTGGTGTGCCCTTAAATTTTGTGCTTGACGTGAGCACTTTGTTCTCCTCACCCTAATCTCAGCCCCCTATAATTTCTCTTACAACTCAGCAGTTTGGGGATAGGAGCATCCTATTCCAAGAAGAAATGAATTCCCTTCTTGCCTTTCTTCTTCTTTTGGAGGGGCCTGGGCAGAGCCAAGCGTTGCAGAATGAGGAAAGAGCCCCCCTCTTGCATTCCTCTCAGATGTGCCTGTGTCTTCCTGTAGAGGGTGCTGTGGAGCTCAGCCACCTCAGGAAGGAGAAGTGTTAGGTGTAACTGGGCTAATTGCCCATCAGATCTTGACTTTCCCTGGCAACAGGACTATTATGAAATCACTGACTTTCTATTTGCCTTTGGGGCTGAAGTAAATCTATGATCCCCAAATAACCAACCTGATCCCAGACAAATACCAAACAGCTAAGCTCTTCTGCCCCTGGGGGGCAACCATAAAATCCATAGACAGTTTCCCCCAAGTGTTTTTGGTGGCTCAGCAACAGCTTCTGTGAGATTCTGTTTTCCTGCAGTTCCCCTCCGGGCTCAAGGGGACCAGAAGAGTGAGCTACACTGGCACTCTGGAAGGAAAGACAGTATACGTCAATTCGCCAAAACAAGTTTTAACATTTTCCCTGAAATGTAATCCTCTACTCACTGCAAGTGCCTCCTGTTCCAGGACTTACGTGCTGGGCAATGACGATGGGGCTGGGATGGGGGCAGAATAAAGGAGCCAGGACCTGAAACACCAACTCACACTGAGACCTTGAACAAAGACCCAGAGTCTTTTCTTCCAGGAGGCTCAGCTGCTTTTCTTAGTAAGTCAGAGGAAAGGGCCAGACTGTCCAAAGCCAGACAAAGCTATTGACTTTCACCAGGGGACACCTTGAGAGGGCATGTCCCTGGTGACTGAATTGGCTTCTTAAGACATGATGTTGGGAAAATTAGTAAGTCATTCTCTTTCCTTTGAATTCCTAGCTCATTCGGTCTTCAGATTCTGGCACAAGATGAAAGCTTCTGGTCTTCCCATCTGCCTTCTCTCTGCTGCATTTTATCTCTTCTGGACACCTTCTGCTGGGCTAAAGACACTCCATTTGGGAAGCTGTGTGATCACCACAAACCTTCAGGAAATGCGAAATGGATTTTCTGAGATACGAGACAGTGTGGTAAGTGAGGGTGGCAACCCTTTCCTGTTCCAGTGGCTGTCTCTCTTTTTCTCTACTTAACTTTCTCTGTCCTCTGGCAGCCCAACAGTGTGATCACAAAAAGAGATAGGCTGGGGAACTCCTTACCAGGAGGATGTGTTCCCAAAAAACAGCTGTAGTTCATAATTCAAGAGTGTTTTGGAAAGGGACGCTGTCTGCTGAGCTGTGTGGCAGGGAGAAGATGAGAGGTCTTGATGTCTAAGACCTGGCAGTCGTCACTGACCCGTCCTTTCTTGTCTTGCTTTCTTTCATTTAGCAAGCCAAAGATGAAATCATTGATACCAGAATCTTGAGGAAGACTGAGTCTTTGCAAGACACAAAGGTATGTGCTTGGTCCATAAAGTTTTGGGAGGAAATATGAATTAGAGGCATCTGCATCACTGGGTCTCATTCCTGGATGCTCTGCCTCCACCAACATACTGGTCTTCTTTGTAGCCTACAGATCAGTGCTGCCTCCTCCGCCACGTACTGAGACTCTACCTGGACAGGGTATTCAAAAACTTTAAGACTCCTGACCACCGTATCCTCCGGAAGACCAGCAGTCTTGCTAACTCTTTTCTCACCGTTAAGAAGGAACTCCGGCTCTGTGTGAGTAAAAGTCTTGGGTAAAAAGAGTTCATCACTGCACACAACTTCAGTGGCTTGGCAACTAAGTTCTTTCTTACACCCATTTAACAGATGGAAATACTGAGTCCAAAAGTTCTCATAATCTGTGTTGTGCCATGTGACTAAGTAATAAGAACTCAGTTTTACTCACTTTTGGGTATATGCTCCATGCCAAAAGCCCAAATAACTACAAAATGCTATTGAATATCTAGGATAATTATCTACTATCCATGAAATAACACTTTTCCTGTAGGTGAAAGATCCTACAATATATTAGTGTATCCTGTGTCCTGGAAGCCACTCAGCAAAGCCATTGAACTCAATATCAAGATAGCATCTGAATAGGACATGGAGATCCAACAAAGAGCTCCATATTTGAGACTACAAAGCTGGCCTCTTCTAGCTGATGATTAGTTTTCTGATCCCCAATGATGAGGTCTGAAAAGACTTTTCTATAAGAATGGAGTATGAGCAAGAATGCAGATGAAAGAACAGAACTCCCCTTACTTCACGGTAGTGGCAAGAGCAGAAAATCAGAGTCTTTAATAAAACCTATTATTCTGTGGCATTCTTTTCAGCATGCCCATATGACATGCCCTTGTGGAGAGGAAGCAACAGAGAAATACAGCCAGATTCTGAGTCACTTTGAAGAGGTATATGCAATTTTGGCCTTGGTTGGGATGGGTGTGTTTTCTGGGATTGAGATCACAGATGGGTGGAATGGACAGTCGTACTGGTAGAAATCCTATGGCCCTCAGTAACCCTCTGAGGTCATGTGGACCACCCCTCTGCTTTAACCCAGGGGATACCCATCCAGGCGCTAGAAGGATGCGGTCTCTAGAAGCCGCTCTGGGATTCAAGAGGGAAGGGCCCTAATTCCATCAAGTCACTCCAGGGACATCTGGATCTTCCAGCTGTACAAAGGGCAATAGTTTCCCAACATTCACACACTCACACATACCCTCAAAAACACTCAATCTCAAACTCACACATGTCCATGCCGTATTATTTCTCATCTTGGTGCCTTTGCACATCTGCCAGGGAAGACTGGAGTCTACTCCTCATTGACTAATTCCGACTCATCCTTTAAGACTCATCCTAGGCATCACCTCCAGGAAGGTACTGACTACGTCTCCCAAAATTTCTTATGTCTCCTGTCATCCCGTGGGAGCGCCATCCTCTACCCACCCCACTACATTTTGGTTGTCTGCTTCTGTCTCCCTCGCTTGCCTGAATTCCCTGTCAGTGGGCCTTGTGCCATTCATCTCTGAATCCCTGGGCAGCCCAATGCTTAACACAACAAAAATTTGTTCATCTGAAGTTGCACGGTAGCAACCATTACACGCACATGCGTGCACGCGCGCAGACACACACACACACACACACACCCCTTTCTTTAAAAAAACAAACAGCCTAATTACTTTGATTTCTGATTCAAGAGGCCTGAGTTGTAGTCTGAGTTCTGCTCACCCCCTAGGCTTCACTTTCCCTATGTAATGGACCCCATGATTTTCCTTCCTCTTGTGAGATCCCAAGATCCCATAACTTCTTTCAAGGTCTCCATCTTGAAAAGGATACTGTGCTTACAATCCCCTGCAGACCTACCAAGGAAAGGAGAGGATTAACCTGGGAGCATGTATTGTCTGTTTAGGAGATGCTCACCACAGAAGTGTGTGTCTTTCAGCTTACGCCTCAGGCCGCAGCGGTGAAGGCTTTGGGAGAGCTGGACATTCTCCTGCAATGGATGGAGGAGATGAAATAGGAGGAGAGCGATGACCTTACTGACAGTGGTGCTGGCCAAGCATCCCAGTCCTTGGTACCGGCAGAAGCATGGCCCCAAACCATCATCTCGCTGCTGCAGAATCTAGTGCTGGTCACCATGTATATATTATTTATTTATTTATTATTTGCTTCCTTATTGTGTTTGTCTCCATGTTTTCCTACTCTTAATCTAGCCCATGGTTTTATAAGATTTTTGATAATATTTTTTCTACCACTAGGTGTATTTATTAGTTAATGTATTTATTTATTTTTGCTATTTAACTTATTTATTTTTATTTGTAAAGATAAGACTCATTAAAAATTCACAGATTATATGTATAACCTGATGATAGGTTTTCATACAGGTTTTTATTCAGGAAATAAACCCTCTAAATACTAAAGGGGTGGCTGGGGGTGTTGTCCATTTTATTAAATTAAGGACATGTTTACTGACTGCCAAGACTCTGTGAGATATTTAAAAGTGAACTAATGGCTACTAAGTGTGGGTTGTGGAAGAAGTTCTGATGTGAAATTGTAGACTTCTCTTATATTTACGGACCGCCCCCACTCAGCTCTCCAACCTCAAACATGCTATGGAATCCTGTATGGCCAAAATGTATTTCTACAAATAAAGTTTTCCTTGCGTAATATCTTCGTGGAGTTTGGAAATGCTTCAGGAGCAAAAATAATGGTGGGGTAACATGAATCTTTTATTACCTTATTACTTCTTGCTCTTTTGGGAAAGAAAGATGCCAATGGGAACCTGGCTTTCTTTCTCCTATTGAATGCATTCCCAGCTCTATGTCTTCATTGACTCATAGCTCTGATCCCACAACTCTGCCCTCTACATAAAGGGTCTATGACTGAGCGAAGGGCTTCAGTCTGTTTTCACCTTGTTGGCTTTGAGCACTGTCCTCTCTGCACCTGGTTTTCTTTCTCGCTTTGTGTTCTCACACTTTAAGCAATCAAGAGTCTTGATTTCAACACAAATTACAATAGGCAGAAGGCTCAGTTATAAAGGTTAAGAAAACAGATGTAGGGGCGCCTGTGTGGCTCAGTGGTTTAAAGCCTCTACGTTCGGCTCAGGTCATGATCCCAATGGTCCTGGGATTGAGCCCCACATCGGGCTCTCTGCTCAGCGGAGAGCCTGCTTCCCCTCCTCTCTCTGCCTGCCTATCTGCCTACTTGTGATCTCTGTCTGTCAAAGAAAGAAAGAAAGAAAGAAAACAGATGTAAAGTGTAGGTACTGAGCCTTGCCTAGATTGGTGCATGAACACTCTCGTGAGGTTCTTCTACTTTGTATTCTGGCCAGCCCCAGGGTTTAGATTGTTTCTGGATCAAGTCTTTGTCTTTGTGACCAACTGCTAAGTCAGTGTTCTCTCTTCCGGCTCCTTTCATGGTGAGCTTCCCTGGGCTTTTCTGGCACTGGCTGTTTGTCTCCTTCCTCCCCACCTCACTCTGAACTGCAACTCTGCTGAGCAATTCAGTTTTTTCATGACTAGCAGACAAATGTTGATGCCTTGGCTCCCAAAGCTGGCGCCCCTTACGGCCTCTGGTTTCTGCTCTCAGCCATCAGATTGGGCCTTGAAGAAGTTTAAATAACAGTGTTAACTTCTCTTTTCATTATAAAATAACAACTACCCAAGAGAGAAAATTTGGAAAATACAGAAAAACATAAAGAAGAAAATTTAGATCACCTATTATCCACTTAAACATATAGGTGTATTTTTCCTGGATCTCTCTTTTTTTTTTTTTTTTTGCATCCAAATAATGACTCAACTCTCATTACCTGAGTGATTTGGGCTGTAAAACTTAACCTTCTTGGAATTCAGTTTCTCCCTCTGGGACACAGGATGATAATATCTATATTTTGGGGTGATGGAAGACATGGTTTTTTATGTTCCTCTGAAAACAAGACACCTTCTGCTTTCATACTCCATGTAACTATCACCTATTTGCTATCAGAATTTTACTCCATCTCACCTGTCTTCTGTCATACTTTTCAGTTGCATGTATCTTGGTTTTCTATGACCAATCTGACAAACAACTTAGCTTCAGCCCTCAAGGAGTCGTTGAGGAGGCAACTTCACTGAAATTACTGTTAAAGTTGGAACAATCAATCACCTCCAAGAGACATTGGAGATAGCAAGGAGGAAGCTGGTTTTACCTGCCAAAGGTATGAGACTTCCGGAAGAATGTGCCACAGATTGGCCACATAGCTAAGGAGGAAATTCCCCCATTTGTTTCTTGGGAAACATTTGTGATTCTTTCAAAAGTCTGGGCCATGGGAAGTCTAGGTCTTTTGAGACTATACATGACCATGTTAGCAATGCCTCTTTACCTCTTCGCTTATCTATTCCTTGCCCCAGCAGGACCCATCTCTTCCTCCAAGTCACTGCTTGACCTATTGTAGTCCCAACAACATGGTACTAAGGGGCTGTGGGGCCAGTGAGGGACAGACTCTAAAGAACGGTTTATGATTGTCACTTCCAACTCCAACAATTAAAATGATTATTGTCATTTATGAAGTACTCATCATGTCTCAGGCACTCTATTGGGAATTACACATACATCATATTATGCAATCCTTAAGACAAGCCTGCAAGGTAGATAGTATTGTTACCAGTTTGCAAAGGACAAAGTGCTCAGAGATGGTAAGTAATTTGTGCAAGGGAACAGAACCAAGGGTTGAATGTGGGCACACTGATACCACAGCCCTATATGCTTCCCACTCCATGGTTTACTTTTCCTTCTTTTATCTTATTTTATTATTTTATGTTAGACACCATACAGTACATCATTAGTTTTTGATGTAATGTTCTATGATTCATTGTTTGCCTATAACACCCAGTGCTCCATGCAATCCATGCCCTCCTTAATACCCATCACCAGACTAACCCATCCCCCCCACACCCCTCCCCTCTGAAACCTTCAGTTTGTTTCCTGGAGTCCATAGTCTCTCATGGTTTGTCTCCCCCTCTACTGTTCACTTTTCCAACAATGACATCTTGGGTTCAGAGGTATAGTAGGAAGGAAAAATGTGTGATGACTTCATAGAGACATGAATAAAAATCCTGACTTTGACAACCATGATCTTGGGCAAGTGACATAGGTAGTCTTAGTTTCTTTACCTGCAAAGTGCAGGTTATACTAGTTACCACACGTGAACACTAAATGAGATCATCATAGCTAACATTAACAAGCACTTATTATATACTAAGTATCGTTCTAAGTGTGTCATAAGTGCTCACTCACTTAATTTGTATAAAAGCGTGATAAGATAGCTCTGATTATTCCCATTTTCCATATGATGAAGCAGAAGACCAGAAAGGTAAAGTACTTTGTTTAAGTTCACACAACTTACAATGGTGGAGGTGAAATAGGAATACAGTAAGAAGACTGGAGAACCATGCATCTGACCACTTCACCTCACTGGCTGGGCAGAATATCCAGCCTATAGAGAGCACTGGATCAATAGAAGCTCTGGTTATTATAGCAGTCCTGCCTTGAGAAGAAGGTGATGAGCCTTTCCACCAAGCTGTAGTGTTAACTTCCTGGTACAACTACTCTCTACGACATCTATGTTGACCTTCCTTTTTCCATGGTCTAGACCTTGTCTCCTCAACAAGCTGAATATAAATTCATTTGGAGGTCACAAGATACATGTGCCATACCTCACGTTGACCTATCAGTTCTGGTTACTCTACCTCTCCAGGTCTCAGTTTCTGCTGAGAGATTGAATATACAGATGTACAGTGGCTAGACCAATGTGAAAGTAGAATTCTGATCTACAATCTGCAGCTTGGGAAACCAACTCATTGTCTATAGTGCCACGCCTGGGAAGCCAGTCTGCTATCTGTAAGTTGGATTTGTATGAAGTCAGACCACTATCTAGCAACCATCCCAGGAAGCCAAACTATAACCCCTGTAGCAATTGGTCCCTTGATGGCCATGATTTGAATGGTAACTGACAGATTCCTTATATTTTGTTCCCACTCCCAACTTTGCAGGAACCAGGAAAGTTGAATTGGGACTCCTAACCAATCACATAGGATGCCCTGCTTCTCGTTATTCCACTGACATCTTCCTCATGCCAATCAAAGTGTCCCCAAAGGCTTTCTTGTTTTCTGCTGTAAAGCTTTCCCACCCCTGCAAGCCTTTAAGTCTGTGCTAAAACACTAGTAATAGCAGATGACTTCTTTGCTATAATAAGCTCTGAATAAATAATACCCCTTGCCTGTTCTCATTTGGTTGGTCTTAATGTATTCCACACTACATTTGTAAAATAAAAAAGTTGAAACAGGTGATTCTGAATTCTGGAAATGAGGTGTACTACAACAGACGCAGGGGATCAGATGTAGCTGCTGTTTTCTTCATTGCCAGGATGAGTTTGCGTGGTTCCTGTATCACCAGGTTTGGATTCAGAATTTGGGGTGAGCATATCTGATTGGTCAATCCTAGAGGGTGCCCTGGATGCTGGGAATCCTGGAGCACCTTCCCTCTGATGGGACGTGGACTCCTTCTCAGAGTGAGAGACGGTTCCCAAACCCAGAAATGAGATCTAGATGCAGGTAACACAAAAGAATAAAAATGTCCACTCTACCTCTCATTGCCATCATAGCTTGGGGTTGCCCAAATTCCTTATTTTTAAGGATCCAGGCCTTCTCCAACATAGTCCAGCATAGCTTTGTCTGCCCATCCCTCTCTCAAAAAGACAGAATAGACCATTCTTTTGTGGCCTCAAGTTCCTGAAGGACAGGACTGTGTCTTTTCAGCTTTTTTTTTTTTTTTAAGATTTTTTATTTATTTGCCAGAGAGAGAGAGAGAGAGCGAGAGCGCAAGCGAGTACACACAAGCAGGCAGAGAGGCAGGCAGAGGCAGAGAGAGAAGCAGGCTCCTCGCTGAGCAAGGAGCCCAATGCGGGACTCGATCCCAGGACCCTTGGATCATGACCTGAGCCAAAGGCGGCGGCTTAACCCACTGAGCCACCCAGGCGTCCCGTCTTTTCCGCTTTTTAGCCTATCTTGTCTTAGTAGAACATTACATTATTGATAAGGACTTAATTCAAAAGCAAAAGAATGGAATATGTGTAATGACATTTTTAAAAATACCAAATGAAAGTGCTCTTTCTAGATATGTTGCTTTCACCTGATTTTTTTTTCAGTTCAACCAGATTTGTGTTGATTTATTTAATTTTATTTTTAAAATTTACTTATTTAATTTCTTTCCAGTGTTCCAGAATTCATTGTTTATGCACCACACTTAGTGCTCCATGCAATATGTGCCCTCCATAATACCCACCACCAGGCTCACCCAACCTCCCACTGCCCTCCCCTCCAAAACCCTCAGTTTGTTTCTCAGAGTCCATAGTCTCTCATGGTTCATCTCCCCTTCCAATTTCCCCCAACTCACTTCTCTTCTTCATTTCCCAATGTCTTCTGTGTTATTCCTTATGCTCCACAAATGAGCAAAACCATATGATAATTGACTCTCTCTGCTTGACTTATTTCACTCAGCATAATCTCTTCCAGTCCCATCCATATTGATACAAAAGTTGGGTATTCATCCTTTCTGATGGAGGCATAATACTCCATTGTATATATGTACCATATCTTCTTTCTCCATTCATCTCTCTAAGGACATCTTGTTTCTTTCCAGTTTGGTGACTGTGGCCATTGCTGCTATGAACATTGGGGTACAGACAGCCCTTCTTTTCACTACATCTGTATCTTTGGGGTAAATACCTAATAGTGCAATTGCAGGGTCATAGGGAAGCTCTATTTTTAATTTCTTAAGGAATATCCACACTGTTTTCAAAAGTGACTACACCAACTTGCATTCCCACCAACAGTGTAAGAGGGTTACCCTTTCTCCACAACCTCTCCAACACATGTTATTTACTGTCTTGTTAATTTTGGCCATTCTAACTGGTATAAGGTGGTATCCCAATGAGGTTTTGATTTAAATCTCCCTGATGGCTAATGATGATGAACATTTTTTCATGTGTCTGTTAGCCATTTGTATGTCTTCCTTAGAGAAGTGTCTGTTCATGTCTTCTGCCCATTTTTTGACATGATTATCTGTTTTGTGTGTGTTGAGTTTGAAGAGTTCTTTATAGACCCTGGATACCAGCCTTTTGCCTATAGTGTCATTTGTGAATATCTTCTCCCATTCTTTGTTTTGTTGACTGTTTCCTTTGCTGTGCAGAAACTTTTGATCTTGATGAAATCCCAAAAGAGTTCATTTTCACTTTTGTTTCCTTTGCCTTTGGAGACATATTTTTTTTTTTAAGATTTTATTTACTTGACAGACTGAGATCACAAGTAGGCAGAGAGGCAGGCAGAAAGAGAGGAGGAAGCAGGCTCCCTGCTGAGAATGTGGGGCTCTATCCAGGACTCTGGTATCATGACCTGAGCGGAAGGCAGAGGCTTTAACCCACTGAGCCACCCAGGCACCCCTGGAGACATATCTTGAAAGAGTTGCTGTGGCTGATGTCGAAGAGGTCACTGCCTATGTTCTCCTCTAGGGTTCTAATGGATTCCTGCCTCATGTTGAGGTCTTTTATCCATTTTGAGTTTATCTTTTTGTATGATGTAAGAGGATGGTCGAGTTTCATTCTTCTACACATAGCTGTCCAATTTTCCCAGCATCATTTATTGAAGAGACCGTCTATTTTCCACTGTATATTATTTCCTGCTTCATTGAAGATTATTTGACCATAAAGTTGAGGGTCGATATCTGGGGTCTCTACTCTGTTCCACTGGTCTATGTATTTGTTTTTGTGCCAGTAGCATGCTGTCTTGGTGATCACAGCTTTGTAGTAAAACTTAAAATCAGGCAACAAGGTGCCCCCGGTTTTGTTTTTCATTTTCAACATTTTCTTAGCGATTCGGGGTCTCTTCTGGCTCCATACAAATTTTAGAATTGTTTGATCCAGTTCTTTGAAAAATGCCAGTGGAATTTTGATTGAAATGACATTGAAAGTATAGATTGCTCTAGGCAGTATAGACATTTTAACAATGTTTATTTTTATGATCCAGGAGCATGGAATGGTCTTCCATCTTTTTGTATCTTCTTCAATTTCTTTCATGAGTGTTCTGTAGTTCCTCAAGTACAGATCCTTTATGTCTTTGGTTAGGTTTATTCCCAGGTATCTTATGGTTCTTGCTGCTATAGTAAATGGAACTGATTCTCTAATTTCCCTTTCTGTATTTTCATTGTTAGTGTGTAAGAAAGCAACTGATTTTTTTCCTGAGTTAAATGCTCTGGCTTTTGCCAGAACACAGACAACCCACCCTGAAGACTGGGCTTTGCCAATAGGAGGCAGCAGAGCAAACAGTAAAAGGATGACTGAATACAGGCACTCCCTTATTTCACTGGAAGGTTGGGAGGAGAAAAGGTTGACACCCTTTGGTTCAACTCAACTGTCCCTAGCAGGATGAGTCAACTGCTTAACAGGAAGAACGGGAAGAACGTAGAACTCAGAGGCCTCGAGGCAGGAAGCCGTGGATTACAATTAGAGTACTAATACCTTTCAGAAAGCATTCTTTGTCTTACTGAATGTTAGAAGTAGGAGACAACATGGATCATTTTACAGGGTGACTGGGGTTCAGCGAGGGAAAGCAATTTGCCAAAGGTTGCACAATAGTTATGGCAGAGCTGGCATTAAAACTCAGGTCCCTGGACTTCCAACATTATTAAACCTCAACTCAATTCAAGAAGAAATAAGTCATCCATAGTAGAATGAAGCAAAACTCTTCTTATACATAGACGACACGCTTATTTGGGTAGAAATATCTGATGGAATCTACAAAAAGCTCCTAGAACTAAGAAGAAAGTTTCATTTGGAAGCAGAGTATAAGATCAATATACAAAGATCAACTGTA
The DNA here is from genome assembly GCF_022355385.1 of Mustela nigripes. Taxonomy (NCBI): domain Eukaryota; kingdom Metazoa; phylum Chordata; class Mammalia; order Carnivora; family Mustelidae; genus Mustela; species Mustela nigripes. The sequence continues at coordinate 34,886,623 of NC_081566.1, read as the reverse complement.
TTTCCATATACCAGTAACACACAATTGGAAGTTGAAATAATAATATACATATTATTATGGTACAAACAATAATATAAATAAATAATATACATAAACAATATATGTGTGTATTTGATACACACACATGTATATATACACACACACTGTTGACAATAGCATAAAATGTTTTGAAATGCTTGGGAACAAATCAGGCTAAAGATGTAAATGATTTCTTTAGTGCGGGTCCTGGGTGGCTCAGTTTGTTAAGCCTCTTGACTTAACAAGAGGTTTTGACTCAGGACATGATCTCAGGGTTGTTAGATGGAGACCTGCATCAGGATCTACATTCAGCAGGGGGTCTGCTTGAAGAGTCTCTCCCTCTGCCCTTTTCCTCACTCGCACTTGCTTATTTTCTCTGTCAAATAAATATATCTTTAAAAAAAGATTTCTGCATTACAGACTACAAACCATTGCTGGGAGAATTAAAAGATGATCTAAATAATGGGAAGATATATCATATTCAAGAATTAGAAGTCTCATTATTAAAATGTTAAGTCTCCCCAAATTGATCCATAAATTCAATGCAATCACTATAAAATTTTCAGCAGCCTTTTTTAAAAGGTAGAAATGGATGAAGTCATTTAAAAATTCCTACTAAAATACAACAGACCAAAAATAGCCTTCTGAAAGAGAAGAACAAAATTGGAGAATTAATGTTCTAGTCTCAAGAGTTATATAAAACAATAGCAATTAAGACAGTGTGGTATTAGTATAAAAATAGATCAATGGAACAGAAGAGAAAATCTAGAAAAAGGCCCACACATTCATGGACAATCGATTTTTAACAAAGTTATAGAGGTAATTCAAAAATTAACTCAAGATAATTTTAACTCATTTAAAAAATTTTAACTCAAAATGGACCATAGATCCAAGCATACAATGTATTAAAAAATACACAAAAGACTTGAGCAGACACCAAAGAAGATAAAACCAAACAAAAGCACATGAAAAGACAGTCAACATTAAGTTGCATTGATTAAGTGCAAATTACAGCCATAATGAGATACCACATCATACAAACTAAAATGGCTACAAGTAAGAAGATTGACCATACCAGGTGTGGGGAGAATGTGGGGGAACTGAAATTCTCATATACTGCTACTGGGGATGTAAAATGGTAAAACCATGTTGAAAACAGCTTAGTGGTTTATAAAAACATAAGCAAACCTCTGCCAAATGACTTAGACATTCCGTTCTTATGTATTTATCCAAGAGAAAAGAAAGCATAGGCCCATATAAAGACTTGTACATGAATGCTTAGAGCAGCTTTCTTTTAAATAAAATTTTGAAATAACCTGAATGTCCACCAATAATTGAATGGTTAATGTGGTGGATATATCATCTTGATGGTGATGATGATTTTACAGAGGTTTGCATATGCCAAAAAGTATCAAATGGCACATTTTAAATATGCACAGCTTACTGCATGACAATAACATATCAGTAAAGCTGTTGTAAAATAATTCAATTTAATGCCTTAAATTTTTTTTTAAAAGATCTTATTTATTTATTTGACAGGGAGAGACACAACGAGAGAGGGAACACAAGCAGGGGGAGCCAGAGAGAAAGAAGCAGGCTTCCCAACAATGCGGAACTTGATCCCAGGACCCCAGGATCATGACCTGAGCTGCAGGCAGATGCTTAACGACTGAGCCACCCAAGCGCCCCAATGCCTTAAATTTTTCTGAGAGTTTCTAAATGTTTTTTAAATGTTTCTCTTTCTAGGCATTGTGGAGGTTAAAGACATATAAAGAGAGTGAAGTTGGCAGGGCAAGTCACTGTCCAGCAATAGATGGTCCAATATGATTAAAGAAAGAAGCTTGTGTGGAGGTGAGACCAGAGAAGTCTTTCCAAAGGAGAGATCCTTGGACTAGGCCTTGAAGGGGGAGCAAGGATGTCAGCAAGTGGCACGAGAAGACAAAGGACCTCAAAGTTCTTCTACCTCAGGCAACTGGTTCAATCTTGTGCTAATATCAATATCTCCTTCTGTGTGTTTAGCATAATGCAATTTAAAAAACCTTTATTTAACTTATTTTATTCACTTATTTATGTCCCACCTCCTACTTAAGTGATTCAGGGTGGCTTATAAAAATACATGCAATCCAAGATTTAAGGAAAATGGATAAAACAATTGGAATGCAGACAATACAATGAAGTTGAGCTAGGATTTTTTTCCACAAAGGATGTATCATAAGATTCTGAATCATAAATTGCTAGAAGGATCAAAATTTGGCTGTATGCTTTCTACAGGCTGGAACAAATTGGGAAATGATTGCTACAAACTCACTAAGCACTTGGTGAAGTTTATCTCTGAATCCTCACAGACCCCACACAGTAGGGGTGTCTGTCCTCCCAATGGCAGGGCACAGAGATTTTTCTGAAGCTGTTGAATATGTGGAAGTATTTTCCTCTTTGTCTGTTTTGCATGAAGGAGGAAATAGCTGTTGGATTTTAAATGAAACTTCTCACTGAGAAGAATCTCAAAAAAATTGGAAAAATCAGGCAATAGGGAAATAAAAACTGAAGATAATTGGAGAGGTAACAAGACAAGCAGAAATACAGAGTCAAGAAGTGGGCAATGGAAATACAGTCAGAGCTGGGCTGGGCCCTGGGGATGCCTTTTCCCTCAGGGAAGCCATCTAAATTGAGAAAAGTTAAGGAAAGGTTGGGAAACTGAGAAGATGTGTAGAATTTAACACAAATTTACAAGATTGGGGCAACACAAATAAGAGTTCAGAGCCTCCTGAAGAGGGGCCCTACTAATTTCCTGTTAAGCTTGGGTTTGAGACCCCAAAGAGCTACCCCGAGGAGTCATGGTATTCCCTAGACTGGCCTTAAGAGGAACAGGAAAATCAGCTTTGAATCATATCAGTCTACTAAAGTCATCTGAGTAATTAAAGTAATCGGAGATAACTAATCCCCTACTCTCCTTTGAGAAGCAAATATAAATCCACCTCAGAGGAAAATGATATTCTAAGCTTGAAATTATAGTTTTTCAAATACAATGTCTGGAAATGTTCAGAATAGGCAAAGGCATAGAGACAGAAAATACACCAGTGGTTTCCAGAGGCTAGAGGCAGGAGAAATGGGGAGTGATTGAGAATGGGTAGGAGGTTGCTTTTGGGGTGATGAAAATGTTCTGGAATTAGATAACGATGCTGGTTGCACAACTCTGGGAATATACCCAAAACCACTTTTAAAGGGTGAACTTTACGGTATGTGAATTATAGCTCAATAAAGCTATTGTTTTAAAAATAAACATGAAATAAAAACATTTTCAGATCAACAAACTTTAGCAGAAAGTACGAATAGTTATTTAAGGCATAACGATTTTAGGACAAGATGATCTGGCTTATTAGGAAATGACTTAGTTATCTTTGTTTTCTTTATAAATGTTAATCAAAAAAGAGCCCACTCCACAAATCATGGTCTTGAGGTTTTCATGTAATATTCTTTTTTTTTTTAAAAGATTTTATTTATTTATTTGACAGAGAGAGAGAGGGAGAGATCACAAGTAGGCAGAGAGGCAGGCAGAGAGAGAGGGGAGGAAGCAGTTTGCCCGCCGAGCAGAGAACCTGATGCGGGGCTTGATCCCAGGACCCTGAGATCATGACCCAAGCGGAAGGCAGAGGCTCAACCCACTGAGCCACCCAGGCGCCCTCATGTAATATTCTTATATCACTTCTCTCGGGGCTGAACGATTATCGTTTTAAAGCAACTTTGCAGACATCCTAAGCAGACGATAGAAACTAGCATTAACTACAGTCCATTCTGTCATTTCTCTGTGGAGTACTTTTATAAGCACTAATTTTATTCTTCCTAAATGGAAGAGCATATAGATAAAGGGAAGAAGTTATTTGTAGCCATCTCAAGTTCTTTTTATTAATAAAAGGCATTAAGTGGGTCACAGTAATAGATAAAAATAATATTAGTAATATTTTAATAACATCTAACTCTTTCCTGTGCCTACTAATGTGTCAGGTTCTCTCTTCTATGAGTGTTGCGTGTACTTCCTCGTTTAACAATACCTATGAGATGCATTGTTATTCTTACTTCATAGAGTAGGAAATTGAAGAACAGAGGAATCAAGAGACTTATCCAAGGTCACACAGCTAGTAAATTGCAGAGTCAGGAACCCAAACACAAAGTGTGACTCCAAGGCTGCATGCTTACTGCCTTTCGTGCACTCAGGTTTAGAGCCAGAATCCCACGTTCAAGTCTAAGCAGCTCCATTTGCTAGCCCTATGAGCTTGGGCAAATAACAAAACTTCTCTTTGCCTTGGCTTTCTAAAATGGAAATGATTTCTGTTCTGCACTACATGGTTTATGGGAATACCAAACTGTGGAAGTACTTTGTAAGATATAACACAACAAGCTGGCTTATTGGACTACAGCTGAGACCTACCTCCAACCCCCACCTCACCGAAGAAATGATGAATTACAGTGCCATGCTACCAGAAGCTGTCCCCAAACCAATCTTCCTGGTAGGTATCCCAGTATGTGGCCAAGGATATATCCCAAGGACTTGCGATATAAATTGGGAAAGCTGTTTCACAAGTCCAGCAGTGGTCCAACATCCTATGAGGGTGAATGAGACTTCGCAACATTTTTTTGGCTGGAGCAAATGGTGCTGAGAACTTGGTAAGGAGAATTCCATTCTCACCATCACTGGGGCAGCCACTGGAGCTGACAATAGCTGGCTTGGCCAGCCCTGATGGTATAGACTGGTGCATGGATATGCCTATCAGAGACATTCCTTTGAGAATTCTCAAAACACTTTGGAGAGTGGGACTCTGTGAGAGCCTGGTATGTTTATATGAGTATTTGGGACTACAGCACTTTGAGATATTTAATTTCTAACTTTTAATCATAGGTTAATGAAACATGAACATTAAGGTTATCCTATTCCCAGTCATTTTTATTACTATTTTATTGTGGGAAAGAGGAATTCACTCAACCAGGATTAAGCAATTAGATCCATTACATCTCCATCCTTGGAGGTCCATCTCTCGGGGCTGGGAAAAGGCATGGTGACTTTTCAAGGCAGGAAATACTCCACAGAGGGAAATACCCTCTCTTCATTTCCATGAGTAATACATTTTCCAAGAGGATATTTTTCGGAAGCTGAAGGCAGAATGGATAAGCCCCACCCACTTGCTGGAAGCAGTGACACTCTTCATCAGTCCTTTGACTTTTGATGATTCTCTGGATTTGATCATTTATCTGTGGTAAAGGCTGGAGGTAAGGAACTACACACACAAAAATTTTGGTTTAAGGCGCCCAAATTATTTTGTATATCAAGCATCATATGCAAGGCTTTTCAGAGACACAATCTGCAGTTTCTCATATTCTGGGGCAAGCTCAGACCTGCCTTTCATTGCCAGTTTTAAAATCCATGTAGTAGGGGTGCCTGGGTGGCTCAGTGGGTTAAGCCACTGCCTTCAGCTCAGGTCATAATCTCAGAGTCCTGGGACCCAGCCCCGCATCAGGCTTTCCACTCAGCAGGGAGTCTGCTTGCCCACCCCACACCCCCAGCTGCCTCTCTGCCTGCTTGTGATCTCTGACTGTCAAAAAAATAAGTAAAATATTTTTTAAAAAATCCATGTAGTAAGTAAGTATGTGGGAGAAGTGTGTGTGTGTTTTGTTGTTATTGTTGGCTTGTCCAAAGCTTTTTATTGGTACCTACCAGGAGAAGGGTCCTCTCCATCACTCCAGCCAGGAGCACAAGACTCTCTCTTGCAGGCAAGCTTTTGGACTCCATCCATCTTACGTTCTGGAGCTGCTGCCCCATTGTGTGACAATGACTGAGCAGCCAGTTGCTGGATCCCAATGTGGTGAGCCTCATGCCAGAACCTGCTGAGTGCCTTGCTTGCACTGTGCTTCAGGAGGAAGCAGTGCTTTCCATCAAGGAAGGATTTTTTGAGAATCTCTGACTTATAATGAGTCCTCTAAATAGCATCTAGACCAACAGTTCTTCTAAATTGGGGTCTAAATTCATTTCCTGAGAGTTTAAAGGATCTTTAGGGACATCTAAAGTCTCCTCCCCTCTAACATTAGCCAGGTTAGGTGAAGTTATGCTGCAGTAATAAACAAGACCTTCATCTCTCTCAGTGGTTTAATACAACAGAAGTGATTTCTCCCTAATTTCACACATCCAAGACACATTAACAAGAGACTGTGCCCATTATGGATACTCAGGGGCCCAGGCTGAAGGAACTGCTTCTCTCCTGGGATGTTGCCATCACAACAGGAGTGGGACATGAGAGAGCATGGAGAAGTATGCCCAAGATTCTAATTCTTCCACCCCAAATAGTCACATGGCCCACTGAACTTCAGTGGGGCAGGGAAGTGTGGTTTTCCCAAGTTGTGGGAAGAGGGAAGCTGTAAACATGAGGAGCAACTGAAACGTCTGCCATACATCAAAGTGAGTATCCAACCAAGAGCACATTCAGAGATTCAAAATCTTAATTTGTGTGCTGAGATTAACCCAACAAAATGTAGTTTTCAAATCATTCTGAATACTTACATATTGAGTATCTTATTATTTATTTATTCAATAACCTATTCCTCTAATCTGAACAGTGTAAGGAAAGGAGAAGGATACAATATCTGATAACAGTATCCATCCCTTTGCCCTCCCAGGAGAGGGAGGGCGATGGACGGGAAGGGAAGGGAAAGCAAGGAAAGGGAAAAGGATTCAGTACCACAAAAAAAGATTCAAATTGCAACAGTGATCAAAGGTGATAGAAATTCTTTGCAGCTTTTGGAAAAGGTTTCAAGGAAGAGAACTTGATGAGCAGGCAAAATTTTTAATGCAAAAGTAGTAGGTGTTTGTTGTTTATGCCAATTATACCAAATAGTTGAAAGATAAAAAGAAAATTATACTCAGCCTGTACTTTTACTTCTTCAAAATAAGTATCCTTAACAGTGTGTGTGTGTGTGTGTGTGTGTGTGTGTGTGTGTGTACATGTATATGCATATATATGCAATCTGCTTTTGACAATCAACACTGTATCATGACCATCTTTCTATGTCAAGGCAACAGGTGGTAAAGGTGGTGGTTAGTGTTTGGCAGGTGGTAAAGAAATCTTAGATTGTGAACAGAGGGGCAGAGGCAGGAGGTGGAGATGAGCAGCTCAGTTGGGTTGGGAAGCACAATGTGCAGAGGTTTGGAGAAGAGATAAAACTGGGAAAATGAATGGACCAAGTCTCAGAGGCTATGCATTTCCAGCCAGGGAATTTCAACAGTTTTCAGTGAGCAATGGTGAAACTAATGATTTACTTAAATTAAAAATAACTTTTAAAAAGATTTTTTTTTTTTATTTGAGAAAAATTGAGAGAGAGAAAGAGAGAGAGAGAGTGAACAGGAGGGAGAGGGAGAGAGAATCCAAAGTAGACTCCACACTGAGGGGAGAGCCTGATGTGGGCTTGATCCCAGGACTGAGAGGTCACGACCTGAGCCAAAACCAAGAATCGGACGCTTAACTGACTGAGCCACCTAGATGCCCCAAATTAAAAATGACTTGTAAAGAAACTTGCATTTATATTCAACTTGTATAAACTTAGAAAATGAAGAATAGGTACAGAGGAGGAAAACATCCATTATCTTACCGCTCCAAGATAATTCTGTTAAAATCTTGGTATTTATAGTTCTTGATCATTTTCAAGATATATGCCCACTCTTTTTTGTATAAAACCCAGATCATACTGCATATATCATTCCATCATCTGCTTTTTAAACCTAAAATGTTATAATTTTTTAAGAATCTAAATATAAATTTTTAGTGGCCGATAGCATTCCATTATGCAGATTTTATCCATGAATAATCAATGAAGAATCACACAACAATAAAAATCAGTTCAATTTACCTTATCTCCCCCTTAGTGCATTCCAGTTACCCAATTTTGAAATTAACCATTGATTAGAGAAGAACCACGATGACTGAACACCCGATAAGTGGAAGGCTCTGTGCTAAAGCCAGGCTGGGATACAGACACGGAAAAGAAGAGCGATGGGTGGGAGTCGGGAAGGGGGAGCGTTCTCACCAGAAACCAAAGACGGTTTGGTGGCTGAGGAGTAAGACAATCAAGCTGTGCATTGGGAAGTTTCTTCCAGAGTATTGAGCATTTTGCTTTAAAGAGGGATGAGAGAAGAAGAAGCTGTAGGAGTCCTTCCTTTTCCCTCCCTTTCTTTCCCCCTTCCCTTCATCCTTCCTCTCTTCCTCCCTCCTCTCCTTCCTTCCATTAAACAAAAGAGAATCTCCTTTAGGAAAAGCAATCTGGGATGTGTGAGTGACAGAGCAACGCAGGAAGAAGGACCACAGTCCTCGACCTGGATCTACTCAGAAGACTATCACCATCATTTCCCCCAACCTGTATACTGTCAGGTATTTAAAAAAATTCATGTCTTTGGGACTCAAAGCTGGTGTCTTGCAGGTTGTGGGAGAATACAGAAGCCTGAATCTGAGGAGCAGGGGCAGTTCTCAGAACTGGATGTCTTGTGTGGTTCTGTTTCCTGTGACTGGCCAAAAGCCTTTGCTTAGAAAGTGAGGACCATGGCTCTTCCCTTCCACTTTCCACTCCTGCCACTGCTTTGGGAATCAGCAGCACCCTACATCCCTTGGCATGCTCCTAAGTTGTACTGAAACTGCTGTTCCCCATTGGTGTCCATGAATCTTTAAGCAAAAGAACAATCACTGGTGGTCCTCTTCTAGCAGCTTCCAGATCCTTCTTTTCCTTGGTCCCTTACAGTAGTTGTATGGCCATGGAATTTGTGAGGGTCATAGTGGTCTTGGGCAGGTGCTCTCCCTTTGCTTTTGCTGCTAAACTCCTGCTCAGGCTTCAAGCCTCAGATCAAACATCACCTCTACTGCAAAGTCTCTCTACCCCTTCCAGCACTGTCCCAAGATGGCGGGGGCGGGGGGGATCCTGTCGCACCTACATGTTCCCATGAACTCGATCCTTCTGTTAAGGGCACCCAAGACACAGTGTGACAATTTATCTATCTGCAAGTGTATCTCCACTTTACTGATGGATTAGAGCTCAGAAGACTGCATCTTAGTTGATTTTTTAACAGCTTTATTGAGATAATTTACACATGATAGGGTTCACCCGTTTAAAGTGTACAATTTAATGGCTTTTAGAATGTTCATGGAGTGCATCACCATAATCTAATTTTATAACATTTTTTTAACATCCCAAAAGAAACCTTGAACTCGTGCGGTCACAATCATTCCTCCTACCCACCCAGACCCCGAACTCCAAGCCCTAGGCAACCACAATTCTACTTTCTGTCTCTATAGATTTGTCTTTTCTGGACATTTTTACATAAATGCAATTATAGTGATCATTTTTTTTGGTATAGCCTCTTCTGGCACTTAGTAGTGCTTAGGAAATGTTTGTTCAGTAAATGAATGCACATCTGCACGATTGAGAAGTGGCTTGAAAGGGTAGTACAAGGCAGAGTACTAGACTAAAACCAGAAGACCAGCACTCCACTTCCAGTTCTGTCGATTATTTATGTGTCGGAGGGAAAATCACTGGACTCTTCTGACTCTCAGCTTTCTAATCTGCAAAGAAATATTATCTGTCCTCCTTATCTCAAAAGATTACGGTGTATATCAAATGAGAACATTTATTTGGACGTGTTTTGTATAGCTAAGCATGCTGTAGAAATGTAAAAAGAATTGGTTTTTACTTTCATCTTTTGGAATGCCTGTGATAATAAATTGTTTGTTACATCAACAACAGAAAAGAAGGTAGGATGGCAGCGTGCCAGTCTAAGGGGGCTGACGAGTAGACACGCACATTTCATTTCTGCTCCTGAAATGACAGCAGCTAAGACAGGGAAAAGACTGACAAAATGCCCAGGTAACCCACATCTATTAGCGCTTAAGTCTCTTAGCCAAATAGGGAGATAATGATCATTCTTAGGGTGAAGATTAAAGTCAATTCATTGGAAGAAAATATGATGATGTAACTTTCTTTTCTCTTCTGGCTATCAGGAAATCCTCGTTAATGGGCTTATTGCTTCTCTCCTGCAGGGCATTTCCATGTCTCAGAAAGACAGGTTATTCAGCTCTAAGAGTGAGCCCTTTAGTGCTTCACCTCACCTTTAGTGCAGATGGGACCCTGCTCCATCCTGATTCAGTCCCTTTCTCTCCCTATAGATTTAGGGAGACTTAAGTAGATGTGGGGTAGGAGTGGATTTACTTCTCAAACATGACACTGACACTCTGTAGAAAGATACAGATGGCAGATGGTATGAGATTAACTGAGTAACCCCCCAGATCTAAGAATATTTTGGGGGGGAAAGTAGCCTTGTAAATCAAAGCTTATTCTCAGAGATTTTCTCCCACCCAATATTTTTGTAAGGGAAATTCCCCAAATTCTGGATGAGAGAGATTAGAAGAGCCTCTGGTCTCAGTCTGGTCTAGGATGGAGTTTGGGTTAAAAATATAGGCATATAGCCCAAAGGACCAGCCCCAATTTCTCCAACATTTCCAAGTCAGAGACTCAGAGCTTTCCCAGGGGTGAGCTAGTGGGGTGGGCTGCGCCATCTGCTCCCTCCCAGGAGTCTTTGGGCTCTGCCTTCCAAGTTACCATCACCATCTTGCTTTGTCCACTTCCCTGACCATGTGATCTGTCCACAGCCACCTCCCCAGTAATGGCCCCCTTCTTTTTTTTTTTTTTTTTAAGATTTTATTTATTTATTTGACAGAGAGAGATCACAAGTACGCAGAGAGGCAGGCAGAGAGAGAGAGGAAGGGAAGCAGGCTCCCTGCTGAGCAGAGAGCCCGATGCAGGGCTCGATCCCAGGACCCTGAGATCATGACCTGAGCCGAAGGCAGCGGCTTAACCCACTGAGCCACCCAGGCGCCCCAATGGCCCCCTTCTTATCCATCTTTGGTGCTACTTCAGCTTTTTCCCTCACAACCACTTCTTTCCTCTAGCCCAGGATTTCTTAGCCTCAGCACTGTTGGCATCATTCTTTGTGGTGAGGGGCTGTCCTGTGCACTGTAGAGTGTCCAGCCGCAGCCCTAGCCCATTCTACTCCATGTCTGTAGCATCTCCATCTCCCACACTCCCCAGTTAGGATGCCCCAAAACATCTCCAGACATTGTCCAATGTCCCTAGGGGACAAAATTGTGCCCCTGGAATCACTGCTCTAGTCCTTCCAAGTTCACTTGAAGTGCTTACTTGTTAAGACACTGGGTTGTCCTTCGTGTGTTTTACGTAGTGCCTCGCAAATTTTCATATGCTTAAGAATCACCTTGGCGTTTCTTAAAATGCACATTCTGGTTGCGTAGTTTTGGGGGAAGGGTTTGAGACTCTGCATTTCTAATGAGCTCCCAGATATTGCTGTTGCTGCTGGTCCACAGACCACACTTGGAGGAACAGGCTCTCCATTGTTGTGTCCTTGTGATCCTATAGGACTTGACTTTATAATTAAGAAAACTGAGACGCAGACAGCTCATAGGCCACTCAATCACATTTTGAACCCAAGCCTGCTTGTGTGTAAATCTTATACTCATAAGGGGCAACCTCAGTTGACTTTGGGCCAAGGTCCTTGAGTTCTCTCTTGGCCCTCTCTTCCCAGGTAATCGTGCTAGGTTAAGCTCAGGCACATGTTTGCCTGGAATATCGCTCTTACGCCACTCCTTCCTTCGACAGAATGAGCTACCTGTGACCTCAGGTAGAGATTCTGGAATCTACTGAGCTATACCCATGCCCTCATGCCTCTGTTCTAGCCTGCCCTGCTAACAGCTCATCCCTCCTGCCATCCGTCGTCGTCTAGCACTGCAGCCGCCCTGGGGCTCACTTTCTCTCTCAGCTTCCTGCCTCAGCTGTCTGTCTCTCCTGTCCTCTCCTGTCTCCCCCTTGTCTGCTGCTGCTACATTCGTACTTTGTGTTCTTTTTTTATCTCAGGAATGCCTCTAGGCATCTTCTTCCCGTAGTGGTTAGGGATTTTAGTAATGCTCTGGATCCTCGCAGGGGAGGAAAGGGTGTGGTGTGAGCTCCTGCCAAAGACTGGATGCAGGTCCTCTAGAAGCGAAAGGAGGGAAGAATTCAAGTTTGGTCCTCATACAGACCAGGCTGCTGGCTGGGGACGGCAGCAAGTATTTCGTCTGCTTAAGGAAACAAACACCACTGAATGTGTGATGAAGGGAAAGGGTGTTGGTGCCAGAGAGACTGAGAAGGGTCTGCCCGCCAGAGAGACTGGGAAGGGCCAGTTCCTTTCAGGATCCCCTGTTTGTCCTCCACTGAGCTGGGGAAATGATCCCACGCCTCGCATCACGTTCTACTCCCATGTGTCTTGCCTGATTCCAAATGATCCCCAGTCCCAGATGAATTACCAGGAAGGTAATTCAGAGCAGGGCTCAGCAGTCTCCCTGCAAAGGGCAGAGAGTAAATATTTGGGGCTTTGTGGGCCATATGGTCTCAGCCATGACTACTAGTCTCCATCACTGGAGCACAAAAGCAGCCATAGACAATATGTAACAGACGGGGTGTGGCTGTGTCCCAGTAAAACTTTACTCGTAAACACCGAAATTTGAATTTCACGTACTTCTTATTTTTTGATTTTTTGTTTGTTTGTTTGTTTGTTTTAGTCACTAACAAATGTAAAACCATTCTTAGATCACAGGGTAAGCCATTCTCAGCTTATTCTTGGTCCATAGTTCGGCAGTCCCTAATCCAGGGTCTGGCGTTTCCCACAATGTGTCCCAGAGACATGGTCAAATACTCATGGGATGGGCTGCATGAAACAAAGTCAAATACATGTCCCTGCCCCCCAGTCCTCTTGAGACTTCTCAGTCTGCATTATTCTCAGGAGCATTACATGTTCCCTAGAGGGGCTGGCACACGCCAGCCTTCTGGAATCTACTGACGAGGCAGTCTCTTGTCCCTCAGAACCATGTTCTGGGCAACATGCTGTAGGAGCATGGCTCAGGTCTACCCTTCACTTCACCCACAGGGCAACCGAAGTCTGACACCCAAACATATGGTTGGGTGTCTTCACCTTGGCTCCTGACATGCCGAGTCCCATGGGCAAACCCCGGCCAAGCAGTGCAGGCTGAGGCCCGCCCACCAGGACACCAGAATACCTCAGCTTTCCAGGTCTGGCCATGCACTCAGCCTTCTTCTTCTTGAACTTGAGACGGGGCCATCGGGGGCTGCATGTGAGGAAACTCTAAACTTCCAGGCTCTGAACCATCACAGAAGTACGCATGGGCAATCCTCAGCCTTCAGGCCACTGTCCCGTCATTAGCAGAGCACCATTATTGAATGATCTTGGAGTAAGGAGACCGGATTGCTCTGCACAGCAATAATGTATTCCCATATGTGTACAGTTTGCAAAGCACCCTGTGTCATTTTCCCATTTGCTCCTTGCACCTGTGTGGTGGGGTGGGGGAGTCTGTTGGTTTGTTTTAATTTTATAGATGCAGAAACTGAGGCTCAGGGTAGCCAGGAGACTTGTCTCTGGTCACAGAGCTGGTGGCACAGCCAGAAGTCAGCTTCAGGCCTCAGCTCACCTCGCTCAGCATCGTCCCATTGTCTTCAGGTGAGGGGTGAGTAGGCAGTGAAGTAATTCTCTAGGAAAGCATGACCAATTTCCCTTTCTCCACCTCCCCCCTCCCTCCGCCCCTCCCCCAGCCCCCATATATAGGATCTCCACAGAGCCTTGAGAGCCTGCACATCTTTATCTTTGAAAACGGCTTTCACTGCTGGGAGAAGAACCTTCCACCTGTGGCTACACCCTTGATCAGTGAATGGGGAAGGTGCCTGTCCGACTTGCCCCTCCCTCAACAGGACCCAGCCACCCTTGAACAGCCAGCCCTCAAGCACCCCTTCCGGGACTGTGGTGAGTGCTGGGGGTCGAGGGAGTACTTTGCTTCCAAGCACCCGACGGCTGCCTCGTCGGGAAACGGGGCCAGGGGAACGGATGCGGAGCTGCGGTCTCTGCTTTAACACCAAGAAGGGTCCGGGTTGAATGGAAGGAAGGTGGGTAGGATCATGAGGCCCAGAAATGAATCTTCAAGAGAGGCTGCAAAGGCTGTGGCATCGGAAGAAACAGAACGAGAAGGCTCCGAGGGAGACACCGGGGCATGAGCTCCAGGAAAGAGGCTCATCTGACTGGGCGCTCATCCTGTGCCCCTCTGGCCCGCGTGTCGTCAGCCACTCCAGATGCAGGTCTTTTCCCACCTCCCTGCCCAGTCTGGGCTGGAATCGAGGGGCTGCAGGTGTGAAACCAGTGCCCCGAGTAAGACAGGTCCTTAAATGTTTGTGGAAGGAAGGGAGGGAGGGAGGGAGAAAGCAGAGAGGAAAGAAGGAAGGAAGAAAAGGGCAAGGAAAGCCGGGAGAGGAAACTGTCTGCACGCGGCTGTGACAGACAGAGAGTGGGTGGCCGTCCCCTAGCTTGGGGCCTCTTCGAGACAGTCATCCCACTGGTGCTTCAGTGGGAGGTTTTCAAGGTGATTCACTTGGAAATCTGATTCCTCCCGTTTGTGTGGTTACCTGAAAACTTAACTCTTCGAGTCAGGGGTGAGTCGGTCAATTGAGGTGGCCCAGCGAGTGTGTGACCCTAACCTGCTGTCTGAGCCCCTCCCTGTGGGCCAGGACTAATCCCCTGGCTCCCTGGTGATGAGGCATCGGGATGGTCCTCTCCTGGGGAGGAGAAAAGACCTGCCGGAGGGGGCCTGGGGATCCAGGGCAGAGCTCAGTCATGTGAATGCCTAGTTAAGGTCCCTATGCTCCCAAGTTTGGAGAATGCTCTACGCATGTTCTTTGGCTCTATAAGCTTCCTGCCCCCCATTTCTTCACTCTTCTTGGTTCAATTCTGACTGGACAATTCCTGGCTGGAGAGAACGGTCATGGAGCAAGGAGGGAGGAGTTGGGTGCTGGGGACGTGGGTGGGCATGGTGGGGAAGGGCAGAGAGACAGCGAGACCAGCGGTATGAGATGGAGGGGCAGAAAGACCCGCGCCCCACCCAAGCACACCCCAGCAAGGCCACACGTTTGCCATATTCTAAACTGGGAACTTACTCTGGTCTCAGATTTCACATCCATGTGTCCCCGTAGGTGGCCCAGGGAGAGCCAAGGAGCACTGATCTGGGTGTGCTATGGCCGGGGCAGAAGTCCTACCTTGCGACATACCTTGTGACGCCTCCTTTTCTTCCAGCAGGTTCCTCCTGCTCCCTCCTTCGCGGCAGATGGGCTTTCCAGGGCGGACAACTGCCCTCCTTGGCCTGAGTCTGACCCTGCTTCTCTGCAGCCAGGGTCCAGGGGTCCAGGGCCAAGAATTCCAGTTCGGACCTTGCCGAGTGGAGGGTGTAGTCCTCCAGGAACTCTGGGAGGCCTTCTGGGCCGTGAAGGACATTGTGGTGAGTGAGGTGTGACTCTGGACACGGCTGCAGGGGTTCCCGTGAGTGCAGCAGGCTATTTTGTGATTACGGAGCCCTTTGCACTCGCTGATTATTTTTCTATATAATAAGTTTTTGAAATCAGAGGCATCACAGCATGCGTTCCTTCTTGCACATGAGGAAACAAGGCTTTAGCTAATGGTAAAAAGAGTGGTTGATGCTCTTTTTGGGAGGGGCCGCTGGTGAAACATGACAGAATTTCTCCGGGTGCTGAAGGTGATCGGTGCTCATACTGGCTCTAAAGCGCCTTTCTCACAGGGACACTTTGGCTATAAACAGAGTTGGAGGATACGGCTGCTTGAGGGGAAATTCCAAGGGCAAGAGGCAGCTCAAACGTGCAACCACCACTCCATGCCAACCCCCACAGAAAATGGGGGTAAAACCCTGCCCCTACTCATTCTTAAACCAAATAGGCTTATTTCCTTCTGACCGAGGGAAACAACAGGTCCCCCACGAAGGCTCTGAGAACTCCTGGGATTCCATCTGCCTCTGGGGGTTAAGCTTAGTGATTTCTGTGGCTGGAAACTTGTACCCTCACCCCCTGGGGGCCTACCTCAGCTCAGCCCTTCCTGGGTCCTCCCTTGGCTTTTCTGGCCTTTGAGATCTCAGACTGGATAGATCTGGGGACCCGCATGTATTTGCATGGTTGGTTTCTGTGTTGTCCCTCAACTTGGATGCATCTTCTCTTTCTATTCCCAAAGCAAGCTAAGGATAACATCACGAGTGTCCGGCTGCTACGGAAGGAGATTCTGCAGAACGTTTCGGTAATCAGACACTGGGGAAAGACAATGCCTCTGTGTCTGGTGGCTTGTCTCCTATGGGTGGTCGAGGGGAGGCTGATAGAGACCACTTCTGCCTGGACTGAGCCTACACAGGACAGGGCTGGGCAGGGAGCCGGAGAAGTAAACGTCTGAGTCATGACCCCCGTGTCTGGGTTACGTGGGTATGTGTGTATGGGGACATGGAGGGTGGTACGGATTGAGGCTCATAAGCATCTTTCTCCATTTAGCCAGAGCCACCAGGATTCCACACCTGCTTTGGTCTCATTGGTTCCCATCCTTCTTCCTCACTCATTACCGTCATCCCCTCACCCAGCTAGGCAGTCAGCGAGTGCATGTACTGAGCCCTGGTCCCCGCAAGGCACTGAGCTTTCATCTGGCACTCAAGGGGGCTTGAGTGCAATCCCTGTGTTCCAAGTTGTTAGTTTTCTTTCTTCATTTCTCTTTCCAGTTCTTTCCCTGGAATCTCAACTCTGAACCACCAAGTGCCGGGTGCTTTCTACGGTCCAGCACCCAACCCTACACAAACACAGCTATTAGAGAGGCCATGTAGTGTAGAGGAAAGGACATTAAACAGATGGGGAATCAGGACTTCTGGGACCTAGGTCTGTGTCTGCCACTGACTGGCTGTGGGTCTGTCCTCTCTGGGTCTGCGGTTCCTCCCATCAACCAAGGGCGCCTCTCTGCGTGCCCCTGAAGACCCCTTCAGATTTAATGTTGGTCAGCCTCTCCTAGAAGATCTCTTTCTCTGTGTGCTTATCTTGCCTCGTGTGGCACATGGGTTGTTCACCTAGGGCTATGGTGGGGGGAAGGCTCGGCTCCGCAGTAACCCAGATCCTCCCCAGGACGTCGAGAGCTGTTACCTCATCCGTGCCCTGCTGAAGTTTTACCTGAATACCATTTTCAAAGGCTATCTGGGTAAGGCAGCTGACTCCAGGATCCGGAAGTCATTCTCAACTCTGGCCAACAACTTTTTTGTCATCGCCTCAAAACTGCAACCCAGTGTGAGTAGAACAATGCTGTGACCAGAGCCCATGGGAAATGACGTATTTTGAGAAGACATCCTCAAAATCCTGGCTTTTATTGCATGACAGGGATTCGATGGTATCACGGGAGAGAGCACGGGCTCTGGATTCTGAAATGAGTAGTTCTGGATTCAAGTTCAGGTCTGCTTCTAACCAGCTGGAAAACCCTTTACATAGCAGTCTACATCTCTGAGCTTCATTTTCCTTATGTATAAAATGTAGATAATCATGCTACATGACCAGATTGCTCTGAAAATGAAAGGAGTCAGTCCCCACCACAGTGGGAGTTCGGCAAGGGCTACCTTGAGAGTTGGTCTGGGGAACTGCGCTGGCATCACTAAGAAGGAGAGGGAGGGGGCTTGCTTCTGCTGCTACCCAACACTTGGCATAATTTTACCGCCCTATTATTCAGCAGGAAAACGACATGTTTTCTATCAGTGAGAGTGCACGCCGGCGGTTTCTACTGTTCCAGAGAGCATTTAAACAGGTAAAGGCCAGGATTTGAGAACCTGCCTATCCACCAGTAGACTAGCCTGAACCATCACACGTGGGTGTCTCATGCAGAACTCACTGCAGGTGACCCCACCAGGCATACCCCAAAGCCACCTAATTTTGCACACCCACAGGGATATTTGCATCAATTATCATCTACTTTGCACAAGCTCCACAAACGACACGATCCATATTTGTGCCAGTTTTCCTATTGAAGTGCATTTCTATTTCCCTACGAGATGATTTCCTTATGAAGGACTTTTCCCTGGGAAAGTTTTATGATCACTTGAGCTGGGCAACTGGAGGCTGAAGGGGGCGCCCCAAACCCAACCACGTGCTACGTATCTGCAGTATTTTCCATAATGCTCAAATGGTCTAGTTTGTGAGAAAAAAAGGGAGAATATATTACCATCTCCCAAATAAAGATAACAAAGAAAATCCAAATTTCATCTGCAGACCCCTCCAAAAAATAAATGATTTTGATCACTTTTTTAAGGAACAGAGCAATCAGTGTAAAAATAAGTGGTGAAGAGGAATCTTATACACAGGAAGGGGGGCAACTGGACTTCAGTTTCTTCATCTGCATAGTAAACTCGGGAGGTGGCAAAATCCACCTCACACTAGGATTCCATAGTTCTTGTTATTAGGAGCTCCAGGTGCCTTTCCCTTGCTCCTTGCCCACTGCTACTCACTGGTCCCTTGGTCCTCACTGCCTCCCACACCCTTGCGGAGGAACAAGTGATGGGTGGGTGCCCTCATCAGAGGCCATCCCAGAGCTGACACAGCGAGCTCCAGGAGTACAGGATGGCAAGGAAACTTATTCCTGTGGCTAATACAGTAGACCCTCAACTCTCTTTTCTCTTTAGTTGGACATCCAATCAGCCCAGACCAAAGCCTTTGGAGAAGTGGACATTCTCTTGACCTGGATGGAGAAATTCTACCAGTTCTGAATGCCAACACCAGGATACCCTCCTGAATGCCAACACCAGGATACCCTCTTGACGTGGATGGAGAAATTCTACCAGTTCTGAATGCCAACACCAGGATACCCTCCTTGTTCTCCATGTCATTTTGAATGTGCCATATCCCTTCCAGTGATGTTCTCTGAACACTTCACCCCTTTGACGATGGATATCATTCTTGGCCAGGCTTATCCTCAAAGACTTCTTTCTTGAAGTGGCCCCAAAGACAGTCATGGAAGGTTCTCTTGGATGCTGTGAATAATCTACAAAGTAGATTTCTATATTTATTACAACTCTATTTAATTTCTATCAGTGTTTTAATCGATGCCGTATTTATTCATCAGACTGTAAGTTCTGTGTTGGCAGCAAGGACTGTTCCCCATGCTTCTTTTTTTATCCTCCATGATGCTTTACACAATGGGGGGCAGTGGATAAGTGCTAAGTAAATGCTTAATAAACTGGATTTTTTTGTCTGTCTTTGAATGATTGAGGAACAATGAAGTGCTGAAGTTGCACTTCAGGACATAGAAACCATATTGCCATGAGATCTGCAGGAACACAGCAGGGAGGAGGTGAGGGGCATCCGTTTGGAATGTAAATGATGGAAGATACAAGATACAGGCTAAGGGCCAGGCATGAAGCAGGCTCACTAAACATTTCACTTCTCCCCACCCCCTTCTCCCCATCCCTTCTCCTTGGGGGCCCTCCTTTCTTATACTACTTATTCTTACTTGCTGTTGGAGAGGGTGCCATCATCAAGCTGACACTGCTAATGGTGTCATCACATGACCGTCCAATCTTTGATGCCACTCTCTGCTAATAAGAAGCAGGAAACCCAGTTCTGACAGCCTCTTCTTCCTAAGTGTGGGCAAGTGCCGGTAAGGCAGAGATATGCCTCCAGGAAAGGTCTTTTTCCTAACAGCAAGACTGGGGTGATCCCTAGTCCCGAGCTCTGGCTGAACTTTGTAGTTGACTTCAGTCTGCCTATGCCCTTGCCTGGAAAACTCAAGAGAAGGTCTATGCAGGAGGTGGGCGATCTCTCCCTTCATGACATAAGTGCTTTTGCGGAGTGGTAGGCCCTCCAAGAAGCCACTTTCCTCCCTACCTTGCCAGAAGTTACCTGGCAAAGAGATGAGGCGGCATTTCTGAATGCAGAGAGATGTTAACGGTTTGGGATGGCCAAAACAGACCAACACAAAGTGCACAAATATCATTGCTAAGCCATGGAAGGAAAATAAAGAGATAACACAAGCTATCCTATTTTTAAAAGAGGGGAGACACTGGGGTCACAGCACTTATGTACATCAAGGGAGGGAGACAGTATAAAGGGTTTAGGAGCACTGACACTAACATGCCTATGCTCTGAAAATTTACAACCTTTCATCATATCAACCAACTCACAGGACTGAGGCATGGTCTCACTAGAAGGTCCAGGAGCCTTCTACTGGTGTGACACCCAAGCCCGAGAAAGTCTCCTGAAGCAACACCTATGCCTATCTCCAGCCAGATGCCATGAGTCTAGAGCCAGGGCAGCGAAGACCCTGTGATTGAAGATACTCTTTGAACCCCATGGCTTGGAGAGGAAGCAGTTGGCACTGGGACAAATGCTCCATGTGCCCAGGGCCCACTTGAAAACCACAGGGGGCTCCAGAGGGGTGCGAGAAGAGTTGGGAGAGGTTACTGAGCTATTCTCAGGAGACACAGGAATGAGACTCAAGGTTGGCATGGGAGGTGATGAGGGCTCTGGAAACAGAGCAAGTATTGGAATCCAGCAGCTCAACAGGACTCATTGGCACCAGGGTCTGGGCCCAGGGGGACAGCTGGCTAGGTGAGTCAGACAGGGGATATTGACATAATCATCAGCATCCATGTCCTCCGCTTTGGCAGCAGGCTTGAAGTAGAGGCTCATGTATTCACAGCTGGTCTTCAGAGACGGGGCATGGAGCCAGAGAGCTTCAGATACCTGGGAACCAGCATACAAGCATCATTGGATCTGAGTAGGGTGATTTTAGTATCTCTCCAGATAGATTTTCACAGTGGGCAATGGGGGGCATGTGCATGGTTGCCGATTTCTAGAAGGCAAAGACACAGAGGTGGCTCTGCCTTGGGCAGTTTCAGGGTGGCGTCTCAACGCAGATAACTGGAAACCACTTAAATCTAATGTGGGCAGGAAATGCCTTAAATGGGGTTTGGGCTCAAGTCACCTGGCTAAGCATGGGTCTGAAGGAGACTCAGCTGCCAGAGGAGTTTCCCCTCTGGGATTAGACAGTGTGACTTGTGGAATAAATATGCATCTTCTTAGGGAGTTATTCAGAAGCACGGTGAGTCATCCCTTGCACCTCTGTAAGGACTAAGAGAGGCTGTGATGTGGCATAACAGTACATTCCAGGAAGGGGCTGGGTAGGGAAGAGGAGGAAGGCCGTAGGCTGCTTGGGCACAGTGGTACTCCTCTTCCCCGGAAAGAAACTTCAGGGTCATCTGCTTTCAGGATGGGTCAGCGTGGGGGAGGATAGCACTGTGCATTGATTCCAACACTGCACAATTATTATAACATCCACCCAACAAGGCTTCAGGAGGGAGAGTCACGTATTGAAATACAAGTGCTGAGAACTGCAAGTTCGGGCCCATGAGCATGATGGCACTCAGGAGGTGCTCAGTCATGGAAAGCAACTACTACTTTGTGAACGTCAGCAGAGAGAGAATGAGCTGCAATGTGTTTCAAAGATATATCTCCCACTGCTTGTCACCGTCCTTCACCTAAGATTAATTTATTCTGCTTGAAAAATCAAGACGCTCCCTATGAAAGCTAAAATATTGAGCCATTAACCATACATACCTTGTGGTGGACTGGTTTGGTCAAGAGTTTTGTCCCTAATAGTGGGAATGAGAGTTTCAAGCAGGGAGGAAGTGTAAGATGGGAGCAAAGTACAGGCTTGGGTGAGGGTGTGTGTGGCAGCGGGGAAGTTCAAGAGGAAAGGGCTGGTGTAATGGTAGATGGTGCTGCTGGGCCATACCTGTGCTACTACGAGCCTTCTCCAGCAGGGGTGGGTAAGGGCAAGGTCAGGAAGCTGGAGGTGACTATGGCAGAGCTGTTACTGGTTACTGGGCATCACTGTACCTTTTTAGCAAGGCACACAATTGTCCAGTTAGGGAGTCCATGTCTCAGTCTCCCTTGAAGATAGGTGTGGCTACATGACTAGGCAATGGACAATGGGATGTGCCTGGATGGGATGCATGAAACCTCAGGGTCATGGTCTTAAAGAAACACCTTTTGCTGTCTCTAAGGGGCTGGAATGGAGACATGAGGCTGTGACTGAGCATTGATGGTGGACCAGACGAGACTCCAGAGGATAGTCGAGCAACAAGACAGAAGTTGTTTGAGTCCCTGGATGACCTGGTGGCTTTGGCCACCTCTTCCTGGTCCCCTGCCTTAACTTGGGAGGAAAACAGGCTTCCATCTCGTGAGCCCTGTGGTGAGCCTTTGTGGTTGCATTAGCTTTGTCAACACCCCCAATTAAAACTAGGACATTCACCAAGCTTAGTTTTTTCCTGGTTCCTGGGGCAATGGTAGTAGTAGTTTTTAACTACTCTGGGCTACTTCAGAGAATAAAATAGTTTCTCTTCTTAATTTGGATAAACAAAAATGAATGGACAGTTCAAATACTTGTTACCCGTCTGCCAATGGCTATCCACAGACAACAGGAGTTCTCTATGGCCATTCATAGATTTCCAGAGGACTCCGCCTCATCCAAGGGTTAAATCCTCTACGTCTTGACATCTGTCCGCCAAGTCATCCTCTAGGCCAGGCTTAGTACCTCTAGTGATGGGCAAAGTGCCTCCTCTCATCGACAAGAGTTTACTAGAAAGTTCTCCCTCATATTGAAGTAAAACTGGGTAGATTCCAATCCCTAAGACCTCCTGGAAATCGCAGCTCTTTCACATGAAAGCCCTTCGTGTGTAGAATTGCCATCCCTCGCCTCTACTAACCCCCAATTTGCCCCATGGCTAGAAGCCAGGTAACGGAGTCTACCACGATCGTTGGACTCTCAGTCCACCGACACCCTCAAAGGAGGAAACTGACACAACTTCTTCCCAGACTCGGGGCCCAGGAGCTGCTGGGAAAGCCGTGCCCTCCGGCTAACGCGCAGCTTCGGGAGCCGCCTCCCCCCAGGGCCAAGCCCAGGTCTAGGGCCGGCTTCGGGCCGCAGATGCCAAGCAGGGGCGGGGCAGAGCTTACCTGCGGAGCGGCAGGGGGCGCCGGCGCTCGGAGGCCTGGGAGAGGTACCTCCCCCTCACCTACGGAGACCAGGAGACGAAGGTGAGGGCGTGGCCGCGGCCCTGCCCGCCCCTGGCCCGCCTCTGCCCCGCCCCTGGCCCGCCCTGGCCCCGCCCCCGGCCCGCCGGAAGCCCTGGGGAGGCGGAGCCCGAGCGGCGGTGCGGGCGTTCCCGGAGGCAAGGGGTTCGGGCGCAGCCTTGGTGTCCGCGCAATTTCTGCGGCCGCTTGGTGCTCAAGGGGCTCGCTCCGCGTGGCCCCCGCCCGGCCCGGCCGTCTGTCCCCGCGGCGCCCGGCCCCCGGCTCACCCTCAGCGTCCGCCGCCCTGGCGCGCCGCGGGCACGCGCTGTAGATGTTCTGGGAGCGCGGCGGCTGCGAGGCGCGGGGCCGCTGCGTCGGGGGCCGCTGGGACGCCTCCAGGGCGCGCATCCTCACGGCGGCTCGGCGGACGCGCCTGGAGAGGGCTGCCCGGGAAGAGGAGAAAGGTGTCAGGGGCCCTGAGCCACCGTCCCCCTCACTCGGGTCTCAGGAAACTACGGGCTGTCTCCCTCCCCGGGGCGCTTGGCCGGGTCTGCCGTGGAGATGCTCTGAATGTATGAGCCACAGCCTGGCCCAACACGAAAGACCAAAGGCCCCAGGCCGCCCTCCACGTCCCTATCCCCCTTTCCAGACCGTAGACCCCCTGCCACGTTTCTCGTGCCCCAGGTTGCCCATCTGAAGCTCCTGAGTTTTCCCTTGGGGAAGCTCGGCGGGGTGGGGGGTGGCTTCCAGCGGAGTCTGAATGGGCCTTTCTCACAACTCGCCTTGTTCCAACTGAGCCCCCAGCCGCTCACCTTTTCTCCTTTGGATGACCCTTTTCATCAACAGCCCCAGCAGTGCCGCCAGGATGAGGGCCAGGGTGGTGGGGACCAGGATGTGAAATCCTTGGCTTTCCAACCCAGGCAAGGGGTCCTGGTGGAAGGCTCTGAGGAAGAAAGGAGAGGGAGAGGGAAGGAAGACGTCTGGGAGGGAGGGAGGTTTAAGGCAGCATCCCCAAATAGCCAACTTTTTGGGAAATGGCCCCTTTCTTAAAAAAAGCCTTCTCCCCACCCCACCCTCAAAGAGCCTTGTCTATTGGAGTCATGAAACCCGGATATAAATTCAGGTTCAGCTTTCTACTGGCCGTGTGATCTTGAATCAGTCTCCGAACCTCGCTGAGCCTCATTTCCGGAGAAATGGGTAGAGTAAAGCCTATTTCACGGAACTGTTCAAGGATGAAACAAAATTGTAGGTATAAAGAAGGGAAAGCACCTGGTCCAAGCAGCAATCAGTAAATGTCAGTTCCCCTCTGACTGTTTGCATCTCGGATTCTTTACAAGATTAGTGCAAATACTAAGCAAATTAAGTTTCTTATAACAGTGGAAAAGATGTTTCTCACATGGGGTGCCCTCTGCTTAAAAGGTCTTCCCTCCATGTTGTTTACAGATTGAAATTTTACTTTCCTTAAAGGGTGAGTACATCAGTTCTATTTTCTCTTGCAACCATGGAAAACTAGAATTATTTTTTTCTCACTGTCCTCAGTTCTTGTGTTTGTACGGATTACAACACTTATTACAATCAGACTGACGTTAGTAAGAGAAGACCTGGATATTTCATGTTTTCATCTTTCTTACATTTTTCAGGACAGAGCACAATGCCTGGCAGATAGTAGAAACTGAGAAAATGTTGGTTGAGGGACACCTGGGTGGCGCAGTCAGTTGAGCTTCTGACTCTTGGTTTCAGCTCAGGTCATGACCTCAGGGTCGTGAGAGTGAGCCCCCAGATGGCTCAGTGTTGAGCACAGAGTCTGCTTGAGATTGTCTCTCCCTCTCTCTCTTCCCCTCCCATTTGTGCTTTCTCTCTCTCTCTCAAATAAATAAATTTAAAAAAAAAAAAAAAAAGGAAAAAAGAAATAAAGAAAGAAAATGTTGGTTGAACTGACTTGAGTTCTCCACTGGCCGGCTGGTGGAGTCTACTGAACTAGGAATCAGGAGTCCTGGTTCTATTTGAAAACACATAGTTCTGGGCGCCTGGGTGGCTCAGAGGGTTAAGCCTCTGCCTTCAGCTCAGGTATGATCTCAGGGTCCTGGGATCAAGCCCCACATAGGGCTCTCTGCTCAGCAGGAAGCCTGCTTCCTCCTCTCTCTGCCTGCCTCTCTGCCTACTCCTGATCTCTGTCTGTCAAATGAATAAATAAAATCTTAAAAAAAAAAAAAAACACGTAGTTCTGATGACCTCAGTTCCTCATCTATAAAACACAAATGATGCTGGAGGTCCCTTTCCTCACCAACATGCTTGTCTTTGCTTAGGCAAAAATAATTCCAATTCTTACAGGTTTTCTTTGGAGGCTGCTCTGATGCTGCCCCCTAGTGATCCATTGCAGCACTTTCCTGGGTGTGTCCCAGTCTTTAGACCAGTGCCCTCCAGTAGAAATACTACGTTAAAATTACACATGTAATTTTAAATATCCTAGCCACACTGAAAAAGCAAAAGAAAACAGATGAAATCAATTGAATAGTTAATAGTTTCATCATTAGTTTTTTTTTTTTTTCTTATTCAGTTCCCCATCAAAGCAGATCTGAATGAATGCTGAGCAACTTAAAGATTTGGGTCTCCTTCCTACAGGATCTCCTGCTGGGGCACTGCCAAGTGTATTCTTGTCATTGGACTAATGAGCTAATGTGCTACACTCATAGGTAGTATGGCCCACAGGGGCCTAAAGACAAGAAGGGTCTCTGTTGGCAGATGTTGTGAGAAGAGTTCAGTGGGTCTCCTACCTCTTGACTACGTTGCCCGACCTCTAGCCCATTCTGGGTGGTGGAGACCTCTTACCTGTGCCTGTGAAGCCTGCTGTGGTAATTGTAGCTGGCTGTCTGGGGCTTAAGCAGCCCCTCCGGAGCTGAGGTCTCTGAGGCTCTGGTAGATGGCAGGAAGGTTGGTGGGTTGGCAGCTGCTACTGAAGACGCTCTGGAAACTCGAAGGTATTGAGAGGTTGGGGTGGTGGGGGAGGAGTGGATTTCTGGAGGGGCCTCTGTCCCTTCAGCTGGTGTGGCAACTGCAGGAGATAGCAGAAATAAGTGATTTTCCCTATACACACTCTAGTCTCCAGCAGGATTAGGTCACCCTCTCTTTCCTGAACACACTCCTTCTCTTTACTTAGACTCTGTACTTGAAGTCTTCATGGCTAAAATGCCTTCTTAGCATGTCCTCTACACCTAGTATATTTGCTATTCTATATATTTTTCTAAATATATTTGCTTCAAATGCCATTTCCTCCAGGAAGACTTCTTGGAGTTCCCAGGCAGAAGAGCTTGCTCTCCTCTGAGCATGGGGAAAATCCTGTTTGTAGTTCCATCCCCACTCTACCCTATGCTGTATTTGTGTGCTTGCCTGTTCTCCATCCTACACCTATCAGTCACAACCTTGGGTATGTGGTACACTCAATTATATTATCTCTCTAGCAAAGTCCTCCAGGGTATCAATTGTTCAATTAATGTATCTACCTCACAAGATATATGTGAAGATGTGGTGGAAATATTGCATGTCAAAATGCATTTAAGGGACGCCTGGGTGGCTCAGTTGGTTAAGCAGCTGCCTTTGGCTCAGGTCATGATCCCAGCGTCCTGGGTTCGAGTCCCACATCGGGCTCCTTGTTCGGCAGGGAGCCTGCTTCTCCCTCTGTCTCTGCCTGACATTCTGTCTGCCTGTGCTCGCTCTCGCTCCCTCTCTCTCTCTGACAAATAAATAAAATCTTTAAAAAAAAATGTTTAAAAAAAATGCATTTAAAACAGGAAAAGGATATAAGAATGTAAGATATCATTAGTATAATCATCAGTATCTAATTATAGTATAATTAGTATAATCATCAGTCTTTTATTGCAAAATGGAATCGTTAAAATCACTGTATTCCAGCAAATGTAGATGGCCCTTTGGGGAACAGGAGGCAGCAGGACCTCTGGCTGGAAAAGTTCTGCCCAGTCTTGGCTTCTGTAAGTCATTCATAAAAGAATGAAGATTTTGTGAATGGGGCACAGACTTCATTACTTGTGGTGCCACCTGGTGGTGATGTGTAAGTCCTGCAATTAGTGCCAAGTGGACAAGGCTTTAGGTTGGGCTTGAAGGACATAGGATGCTGATCTTAGGGAGGTACCCTCTCCCAAGACAGGGAAATACACATCTGAGACTCAGCTGTACTCTGCCAACCATTCGATGAACTGAACGCATCCCCCCTCCTCCACTGTCACAATGCCACATCATCTCTCCCACCTCCTCTCCCACCTTAGCTTTGATGAACTGACCTTTAGGTACAAATTCAAAAGAATTGTCACGTGCAGGCATCTGGAGCCAAGGGGGCACCGGCATGTGTGGAAATCTGTGAAGCCAAGGTGGGGGCTCAGGCATCGGCTCCTCTTCCCAGAATGGCTCATACTCTATGGAGGCAAGCGGAACACACCTGTGGGCTCTAAGACCAGACTGAGACCTGGGGAAGGGATGTCAGTAGGAGTTGAAGCTGACCGAGCCAGGGTGGATGGCAGCAAGCGGAGGACGGCAGACTCCACCAAGAAGAGCACAAAAAGAAGCGGACTAGAGACTTCCCCAAAAGAAATTCTCTTTCGCCTTCACTCAGCCAACTTTTGCACTAACCACCACTGGGATTCGAGGCTGCATTTGATTAGGAAATCAGTGGAGGAATGGAAGAACGTGGGATTCAGAAGACATATGGAAAGGTTCTGATTATAAAGTACCAAGTTTGGCTTACAAATGTGGCTTGAAAAATGACTGTCTTTCCTTAATAGTTGTCCCTGATATTTCTTATGGGGCAACTGTGTAGGACAATTATGTCCTTTCGCTTCTAACTTCTTCCTATCTCAGAGCCCCTCCTCAATCTTAAATCCCCACTCCTCTTAGGCCTTGGGTGGGATGGATACAGTACAGCACAGTAAGTGTTGTAAGAAGAGTGCTGGTCTTGTTCCTTTCATATGGTTTGGACCAGAAATTGGGGGGACTGTGAGGTTTCAACCGGTATCTTTGGATTGGCTAACATGGCAATAGCAGGAGAGTCTGGGGGACCGGTGGCTGTCTCAGCCGTCACATGTGAAGACATTTGCTGGGTGCACTGAGCCTGGGACACCTACCACTGAAGACAGTCAGGGTGACTAGCTGGGTCTTGCCTTGGTCTGTGTTCATGCCTGTCCCACAGGCATAGACCCCACTATCGCTCTTGGTCAGCTCTGTCACCTCTACAAGGAACAGGTTCTTATCTGGACAAGGCTTCAGGGTGACTCGTTCCTTGTATTCTTCCTTGACAAAGTTCTTGCTGGACACCACGGTGGCACAGCCTCTAGTCTTGGTCATTTCCCGGCACAGATAGAGCCTTAGATGCATCTGGGGAAGCGGGCACTCGATGGTAATGGATCCACCCAGCACTCCCTCCATCTTTACTTCCGGGAGGATCTTCAGAGCCCCAGCCACTGCAGGGAGAGAGAGTTAACGTAGAGGAAGCCCCGTTCCCAACCACAACTCCAACCCCATCCCTATTTCCAAACCAGGCCCCTGCCCAGCCTCACACTCATCCCTCGCTCCAGCCACATCTCATCATCAGCCCAAGCCTCAGCTGGTCCTTAGCCCCAGCCCTCTTCTGATCTCTAGCCCTGGCCTCATCCCTAACCCTATGTATGTCCTCAGCCTGGCTCTATGCCCTGGTCCGTTTGACCCAAGCCTGGCTTCCAGGCAGATCTCTCCCAGCCTAAGCCTTAACATAACCTTCAACCTCATTCAAACCCAAACCCATAAGTTCCCAGACACCAACCCCCTAAGAATATAGTTAAAGTACTGCCCTACTCCCAGGAGAGAGGATCTCCCACAGCGACCCTACACAGCCCGTAGTGCTGCAGTGACTTCGTGTGGAGCTGGGAGGCACAGTGCGATTTTGCTGCAGGAGCTTTCCTGACAATTCTGTTTTGCTCAGATCCACTCAGCCAAAAGAACTGTTCACCCTCAGTTTCATTTGTTAAATCATTAAAAAACAAAACAAAACAAAACCAGAACATTTACTGAATGCCTTTCATGTGGCAGGAAGGCTGCTGGCCTCCCTCCATGCACAGAGTGACTCCTTTGGTGGGCGATACAAACGGCCAGTCACTATAGCACCAGCACAGCGGGGTAAAGCCCACGCCAGAAATACGCAGCGTGCCCTGTGAGGAAGGAAGCAGTGAGGGCATGCAAAGGGCTGGTGTAGCATGAGGGAGGGATTCTGGAAGAAGTGATGTCTCCACAGGTAGAATTTTCTGTCCATTGGCACCAAAGTGAAGTCACATTTCCTCTTGGGAGACAGAAATTCCACATGTGAACATAGAGTAAGTTAGGAAAAAATGACCCCTGTTGTTTATTTTATTACTATTGTGATTCTGAGATCTAGGATTACTAATACACTAGCAGTGAACAACGCAAACTCCTGGCGACAACCGTCAGGTCAGTAACACTAACTCCCTTCCCCCAGTCACAAAATTTTAGTATGAAAAGAATTAAAATTACTAAGCTGAACAAATGGGAAACAAGAAACTAAGCGTAACTAAAACAAAACAAAATCCTACTAAAGTCTGAAATCACAAGGAGAAGTTTGGAATGCACTTAATAGCTGGTTTTTATACCTTGATTTCAAGGTGGAAAGTAATTGATCATGAGTCTCTAATAAATTTCAATCTAAACCAGTAAGTGCTTAATATTTTTTTATTTGATTGATGCCCATTTGAATTTCATGGGTTCTAATAATTAAATTTAAGACCCTAATCCATTGTCATCTATAATTACCCTTGGACTTTACCAAGGTATAATATGGGGTTTTATGCAAAGTTACAAGCTACATGGAACTTTTTTTAACCGTAATAAAGAGGAGGAATTATTCCCAGCCTTCTTTACATGTTGTGTTTTGTGATCCAGACATGGCAGACCTTTTAGAAGATGGTACGACTTTGAGTCCTTGGCTTGTCTATACAGCTTTGGGCTTCATGGCATGTCAGCTCTGCCATATTCATAGGAGAGTTGTTCTATGTCTAACAGCTCAGAGTTGTAAATTTCACATGTGAATGAGATGGTAACCTTAAGAAATGTCTGTATTGTATTTGAAGACTGTTCACATAAATCTGAGGTTTGAACTTATGTATTTCAATTTGGTATGCTAAAAAGTACTGAATTAATGTAATAATCCTTTTCTTTTTTTTTATAATATTGTAATCTCAGTTCAGAATTTAACTGAAAATATAAAACCTGAATGACTTCTACATAGTAAATTGAACTGTAAAGGTAATTTGTGTGTGATTCTGAATACACAAGATAAAATGTTTTTATTCCTCAAAAAAAAAAAAAAAAAAAAAAAAGAAGTGATGTCTCCACGGTGACCTGGAAGACTGGGCATGAAGGATGGCCGAGAGAGGGATGAGCACCTTCCCTGAAGCAGGGAACACGGGCAGAGCACAAGGGAGTGTGTCAGTGTGCGTGCATATGCGCCCAGGCGTATGCGCCTTGTGCGTGCAGGGAGGGGGTGACGCAGGGAGGGATACATCATGGCTCACGAGTCCCTGAAATCAAAGCGCTTATGCTCTGGGTGAGAGAAGGCAGGCCTCATGCTGTTGGGTCAGCTGGAGAGGAGGCTAAGTCCAAGTATGATTAATTAGCAACCAATGAATGTCCACATATTTCTGGGAAGAGGGAATAGGAGTAGGAATAGGAAAGTGCGGGGGGGGGGGGGGGGCAGGGGTCTTGCGTGGAGGAGGAGAGACTCTTCCAGGCAGTGAGTGCGGCCCCCAAAGCGGCGAGGGTCGCAGAGAGAACATGGCGTGTTCGTGGGGGCAGAGAGGAGTGGACGAATTTCTGGAAATTCATCCGCCGACCCCATTAAGAATAGCTCCGATGAGTTTAGTAAGGCGAGGAAAGGCAAGAAGGGAAGTCAAGGAAAGAAGCAGGGCTTGAGGTTTCCGGGTGGGCGGAGAGAGAGCCGAGGAGGACGTTCTGGAGAGACGGGAGGGCGTGGATAACAGTGAAGAGGTTGAAACCAGCATGGGAGTGTGAGTGGGGGCGAGGTGCTGGGCGGGGACTATTGACAGGAGCCTGTTCAAGTCTGAGAGCGGCATAGCTGGTGCCCACGGGGCAGGGAGAAGCACAGGGGCCAGCCAGACACGTGATATCGGCCGTGGCCCTCACACAAGTAATCCAACCCTGCTTCCAGCCTGCCGGAAACGAAGGTGTGTGAGGCAGCCTCATGACTGGAACATGGCGATGGAAGGGTGACCCATTCAAAAGACAAAGACCCAGTCAAGGGGTGGGGGAATTACCCTGTGTGACCAGACAGCCTGCACCTGTGTGTGAGGTTCAGCACCTGCGGGTGAACATGTATTTTTGGATCAACCCAACCAGAAAGGAGAGAATGCTGCTTTCCTAAGAGCAAGATGCTGTAGGGTGGGCAGGGGCAAGACAGACCAGAGGGGAACCTCCACCCACGCAGACACTTCCAGTGGCCTCCCTCTGCTCAGGGATGAGCTTCGGGTAAAGCCTTGGCTTACCCAGATCCTCGGTTAGGGGCTGCATGCTTATGTCCCTTTAGAATTCACGGTTTGAAGCCCTAACCTTCAATGTGACGGTCCTAGGAGGTGGGGCCTTTGGGAAGTAATCAGAGTTAGAGGAGGTTAGTGAAGCCCTCATACTGGGATTAGTGTTCTCATTCCCTCCAAGGACACCAGAAGAGGCCATGTGGATATCCAAGATTTGGGGGCGGTCTGTAAGCCAGGGAGACGGCCGTCACCAAGGACAATATTTGCCGGCACCTTGATCTTGGGCTTCTAGTTTCCAGGACTGCGAGAAATAAATATCTGTTGTTAAAGTCGCACGGTCTATGGTATTTTATTGAATCGGCCAGAACAGACTAAGGCATCCTTACTGTGTGAACTCCGAATGGATGAAACACAGGAAAAGCTGCTGGCTACAATGATCTCTGGTCCCAAGGAAGCACGAGTCAGTGACATGTGAAATGGCCAGACCCCAGATCTCTGTGGAGTTCATAGGAGCTCCTAGCCCACACCCAAGGCTTAGTAAAGCAGATTTCCCAAAGAGAGAAAAGACAGATAGAACTTCCTGGCTTTGAACTTATGCAAAGGGGCGCCTGGATGGCTCAGTTGGTTAAGCATCTGCCTTTGGCTTGGGTCATGATCGCAGGGTCCTGGGATGGGGTCCTACGTCGGGCTGCCTGCTTAGCCGGGAGTCTGCTTCTCCCTCTGCCCCTACCCATCCCCTGCTTATTCTTTCTCTCTCTTTCTAATAAAGAGATAAAATATTTTTTTAAAAAATAGAACTTATGCTCCATGTGCATCAGATTCGTGTTGGAGAAACTTACTAGGGCTACAGACGACCTGATCCCTCCCTTCAGCGCGGTGGTTACGTTTATCTACAGCGGGGCCTGTGCACCTGCATTTTAAAATAAGCATCCTAGGTGCCCTTGAATTTTGCAATTCCAAACTATATAGCTCTATTTCCAAGTACAGATTCTGGGGACTAATGGGAGGGGTGGAAGAGATGCCTAAGGAGCCACCCTGCAAAATATTGGTATTTTAGAGAGACTCCTCAGTCAGCGGCATTGATCTCTAAGTTGGTGACTTGGTTTTCATGGTGATGGTAGGGGACAGGGATATACGTGCTTTGAAAAGTCCCTCTCAACATATAATTGGATATAAGTGTGTGTGTGTGTGTGTGTGTGTGTGTGTATTTGTACATATTTGTGTGTGTGTGTGTGTATTTGGAATATGGGGAAAAACACATTATTTCCATGATGAGAAACACAGTGAATGCCCACAGGGCCTTGGCTGGGGTGGTGCTCTGGAGGTAGACTTCGGGTTCTGTAGCCACGGTTTTGCAGGTGATGAGAACCCTGTCAACTCAAGTCACAGCAGAATTACGTCTGGAAGAAGGAAGCTGGCCTGAGATTTTTATGTTTGTCAGATGGGGTGTGAATTTTTAAAAAAGAATGAGAAATGTCTGACAGTTTCCGGTCCCTGCATACCCAACATGTGTGTCCAGGCCGGCGGTCTGCTCTTTGTCCTGTCACGAGGAGTGGAGTGCTCTCTCTCCTCCCACGAGCCAGTCCTGAGTCTGTCCTGCTCACTTTCTTTAGAACTTGTCCGGGGCTGCTGTCCCTCTCTCCTCCCGCTACCGTTGGTCTCCTCTCCTCCCTCACTGCCGTGGCTTCCACACCTGCTCTGATAATGTCTGTGCTGAAAAAACCCTCCGTTTACTTGTTTGCTAGCCCTCTTCTGTTCTCTTCCTCAGACGAGTCGTCACACTCACGGACTCCATCTCCACACCTCCTACTTCCTCTTCCACCCACACCTGTCAGAGTTTGTCTCCAAGATTCCACTAGAACTGCTGGTCAAGTTCAGCAAAAGTTTCCTTTTTTCCCCAAGTTTTCCTTACATTTGGTGTTTTTGTTTTACTTGCCTCTTGGTAGCATTTGAGGGAACTGAGCCCTTCTACTTTGAAACACTTATGTCTTGTGGCTTCCCTGACACCACGTTCTGAATGACTGCTCCTTTCCAATTTCCCTACATTCTTCTCCATCTCTATCCACTTCTCAGGGTTGGGTTCCCCCAGGGCCTGGAACTTGGGCCGGTTCTTTACTTGGTCTTTCCTTACTCCCCCCACCCCACAAGCTCATTTAGGCCCATGGCTTATAATGCCAGCTCTCTGTAGATTTCTCCAGAACCTTGATCTCCAGGCTTGTCTTCCCTAGACTCACCTTTCTGATATCTCCACTTGGAACTACTCGAATATCTGAGATGTATTTCAAACTTACAATGGCAAAACAAACAACAACAACAAAAATAATTCTTGATTTCTCTTTCAAAACCTATTTCTTCTAAGCTCTTCCTGTTTCAGAAGATACACCAGCATCTATCCAGCAGCAGAAGTCCAAAACTCATTCCCATACTATATTAAAAAATCAAGAATAAATTTAAGGGTGTGTGTGTGTGTGTGTGTGTGCGTGCGTGTGCATGTGTGTGTGCACAAGCATGGGCCCAGCCACAACATCAAGTGTATGTATTATTTTTGGGGTCAAGATAAAAAAAGATTTGAACGCCTCCAACATGTAATACTGCCTTGCTTTATTACAGAAATTCATTTAGGGCTCCAGGCACGATGGCCTATGGCTTGGGACCTAGACCTGGTTCCTGGGAACCAGGACCACCCCAACATTTATACAACCTGGGACAGAAGTGCAAATAATGTCTAAGTATTTTAGAGTTATAAATAAAGCTAATGAACTGTTGAAAAAAGTGTGTTCTATACCTCATCTTGGCAAATTTACATGCTCCTTAGATGTCCATTCTAAACCACTTCTGTTTGGGAATAATGTTCCCCACATTCCTAACCTCTGTCCCATCTCCCTTCTTTTCTCATGCCTGGCTCCTGTTCACACCACAAAGGTCCTGGTATGGACATGACGGATAACCCAGCTTATATGTATTAGTTCCACCCATCTCATTCCGAATGGCCACCTGTGGTGACTCTTCTATAGAATTAGAATACTAGGATAGAAGACCCAGGATAGAGGCTCACACAGTCATTAAAAGTGGGCCCAGAGTCATTTGGACAGGAAACTTGAGGTTTAGAAGAGGGGACATGAATGGGGCTTGAGGTGGACAATCTCCTTGGGTCTGTGAACTCCTCACCCTTTGGGGAAGGGCACAAAAGAAAGATGTTCTGGACCCAGAGCAGGGATCACTCTGGCCCAGCTAGAATGGTGGTATTTCTTGGGGCAGACTGCAGTGGTACAATTTAAGTACCCTTCACTGTTAGAGATCTTCTACTTCCATCCAACCCCTCTCTCCTCTCAGGCCTAAGTTTAGTTAACCATCAACTGGTTCACCTAAGTCCTACTATCTCCCACAGAGTCTGACATTTTGCTTACCACGTACAGAGTCTGACATTTCATTAAAGTTGCATTTCCTTAGATTTTTAGGGGTTTTTAATCTTCAACTCAACAAATATTTGACTTTCTTCCATATTCAAGCTATCAGGAAGGAAGAAAATATGAATAAGAAAATAATGTTGATCCTCCAGGAGTCTACTGTTTCATCAACAAAATGAAGTGAATATATGCCAAGTCACAATATAAAACAGAATGAGGTCAGTTATGGAGATTCAGAAGATGGGTTCTGAAAAGTGTTATTAAAAGGAAGTGGAGGATGAGGTAGACTTTGAAGCTGAGAGGAGGGGTGTTCCCAGCAGAAGGAATGGCATGAGGAAGAACATGGTGGCAAGAATGTCTAGCACATGTTCAAGGAGGACTCCTCTTTGGCTGGAGGTTAGAAAGTTCAGGGGATTGTGGTAAGCTCAGAGAGTAAAAGGGGAGTGCAAGGGATGAGTTTGTCGGAGGTGGGAACCATTGAAGGTTGCTGGGAAGGGCACTCCTATAATTAGAGTCAAGCATTAGGAAGAGGAATCTGGTACTGTGGGCGAGCCAGGTTGAAAGAAGTGGGAAAGACAGTTACGGGATGACTGTGTGTTCTCCTCTTTCCCATTCCCTCTGTTACCTTTTTATAGAGACTGCCACTGATGCTCCTTCTGGTAATACTAATCCAGAAACTACATGAATTGGCCATTGACTGAGTCAAAGTCTGCGTCGGGATAAATGGGAAGAGGTGGCAAAAAAACCATTCTGCATTCTGTAGCTGATATCAGAGATAGTTAAGATGGATAGAGTGGTCGGTTTGTTGGAGACCAATGAGGAACTTGAAGTAAGGTATTAGGCATGTTGCATTTCAGATCTTCGTGGGATATTGAAGTGGGGGTTCCTAGAAGGTAGCTGTAAATTAATACATGGAACTTGGGCAATGGACTAGGGTTACTGAATGGATCAGGGAGGCTTCATTTAAAGTTGAAGTTGAAAATGAGCAGTGAAAGAGACCCAAAGAAAGAGAATGTAGAGATAGGAAGAAAGGAATTTGGAGGCACTTGCTTTAAAATCCCCCATTATCAGGCTAATGTGTCTAGGAGGGGTGACACCTTCAGCTCTCATGAGTCAACACCTGAGCCCCACAAGAGTTGTGTCTGGAGTGGAGAGAGGAGCACTAGCAGAGAGTGGGGAGGGCCTCCCAAGAGGCCCTCACATGGTCTCCATCCTTATTCTGCCCTAGGTACTGGTCTGCAACTAAACCCATCCAGGAATAGCAGAGCTCGAGATGGCCCACAACTCCCCTACCTGTGGCCAATTTGAACCTCCTAAGATATGTGAGGTGTTTTCCCATGGCACTTACCTGGCAGGAAGCAAAGTGACCAAAGCCAGAGGTCCATGGCTCCTTCCAGAGAAACGTCCCATCCAAGAGCCCTTGAAGGCCAGAGCAGAGACCCACTGCTCACCCAGGAAACCTTTACAATCTGGAGCTTGAAATAGATTTCTGGCCCCACGAGGAGCAAGGCTTGAAAATGAGGAAATGACAACTTGTCTTGTTTGCTAACTAGTCTTAGACTAAAAAAGAAAATACCAGCAAACCACAGCGGAAGTTAGGAATTAAGAAAACATGTTATGTTGAGGGTGAATGGGTCACCAGGGTTCAAAGAGCTTCGAGGCAGCTCCTGAATGCTACTAGAAATGCTCAGGTATACTATTTCTTTGCCTTGGGGACTTTCTCTTGGAGGTTCTCACGCTTTATGTCTGTTTGTTAACTTCGGAACCACAGTCACTTGCTTTATCCCTGCCTTTGGGACAAAAGAGGCTTATCACCAATTTTTTCCACCTGGAGAAGACCATATGGATAGAAGCTTCGGCCTGAAGTCAGAAGATTCTGGTTGTAGACCTTGAACTTATATGAGAAATAATTTTGAGCACCTACTATGTGGGACTCCTAACCATGGGTTTTGAGGAATTCACTCCCTTTCTCTAAGCCTTGATCTCTTTATCTAGAAAATGAAGGTGGGACTGCCAGGAGATGATGTGACAGTACCGAAAGTCACACAGCCTAGCAGAGCTGTCCTTCAAGCACCCAACAGACCATCGGGGGAGGCCCAGTGACTGATGGAGAAGAATAAAATGTTGAGGCCCTTGGTCACAAGGTGTCACAGACAGAGCCTTGGATTCCAGTCAGAAGATGTGGTTTCTGGTCCTGGCTTGGTGCTTACTAGCATCTGGCCTCAGTTTTCTCATTGATAAATAGGGATGGTCCCTGCCCTGTGTATATCACAGGGCTTTCACAAGGCCCAACAGGAGCCATGGTCATAGGGGTGGTTGAAGAATCTTTTGTTGTGGAGATGCATGGGACTGATCCTTAAGAGGGTATCCCCAGGGCTTCATTCCTGGTGGTGACATTTTAGGTGGCTTCCCAACATTCCCACTTCCAGGTGCTACAGCTTCTAGAGCCCATGGAGGACTGAGGCTTCCCACCTCTTTTCTGGAAAGGCTTCTCAGTGGTCCTGTGCACACTGCTCTTCCCTGGACCCACACCCCCTATTTGTCACATGCTCTCCAAAACACAAAAAGAAAACATCCTCGGTAGAATTTGCATGGGAGGCCCAGAGCAGGTGCAGAGGAAATGGGTGTGTGGGCGGGCAGCCTGCCCTCTCCGCCCCTACGTGGATTTCCACCAGCACAGAGCTACTGTGGTTCTGATTTCCTCCAACCACGAACTGGGCCAAGGTGGCAGAGGGCAGGCCTAAGGACTCTAGTCAGTGAGTGACCACCAGAGGTCTTGGTTTGGGTTGGCCTCCACCCTAGCCTACTC
Source organism: Mustela nigripes (assembly GCF_022355385.1). Taxonomy (NCBI): domain Eukaryota; kingdom Metazoa; phylum Chordata; class Mammalia; order Carnivora; family Mustelidae; genus Mustela; species Mustela nigripes. The sequence goes on along the minus strand of NC_081566.1, from coordinate 34,848,851 downwards.
AGAGGACTCTTCCCAGTTTCCCACAGCTGTCCCACTCCTGGGCTCTGCCATTCACTGGGCTCAAGGCCTGGGACTGCCTTGGAGAGAAAGAATGTGACATGTGTATGTCAGTGGGCCTAACAGGGTTTGTGTGTGTGTTTGTGTGTGTGTGTGTGAATGTGTAGTGTTTGTGTGCTGTGTGATTGTGTGTAGATGTGGGTGTGTGGTATGTGAGCAATGAGTGCTCTATGACTGATGTGTGACTGTGTGTGACATACACACCATGTGGGACAGTGGGAGGAATGGCATGGGAACGTGTCATGTGTGACAGGTTAGTGTGTGAGTATATGATGTGTGGCGTAAAATGTGTGTGTGGCATGTGAGGTGTGATTATGAGATGCATGACTGAGTGTGTAAATGTGTGTGATGTGATGTATGAATGTGTAGCATATGGTTGTGAGTATGTGAATGTATGTGTTGTGTGTGTGGCATAAGTGATGTGTGGTTGTGAGTATGCAAATATGTGTGGGGTGTCTGAGTGTGATGTGTGGGTGTGAACACGTGTGTGTGAACATGTATGATGTGTGAATGTGTGGTTGTGAGTGTGTGAATGTGTGCAGGAAGTGTGGGTGTGTGGAAGGTGGGTGTTAACAGGTTGCATGTGTGAACATGTGTGATGTGATATGTGAACATGTGGCATACGTCTGTGAATGTGCAAATGCGTGCAGAATGTATGGGGTGTGTGTGTGAACAGGTTACGTGTGTGAACATGTGTGTGTATGAAGATGCAGGTTGGATGCACTATGGTGGCCTCCTGCTAGGCAGTGCCTGGAGATGTGTGGCCCAGATAAAACCCTTAGAGATACCACACTGGGGTTAAGAGCAAGAATTAGGGGTCTCACGATTGCCAGGAAGGAATGGGACTGCCACGACAGGCAGGAAGGGAATGCTGGGAGTCTGAGGAACCAATGTTATAGATGGGGTAAGAAAGATAATTCTCATCAGGTTGCTGTGAGGATTGCCTGAGGAGAGCATTACAGAGGGTTTAGCACGATGCCTGAAGTACAGTGTAAGTGCCATGGCGGTCAGCCCTTGTCACTGAGGTGGAAGTTGTCCTTATGGGTTCGGCTTTGTCATAGCATCATCCCACTTTGACCTCCCATGTCGCCAGTCTCCGAAGAGCCATCTCCTGGGCCTTTCCAGACCAAGAGCTGAGATCCTAGGTGGTCCTTGCCATGACCCAGCACTGTTCTCCCCAAAGACAGACCCTGAGAATCCCCCCACCTGCTGGATTCAGTGGGGGTCCCACTCAGGTAGAGGTACCTGCCTCAGGCATCCTGTAGTTTCCACCTTCTAACAACCTAGACCAGAGTGAGCCAGTCCACAGGAACGGGGCTTTGGGAGGGTTAACCTTTACTCTAAGCCTACTCATGGCTTCCTGCTACAAGAAATGGTTAAGACTTCTTAGCTGAATATGGCTATACTTCAGGTAGTACTCTAAGGTTAGAACCTGTATACGTAGAATTTTGCATGAATTTTAATGTGACTTAAGAGCAAAAATCTGAAATTTAGAGTAATCACCTCCACACATTTAGTCAAAGACGTTGACTCTAGTGAGCGCAGATTGGCTGCCCATTTCCTTGTCAGCCTTAGGAGGGGCTTACCAAGCCCGAGAAATTCCTGGAGCCTTACAGGGCCATTTTCCTTCCCCTCCCTCTTCCTTCCCCCTTTCAGCTCCCTAGCCAGCTGGGGGCCAATGGTCTCACCATCTCCTCTCATGGTGTGTCCCCTGTCTACTTAGATATGTGGTCTTTCTGAGGTGATCTCTTATTATTTTTATCGTATAGACTCCTTGGTAGAGTTCATCATTTCAAAGAAGCTTGTGGGGTCAAGGGACAGTCCTTGTTTCCCTGCCTTGGGGACCAGTTTCAAGACCTTATGCCAGTCAGCTTCTCTCTGCTGTCTACTGTTCTTGGGAGACATGTTCTGTCCTGACTCTTGGGAAAGTCTTGGACAAACGAGATATATAAATATATCTTCACACATTAAAATCAACTGCTATAAGCAGATTCACAGGCACTATTGGACCTCAGTAATATGTAATCACTATTATGTAATAGATTTTTTTAAAAGAAATAAAATCAAGGTAATTCAAGGACTTGAGGAAGATTCTTTTGTCATTAGAAATATTTAAATAGTTCTTTGAGTGATCGCTGGACACTTATCGTTGCATTTGGTTTATCATTAACCCCACAGTTGATTGTTACTCCCTAGTCCTGGGCTGAATAATGTCCTTCCAAAATTTATGTCCACCTGGAACCTCGGAGTATGACCTTACTTAGAAATGGGCACTTTGCTGATGCAATTCATTAATGTGAGGCCACACTGGATCAATGTAGGCCCTAAACCCAATGACAAGTGTCCTTGTAGGAAGGCCCTGTGAAGACACAGAGAGACACAGTGGGAGAAGGTCAGGGGAGGATGGGCAGAGGTCGGAGCCATGCAGCTGTGGGCCGAGGATCCCTGAGCATTGCTGGAGGTGCCTGGCAGCCCCTGGCAGCAAGGAGAAAGGCACAACCCCCTTCACGGATCTCCCCTCACAGCGTCCTGAAGGAACCAACCCTGTGGACACCTTGATTTCAGACTTCAAACCTCTAGAATGGTGAGAGATTAAATTATTGTTATTTTAAGCCACCCAGTTTATGGTACTTTGTTACAGTGGCCCTGGGAAATTAACATACTCCACCAAACTGGTGAATTTTTAACTTAATTAGATATCCCATTTCGGCTACAGACCAACTTCCTTATTCATGGAAAGATTTAAAGTGGACTTTGGGGAGTTCATTTTTATATCGGCTATCACCTATTTATACTATCAGTTAAAAATAATGTAAGGTTGTCTGTGGCTTTAGTGGCATTTCTTGGCCTTTGATTCTAAGGACCAGGATAGGCTATCTGAGGTCAGGATTGGCTTGTGGGTTATTGGTATTAATATGGAAGCTGTGTCTTAGTCCTTCTGCCCTAGGATGATGCTCTGGAGGTCAGGGAGCCCCTTCCAGGGGGAAAAGATTGATAGGTTCTGATGGACTTTGTAGTTTTGGTTCTTCTGGCAAGATGGGCCATCATGCCAGAAGAAGCTAGATATACCACTCCATTATAGAGAACAGAGAAATAAACATTCCTGATGACCACCTCTCCAGGCCAGGGTGGAGCCCCAGGCTCTGACCTAGGTCATGGCCTGGCAATCAAGCTTGGGCACTGCAGCTGGTAAAGCAGGAGAGGAGACCAAGGAGGACTGAAGTCTGAGTCTTGTCAAGGGCAGGCTTCGAAGCGTGAAGTATCAGAAACAGTATGTTCAAGGTCGATGTGGAAGCAAAGGTTCTGCCCCACATCAGGCAGGATGGAAGCCTGGAAAGAACTTTCTCCTAGAGAGAACTCTCATACACAGAGGCCCTGGGGATGAGTCCAGCATGTACTGGGGGCTGATAGGACATGACAAGGTTTAGTGCCAGAACCTAGGAATGGCCTTGGCAGACAAAGGGGTCCTTTATCTAATTGCTGTACCCCAAGCTAAGTTATCAATTACCTGGATTCTGGTTGATATTTCTGTGGAGGGAGTTTACTCATTTGGTTATTTGATTTTTTATTAATAGCCTCTCCATCTGGGACGATATCCCAGAAAGGTATGAGATTCAAGTTCAAGTGTTCCATGGATGCCTACCCAAGATATTTTTTCAATGCCAAAGAGAAGTGTGGTTATACTTGCTTTCAGTTTGTTCCATTACAAATGTCCTAATCACATTCTATAACACAGAGCTTTGAGATCTTGACCATTGGTGTAGACCCCAAACTATTCTTCTTCTGCAGATCATCTTGGTCCCACTCGTAGGCAGTATTCCACCCCCACTCCCAGCCCAGTCTTGGAGGGAGAGGGAACTTTGGCTTGGGCCCAGAGGCTGGAGTGCCTAAGAGTGGGACCAAAGCAAAAAGGGCTGTCTGGGAAATAGAAGGTATGGGGACAAATGCAGCCTGAGCCTCCTTGGTGGCAATCATGGTCTTTAATTATTAATGAAGTCGCATTTTTGATTTGTAAGCGAGTGTCAGCTGGTAGGTGCTGGTTGAAGTACAGAGCTCAGAGGGAAAAAGACCTTAAACCTTAGCTCTTGGAAGATCAGCCCCTCTCTGGCATCATCAGACACCTTCTTAACTTTCCTTTGGTTGGGAACTCTTCACATAAGTGGTGTATGAGGGTTTGGCCACGCGTTTATCCTCTTGGGTCCATCTGAGTGGCAGAAAGGGAAAGAGTCCTCTTCCCTGAGGTGGGGTTTATGGAAGATCAGTCTCCATTACGTTTTTCTCCTCCTTTACCTCCTCTTTATTCTAGAAGTCTGCCTCCATCAGGAGTGCAGGGGCTCTTATAGAGAGACACCTAGTCAGGAGGACAGGAGATGCATCCTCTGGTTTTGATACTAGTTTATGCTACGTGGTCCCCTTGAGCAAACCTCGTCACCTCTCGGGATCTCAGTTTTCTCTCCTGTGAAATGGTTAGCATGTGTGTTTACGATTCCTTGTATGTATGCCCATGCAACCTGATCGTTCAGGCCCAGGACTCCGGGCAGGTTATGATTTGTCCTACTGTGGGTGGAGATGAGTGTTCCTGGTGAGGATTTCAGGTCTCGGTGAGGGTCACTGCACTGAGAGGAGCTGCAGGTTCCAAGAATTTAGGGAGGTTTACAAAAAGGCTATTGGCTAGGTCTGTGGCCTCTCTGTCCCAGCGTCTAGAAGAGCCTGGATTCTAGTGAGTATCCAAATATGTATTTTCAATGAAGGAAAGAAGAGAAGATGGAAGGGAGGGGAGATGAAGAGAAGGAAGGGTTAAGGGGAGAGGAGAATTCCATGGAGGATACCATGAGAAGGATGCGGAAAAGCTGCCATTTTGAAACGATCTTCCCACCCACGGGATCTCTCTTCTTTCTGACAGATGCCTCTGAGATCTTAATTCTCCTTCACCGTCTTGGGTTCCTTCATTAAAATAAGCTGTAGAGGGGACCCCTCTTGGTCCCTCCACCCCAATAGTTAGGCCAGGCTGGGATACCACTGAGGAGGGACCAGCAAACCCTCTGAGGAAGGGAAAGTGGGATGTGAGTGCACGCATCGAAGCCCCCTGGAGCCGAGGTCCCCTGAGGATCAACATGATTTTGAAGGCGATTGTCATGAGTGGTGGGAGCGGAGAGAGCCACTGGTGCCTAGACTTTCTCAGGGTCCTCCTGGACTTTGGCAGCCATGTTGTTGGTCTGGAGCAAGAAGGCGGTGTAGGCCATGTCAGCTTCCTCCTTGGAGGACTAAGGGAGCAAGAGGACAGGAGTCAGTGTTTGGGGCACTGGCTCAGCAGGTGGGGATCAGAGGGAGTGTCGGCACTTCATAATCTTGGCCTAAGCAACCCAAGCCTGTGTTGACCTGCTGCTCTTATTCTAGCTCCTCAGGCTCGCCAAGGACTAATTTTGAGAAACGGAAAGTTGCAGTTTCTAAAAATGCCTCCCTCTATCTCACTACCTCCTTCCAACACGTGGAGTGGAACCACCTCTGTTGCTTGGGCCTGTCCCAGGAAGCTCTGCCCACACAGTCCATGGGCAAGGTGGTCTAGACTGATGTCAGCCACAGTGCTTCACGTTTTTCTTTCACTACCTGCTCAGAGATGGAGCTCAGCAACAACACAGGGCTAGAGGGGAAGGCTGTCTCCAGACGAGCTTCCTCCCCTACTTGTTCCAGATTCGGGGTCTCTGCTGCTTCCAGGGAGAGTAGATATGAAAGCAAGCATTAAAACCCTGGACTAGGAGGCCCAGGGGATGGGAGGAGGGTAATACGTGACTCAAAGCCAGGAATCACCTCTGGTAGGGTTGTAAGCAACATGGCACCTGACTGGGGTGGGGAAGGGCTTCTGGTGACTACCAAAGTGCCCGTGGCCAGCAGATGTCTTTCAGACCCAACTGGAAGGCTGGTCCTGAGCAAACTCTCAAGGGAGGCTGGGTGGCCTGAAGCCTACAGGTTCCACAGCCCACGAAGGGGATCCACCTAATCACCGGCATTTGACATTTGACCTTCCCTACCCTGTGTCTGCAGTTTCGTTGTCCTTCCTTCTCATCCCTCGCTCTCCCTGCCTCTGACATGTTCACAGCCCGTCCGCTGACCTCCTGCCTCTGCCTCAGTCACATCAACAGCACAGCCAGGAAAGCAGACCTTGCCTTCAGAAAGTTCTCCTGAAAACTATTTTCATTGCCTTCCCTCTTCTGACATCAGCCCCAACACTGAGGTAGCTTCTCCTGAGGTCTAACTGCTGTCCCTCCCCCCCCCATGCTGCCTTTCCTTGTCACAAAAGTGAGGCCTCCCTCTCCCTCCTCATTCTCACCCGTTTTGCCTTCTTGGGTTCTTCGGTCTCTGCGATGTTCTCGGTGGCGGTGCCCTCGGTGGCGGTGCCGCACTCTGTGTGAGGAGCGAGGGGGGTCTTAGCCTTCACTGGCCTTATATCACCACCCCAGAGGCAGGGTCAGGTCTCATTCTCGCTCCCCCAGGGGGCTGGGCATTCCCTTTAAGTGAGGGGCGTACCATCTTTTCCTCCGAGCGCTGTCTCCTGAGTGACTGGCGAGGCTCCCATGTTGTCATTGGCACCAAAATCCTTGGAGTTCTCAAAGTCCGACATGCTGATGTCTGTCCTATAGCTTCTAATTGAAACCCGGTCTGTCCAGGAGAAAGAGGAGTTGGTGTAGGGACAGAGGACATGTGTGAGCAGGACATGCTGCCTCTGAGGGAGCCCCACAGGATAGCTGGAGAGGACAGTGTGGCACGTTGCTTATCTCTTACTCTGACCCGGAGCAGAATGGAGATGGTCAGAGGCTCCTTCCCCGTCCCTTCTCAAGGAGAATCAAGACCCAATAACCCCTGACCCCCCACCTTTTTTTTTTAAAGATTATTTATTTGTGTGTGTGAGAGAGAGAGGGAGCAGGGGAAGGGGCACAGGGTGAGGGAGAGAATGGGAAAGAAGCAGATTCCCTACTGAGCGCAGAGTCTGATGTGGGGCTCGATCTCACTACCCTGAGATCATGACCTGAGCCAAAACCAAGAGTCAGAGGCTCAACCGACTGAGCCTCCCAGGCACTCCAAGAACCCCTGACCTTTCAAGGCACAGTGCCTCGTTCTGTCCTTACATCAGCCCTGTGAGGCATTTATTATTATCCCCACCTCGAACCCTGAGGAAATGGAGGTATGAAATGGGGACACCCAAAGTCACACAGCCAGCCAGTTCTCAAAGTAGGCCGGAAGTGTAGCTCCTCTTGCCTCCTGAGCTCCTCATCCTGCAGGTCCTGCCTGTGAACTTGGACCCAGAGCCATTACAGGTGACCTTCCTGGGACAGCAGCACTCAATGTGAGTTTTGGGTATGAGTTTATCTTTCCCCACCCTGCTTTCCCAGAACCCTTTCTCAGAGCCTATGAAAGAGAAGAGACCGTGGCAGCCCCATACTAAGGGCAGCTAAGCCCCCCGACTAAGGTCCAAGGGCTCAGGACTGGAGATGCGGGGCAGGGGTCTCCCGGGCACTCACCAACGTTCTTCCTATGCCGTGCCCTGAGCACTGCCACGGCGACAGCCCCCGCTGCCAGCACCAGGCCCAGGGGCACCAGGGTGGAGACAAGCACTGTGGAGCTCCCGCTTTGTCCTGCAGAGCTGGAAGAAGGGCTGAGTTAGTCGCCGGAAGGGAAGCCTGGGGTTCCAGGACATCCCAGCAGTTTGGGTCCCCCCAGCTGTTTCTTTTCCTCCTCTTGGTACAGCCCCTTAGCTCTCCTAGGGAGACTCCCCAGACATGACAAAGTCAAGGACAGAACCTTCTCTGCATCCCAGGTCTAGGAAATTGAACTGAATGGTGGACACGCCCCCCCCACACACACCCCGGGCCTCAGGAGAAAGGCAAAGAGAACCACGGGCCCCTCCTGAGCACAAACCAAGGCAGAGAGGGCTGCCCCACCAGCGAGAGGAGGACATGCCCTCCTCTATGCTCCCCACAGCCCAAGATCAGGTCCTCATCCTCTGGGATATTCTCCCTCACCTGCTGGCATCTGCGGACCCTCTGCTCCCATCTGCAGGGTCTCCGACGTCCTTCACTGTTTTGTCATCCACAAAAAGCCTGGGATTCTGAATGACTTTGCTCTCAACCTCCCTGACGCTCGACTCTACCACTTCTTCACCGGGAGCTGAATCCACTTGGCTGATGTCTTGGGACTCTGGAGAAAGACAGGTATGGCTGGATTATTTGTTCTTTCTCTATTTTCCCTCCTTCATATCAGGGAATGCAAGGAGTGGGACTTCAGTAGCAATCACGGGGTCAGGGTGAGATCTCAAGGCTATTAGAGTCGAGTCCAGAATAACACTAGAAATAGATGATCTCTGTCCCATTATACCAAACTCATTTCCATCTCCAAGGCTCCATGGCATAACTCCAGCTCTGCATAGGGGCTGGCGGATCATTTGGAGACTAACATTTTTCTCAGCTTTTTGAAACACTGCCCCAGGTCTGCTGGGTTCGGTTGTGCTGCCCCCTGGTGGTAGCTTGGCAATGGTTCCCTTAGTGAACGAGACCAGTGGGACCCAGGTATAGTAGGATTTCTAGAGATTCTTATAATACCCTCACTAGGGACAAAACACTTCATGTGACATTTTAAAAAAGAGCCTTAAAATGCAAACATGCTCAAATAATTTGCCTTAATTTTCTTTGTTATATCTTACACATGAAGATATCTGGCCTCTTTCGAGAGCAGGCTTTGGCAGAATGTATCACATGTGATAGAGACTTTGAAATTTCATGCTGTGGACGATCTCTCTTATAGAAAGGGCTTCAAAATACCCTGAAGAGGCAACTATAGGGCTTGTCTTGAACCTGTGGTTATATGGCAAACCTACTTTTTTTTTTCCGGTTTGTATGCTTTTTTCAGATGCTCCTTGTAGAGGGCTAAATGAGACTCAACAGAGGCTTACTCTCCCCCTGCCTCTAGTTGCTTATAGCCAGACTGGGGGCCACCTCTGATGGACGAGCTGGTAGGCAGGAACCTTCTCTGGTAACCCCCGGGGACATAGACCTTGACCTCAGAGACTTACCCTTTACCCTCTCCTCGACTGACAAATAGACAGCCACAGTCTCTCCGTATCGGGGCCCATCCTTCACCCCGCACCAGTACCAGCCTTCATCTGCCTCGGAGAGTGGGTTCAGGGTCATGGAAATGATCTGGCTCTTCTGGTCACAGTTCACGAAGGCCTGGCTGGGCCCTTCATCTTGGCTGGGCAGAGTTTTGCAGCCTTTCTTACTCCACTTGCACCAGTATTTCTGGAAGGAGTAGTATTTGCATGGGAAGTGACAGGAGAGCTTGAAGGTCTCCCCCACCTGAGCAACGGCATTCTTGGGTGCCTTGAGGCCTGGTTCTCCTGGAGCAGGGCAGGAAGGAGAGATAGGCATGCAGGTTGGCATTGGTGAGACTGCAGGGAAGTAACTGTGGTGCGGACCTTTGTCCATGGCCCATTTCCTCTCTGGAGAGCATTATAAATAAATACATTATACTGAGCACATAAGGAATGTGATTATGTGCCTATGTAAGAATTACTATTGATGACCCTCATGCATTAATCTAGTCTATCATTAAACACAGGGTCTTACCCATTGGCCTCAGTTTGCTTTCCTTGATCTTCTCTTCTAGACTAAATACAAAGAGCTGCACTCTACTTCAGCTGTTGGCATATATACTGTAAAAGAGGCCACTGCTTTTGATACTAAAAGGGGCTACACGTGGTGGTTTGGAGAGTGTGGAGTATGTTCAGGAAAGGGTGCTTGTTAGAGTTATGAAAACATGATGTCTCGATCCTTGGGCTCTCTCCTGAGGTTTGTCCCATCAGCACGGGATGAGATAAGAGGAAGAGTGGTTGAGGGGAAGTGACTGAAGGGTCCTGGGGCTGCCTCCTCTCCCTCTTGTCCCCGTTCAGCTCTTACCTTCGACAATCTTGAGCTCCACCGTGTACATCCAGCGATTATCGCCATTGGTCAAACACCAGTAGAAGCCAGCATCCTCGGGCGTGAGCTGGTTGAGTATAACCGTGTAGGTGCCATTGCCTGGCTCTCTGTGCAGTGTGAGCCTGCCATTGTACTGCTCCTCAACCAGCCCCGCACTCTCCACCAGCGGCTGACAGCGGCCATTTTGAGTGTCTTCCCAGCGACACCAATACTTCAGTCTGTCTGCTTCCTTGGGGTTGTAGGGGCAGAGCACTGCCACAGAGCCACCAACCACACCTTTCACCACAGAGGGAATCTGGGGCATTACGGTCTCTGGAAGTACAGAAATGGAACAGAACATCAGCAACACGGTCTGGGTAGATCTTCCCCACGGTCTCTGCTAGGGCAGAGAGTGATGTTTAGATCATTTACCTCACTCTCCTCAGAAAATGAGACTTTCCTAATATACAGAGCCTGTAGCTGAAGACGTCCAGCCAGACTCCAGTGACCTTCACCACTAGTCTGGGCATTTTGTTTCCTTTCCCCACTTTATTCTTGGCAGAGAATGGAAGGAGTTTAAGGAACGACTCTCAGTTCTCCTTGGGCTTCTTATAAAATCTCGCTATATACAAGTTTTTGTCTGTTTATTAACTCATCCCTTTCAAATGGCCAGATGGTTTTTCTCCAAATTAAGAAAATATATTTAGGATGGTATGCTTTAAAATATAAGCTACGTAGCACAGAAGGTTTACTAGTTGATGACTCTGAGGGCCATCTCAGGAAAAAAAAAGATGGCCATTCTCCAAAAACTAAAGCTGATGTCCAGTGCGAAGATGGACATCATATGAAGATGCTGAGGAATGTAGTGAGGGCCAAGCTGGATATAAAAGTACTACCCAGGGAATGTGAGCCCCTTAAGGAAAAGCCACAGGTGACATTGAACTGCAAGTACTGGTTTGCTGTTTCTCATGAGGGTAACTCTCTGCAGTGCTCCTGGGTGAGGGGGAGCAGGAATTTAATGATTTCACCACCTTGCTGGCCTGCCAAACTAGAGCTATTGCAGGCCAGGTGGTAGAATCACAAATACCCTTATGAGATGTTGAGGGGGAAACTCAGAGGCTGGGGTATTGTTTTCCTGGCACAGCACTGAGGCTGAGATAAGACCAAGAAAAGACCAAGATAAACCTCCCATTACAGATTAAGGGATGAGATGCTATCCTGCTTGAAAGACTAGGGAGAAGGGGCAGGTGGACCTTGTAAGCCTTGCCATGGCACTGGGGTTCCATGCTAGGTCCTCACCATGGCTCTCTGAGACCCAGACATTCGGAGGGTCTTGACTCAATGAGGAGCTTCGCTCTCCTTGTTAATCAGGGACAGCCATCAGAAGGCCTTTGACAGAGAAAAATTGGTAGATAATGCAAGGCTGAGGCTGTGTTTTCTAACACTCCTGTCCAGCTGCCTACATAGCACATAGTTCAGGGCTAGATGGGGAGAGGACGACATTGACTGACTGATGGATAATAGATAGACTCCCAGGGCACGAGACAGGTGCCCACCTGCTGCGCTGACACTCTTCTTCCCTTCCCCATCTCAGGTCTCACCTTCATTGACAAAGAGTTGCCAGGGCTGGGTGGGGTAGCCTTCGTGAAGCTGACCATCAGAGTGGGTTCCACACAGGTAGTTTCCGGCATCTTCTTTCTTTAGGTTGGTGATATGCACACTGAAAGAGCCCTTCTCCTTGGGAATAAGCAGGGTCCTGCCCTCAAAAGCCTGAGCCTTCTGCCCCAGGGTGTTGATGACCACGTCGCAGTCTTTCCCGTTGCGTTTTCGGCACAGAAATCTGGCTGTATCTTTCACCTTGGAGCCCAGGGCACAGTCAAAGGTCACAGAGCCTCTCAGATCTCCATAAAGCAGTTCAGTCTTAGGCTTCAGCACCTGGAGGTCAGCCTTACTCTTCTCAGCACTGGGGCCATTCCCAACCTGGCAGACATATGTCCCAGCATCATCGAGCTGGACTTGCTTGATAATGAAACTGAACATTAATTGGCTGGTACCCGCAATCTTGATCTCTGCTCTGTCTGCATAGTTAGAGCTCACATAGCCATTGGAGTCAATGACTGTAAGACAGGCCTGGCCTCTCATCTTGCACACAGACTTCCTCTCAGAATTCACACGCTTGAAAGAGCAATTGATGGTCACTGTTCCATGCAAGTCAGCAACATAGACCTCAACGTCATTTTGAAACCCAGGACCTGCAGGATAACGGGAAGGTGGCCAGTTGTGATTTCACTTTCTTGCAATTGAGGGCTGTTTAGTATTCCCAGTGAGGGTCTGGGTATACCTATCACCTTCACTGCCTTCCTTCCAAGGAGGACTCTACCAGAATGTCTTCCAAGGACCAGCCTTACTGCTGTCTCCTCCATGAAGCCCTCCCCAAACTGGCGCTAATCTTTTCCTCCTCCGTGCTCTTGACACTTACATCTGTTATCTCTTATTACATCTGATCTTGCCTAGAGCTAATTATGTTCTCCATAGCCCGGAAGTCCCTTGAGAGCAAAGACATACTTTACCCATGTGTGACTGCCCCCCGCCGTGCCCACCACGATGACTATACGTGGTAGGAACCCAAAGTAACGTGTGTCGAAATAAACAGAATGAATGTAAGGATAGGGTGATGGATTTCAGTGCATGTGATGGAAGTTTCTAAAACTTACAGCAGTCCAAATATGGAAGGATCTGCTTTGTAAAGTAGTGAATGCCTGCCATTTCAAGTGTTTAATCAGAGGCTGTATACCCATTGTCTCCAGGATTCTTTCAGACATCCTGAAACCTGTCAACTCCAAGTTCTCCTCAGCTCTTAAAATTCTTCCATTTTATGACTCTCCATGACCACCTGAATGAACTCTTTATTCAGTTCACAGATAACCCCCAGGCACATCCCAGGGGAATATCTTTGAGACCTATCTTTGAGAACCCCTCCAATTTTTCACCCCTAAGACTTCTTTCTCTCTTAATTTCCCTTGATTATCTGAAATGCCCTTTGTTGTTGAACCGTTGTCAGAAAGATCTTTCCTATTTTTCTCTTCTCTTAACTAGAACAGCCTTATTCAGTGGCCCACTCTTGCAGGGCCCTGGTCTTTGGGCAACGACTGATCATTTCATTTATGCTAAGGTTGTTGATGGACTAACGGATCCCAGATCAAAAATGCATTTTGAAAGAAGCCTTCTGGTGACCTTAAGGTCCTGATCTGTAGAGTGCACTAATGGCAGGAGTTTAAGGATCCCTAGAAACCTCTCCCTGCTTTTTCTGTCTCCCTCAGTTCAAAGACTTCTTGCCCCGCCCTGGAACAAACACAGTAAGAGAACTTGTCCTCCTGATGCTCTTCTAAGCTACCACTTTAGTAAAACCCTCAAATGTCATAGGCCCTGAAGACCTAGATAGTTGTACTCACCATCCCCAAGGGTGTGCCATCTGTCTCATTTCCATATTCTATTATGAAAAGTCCTTGCCTCTGGAAAGAGAACTCACAGTCTTCCCCGCCCCATGCTGTACCTCTTTTGTCTCAGGAAATGCTTCCTCCAGCCCTCCCACAGCAACTGAGATGAGTCCCTCTCACTTGTCCACTCTCACAACCCAAGGAGCCTGGGTTCTTACCCCGGAGGACCTCCAGGTTCACATCAAAGGACAGGCCTCGGCTGCTAATGCCCAGACCACACTTGTAGCGCCCAGAGTCGCCCGGAGTGAGATGGTCAATGTTCACCACAAATGTGTTGTTCTCTGGGAAGTTGATAAGGTTGGCTCTGCCCTCATAGTCCCTGGAGATGTAGCCTTCTGAAGAGAGGAGTGTTATGCAGCGGCCCTGGGCCCCCTGTCGGCACCAGTACTTCCGGGTATGCCGGTTGACGGAGGAGTCTGGGTAGTAGCACGTGATAGATACTGAGCGCCCTTCCACACTGCTCACTTCCTGGGGACCGAATATGGGACTCTTCATGGAGATCACTGTGGGGACAAAAGGCAGAGGTTTTCCGAGGTCCTGGCAGGTAAAGCCTGCTCAAATGATCCCAACAGCCTCCCTGAGGAGATGGAATTATCCCCCGACACATGTGCCTCCTGTAGATTATTTGCTATGCATGACAGCAGGACAACTGCTGCTGGACAATTCTGCATGACTTGCTGTGATTGGGTAAAATGATTGATTAATCATTATTACATTCTAACTGTATCTCACTAAGGATTGCCATTTTAAGGACAATGGAACAGCAAACTTACTTCATATCCCTTTCCATTAATAAAAAGCCACTTTGTGGGGTGCAACACCATTGCATTTGTTATCTATTACTTTCTTATATTTCTAGAAACACTTGGTGGATTCTTTTCTTTTTTTTTTTTCCAGATAAAAATATTGGGAGCCAAGAAGGAAAAGTCATTTTCTCCAAATCCCATAGCAACTCCTGAGAGGTCTGATTTGAGGTCTAGGTCTTTTTTTTTTTTTTTTTTTTTTTCCTGGTAAAGAATCTTAACCAGACTCCTGGCCTTGAAACAAGTAATTGCCACTCCTGTTCCGGATCCCCTACACTGGTCACCATATCTTTTTTTCAGACGTGACCTTTCAGCACCGTCTGTGTGACTCCTCCTTGAGTCAGTACAAGTTTTGAGAGTGGCATCCCTGGGGACAGGCCAGGTTTCCGTGTTCCCAGCACCCTGGGTCCTGGAGGGATGGACTGGGGTCTGACAGACACACCTGGGAAGACAGCCAGCAGGCAGGCGAGGAAGAGGAGCCCCATGGCTTGTGGTTCTCAAGGGGCTGTGCCACCCAGGCCGACTTCTTTGTGGGAAGCTGAAAGAGAGTAGCAGAAAAAATGAAGCTCTTGTGTTTTCCAAGGCCAGTTGGCTTTACAGTTCCTGTAACACCTATTTGGTTTTGTAGTTCAGTAACAGACAGAAAGCCTGTTGAAAGGATGAATGGCTCCGCCTTTCCCATTATATTTCAAAGTCCCATTATTCCACAGAGCTTTTTGTTCCTTAATAGTTCTAAGTAGCTACTTGTCTTCTCAACTAAACTGCATGTTCCTTCGGAGTAGGGACACAGGTGCCATTTTTTCCTGTGTCCCTGTCTGGGTGGCATGGTCCTAGGGTTAGCTCTGTAAGGTCTCAGAACAGCTCACTGGATCGTGGGTTATACTGACCAGTGGTCCTGTCTCTCTGTTTCGGCTGCCCTCCGTACAGCCCTGGAATACTTTATGGTGTGTTCATATGAGCAAACTGGGACCCCTCGAGAAGGCCAGATAGGGATTAAAGTTTAAATGTCACAATGATGGTCTCTTAGATTAGCTCCTTCCAGGCACTGTGTTAAATAATGTACATGTATTATCTCATTTAAACTTAATATCACCCTCAGAAGTGGTTGTTCTTCCCCACATTTTACATAGGAAGAAACGGAAGCTTAAAACTAAGTGCTTCCCTCAAGGTTGTATAAGACTTAAGTGTATGGGTGGGCAGGCTGGGAGAGGGGGAGATGGGCAAGATTTGAACCCAAACTTGTCTGACTCCACAGTCCAAGCTCTTTGCCTTCTCCCGATGCACTGGGTCACACCTCAAACACAGGAGGAGGCTTAGCCCTGTGCTCATCCTTGTCCGTTGTAGAGCCCCAGTTGCTTATCAAAGTATTGTCATTCATGCCTTCCTGGAGCTTCATCACTTCCTTTTAGCTAAGACAGAATGGATATAATTACAACTGTTTTATGGATAAGAAAATCAAGATCTTGAGATGCTGAGGGATAGGCCCAAGATTTCCCAGAGATTCGGTTATGGGGTCAGAGTTTCAAGCGTAGGTATTGTGGCTTATTACCTTGCCTCGTCATTCAGGGCAGAGGAAGCTGGAGAATCCAAAATAAGGCCCCTTGGAGGGGTCTGGTGTGGGTAAATCTTGCCATGTCTGTGGATGTAGTTTTGGGCTGGGGTGGGGTGGGTGCAGCTTGAGGCTCCCAGGGCTCAGCCTTACCACCGCTATCCTTAGGATCCCAAACCGAGCCCAGAGGAGGAGAGAGGTGGACAGAGGAGCCCCACTTTCCCATGAACTTCGGCAGGCTTTAGCCTTTGGAGTGGATTTGACGATGGATGAGAGCTTTAAGGGAGAAAACCTTGTCAAGAAGCCCGGTGCAATAATGAGCACCTATAAAGATTAGGAAGCCCTAAGCACTCGGGAGCCCAGAGAGTGAAGTCCCAGGCTCCCCTTACCACTCCGGTCCCTGGTCTTGCCCTCAGAGACTCCCTTCATTAGCTTGAGCCAAAGGCAATAGAGCTGTTTGTCTTGGTTATTTCTTTTCCGGGGGCGGGGAGGGGGGGAATTCCCCAGCAAGGAACCTTTTTATTTCCTTGTGCAGATAAAGGTATTCTGTTTCTCCAGTTCTTTGGGAGAGTCAGGGGAGTGGGTTCGGGAAGGAGGGGACAGATATGATGCCAGGTGGCAGCTTGAGGTTCTCTTGATGCCAGATAATTGCCCCAGACTTTTCACGCCAGGCCAATGATTAACTCCTGGGGTGGGTTCTCAGCCGAATGCCAGGGTCAGCCCCAAACTGGATGCATTTGGGGGATGCTGGCTTGAGGAACTGTCTGAGTGGGCACTACAGGTCACCATAAGACAGACTTCCAGGGGGGACCAGGCCTCAGAAGACTGGCAAGTCTCTCTCTTCTGGAAGACTTAGCATGGACTGGGTGCAGAGCCCCAGGGAAATGACCTTGGGTAAATCGGGCCTTGGGTGCAGTGACAAAATGCCGCGTGTGCTTTGAAGCACCAAACCAGCCGTGCTTCCCTAGGTGCTGGTTCCTACGCTCACCTTCAGACAAGCAAGCTCTCTAACATTTCTGTATGCCAGGAATGGGTACCTCCCTGGACGGCTAAAAGGGACTTGCTCTGGGTTACAGAGAGGCAGGTGCCTGCTCTTCCCAAGTGGAAGTCCCAATTTGGGGCTCAGGCTTCCTCTCGTTTGTGACATGCTTACGTCGCTGTGACTCTCCACCTGGGGAGACGACATGCACATGGACCCACCAGCCTTTGCACAGCCTTGGGGCAGGGATGAGAGCATCAGGTGTGCACAGCTGGAAGGGCAAACTTGGCAGAGAGTGACCTTGGTGAGAACCACAGGGGAGATGACGCGAGGGCAAAGGCACCCCCACTCTCGGAGGCAGGAAATCTTTGTCCAAAGATAAACTTGAAGCACCGTTTCTCTGCTAGCTGCTGACGTGACCCTGGGCTTTGACAATCGTTAGAGATCCCTTCTTCTCCAAACCAGACTTTTTTCCCAAACCTGGGAAATTCAGGTGTCTGGGAGGCCCCAGGCCATGGTGGTTAGAACTGGCTTCAACAATTTGCTTAAGGAAAGAGCATAGTATTTACTGGGCACTTACTAGGGCAGCAGATGCTTTGCTTTCCTTACGTGAACCCTTCCATCATCACCGGAACCCAAGAGACAGATAAAATTACCTTCATGTTGTGGATGAGAGAGCAAAAGGTTAGCAAGATTCTTGGCTCCAAGACCCACAGCAGAATTAGATCACTACCGGATTATCATTCCTTACATGAGCAGAGGGACCTGTCCTTTTGGAATCTACATAGGCTGGGATACCCGGCATGAAGGCACTTTTTCTTGTCCTTAGAACAGGACTTGTTCTTTTCCCCAGCTAGGTTGGGGTATTCTCAATCACTCTCGTGTTACCAAATTACTACCCCTGACACATTTATAACATGTCTACACATTGT
Source organism: Mustela nigripes (assembly GCF_022355385.1). Lineage (NCBI taxonomy): Eukaryota > Metazoa > Chordata > Mammalia > Carnivora > Mustelidae > Mustela > Mustela nigripes. The sequence continues at coordinate 34,831,087 of NC_081566.1, read as the reverse complement.
GGATTGGGGCAGGGTTGTCGGCTGTGCTGGAGAATAAAGTTTATTAACTTGTAAAATTAACCTACCCAGCTCCCCTTTGGTTAGAGTGACTGAACTTCAGCTCTTCTAGGTTGGAATCCAAACCTTTGTCCACCAAATCTATAGTTTCCTTTTTTTTTTTTTTTATTCAGAGGGAGAGGGATCTCCCAGACAGACCAGGTCCTAGCACAGCTGCTGGTGCACCATTTGACCTTCAGCCTCTCTGAGCTCTTCCTCTGTTTGGTACATCGCTCAGGGCCAGTCAGGGCTCTCAGCCCCAGGGGCTTCAGAGAGGAGGAAGAGTGTGCATGACAGGGACTCGAAGCCAAGTTGGCAGTTTCTGACATCTTCCTGTGAGTGTAAACTTGGAGGAGCAAGAAGGTTGGAGCAGCTGGCCTGGCTGGGGACGGGGCTTTCCTTGGCCAGACCTGAGCAGCTCTTTCCCCTACTTCTAGAAGAGGCACCGCCTGAGTCCATGTGGGGCTATCCCTTCTGTCTCCCTTGGGTGCAGGAGCAGAGCGCATACTAGAGTGATCCCGGAAACTGCATGATCACTGTGTGGTTTGGAAGGGCCTCAGACATGAAATGACAAGTAGGAGCTTAGGAGAGTTTATATAGTTTATATAAGTCCTGGCGTGTGGGACAGTCTCCATGTAAAGGCAACATTTGGGGGAAGGGAATAAGAATTCTAGAGGACAAGAAGATGGAGAGAGAACAAAGGGATCTGAAGAACGTATGACCTAGAAATACTGAAGACTTTCTAATCCCATCTCTGTCAAAAGTGGCCCGCATGAATGCAAAATTTAAGCAGAATTAAACATTTGAAATACCAGCTCCATGAAACTCTGGGAATAAGCTTCGTGGATGTCTAGAAGACCTTTCTGTAAAAACTTAGAACCTTGTTATTAATTCCACCACATTCTGCCTTAATGTGTAGATACTTATCTCGTCCACTCAACCAAATGGCTTGCTCCTGGAAGGCAGGGGCCAACTGGGATCAGTCTCTACAACCCAGAGCGGCTTGCGTGAGAACATCTGGGGAGGACCAGCTGCTCAGCGAAGTTGAATGGGATTGGAAAGGGTTCCATCTCTATCTATCCTCTGTATGGGAAGGGCCAAGTCAGGGCTGATTTCTTACATTTTGCCAAATGCCTTCTTAGTTTGGGGCACGCAAGGGACAGTTGCGTGAAGAGGAGCCTAGTGGATGGAAGAGAACCCAGAGGTCCCAAGTCCTTCTGTGTCACAGGCTAGTGGAAGAGCTCTAGCACTTGGGCAAAATACGCTGGCCCAACTCCTTCACCTGTAAAATGAGCATCATAGTCCCTGAGTCTTCTAGAGAGACACACTTCTGTGGGATGGGGGAATAGGGAGGGGATAACGAGATATGCATATGGAAGTCCTTTAAACAGTATAAAGTGCCCTTCCAAAGTAGGAGCTTACAGTCACTCTCAAGCACAAGGCAGTGAGGGTCTGTACACTTGACTTTCATGATTGCTGAGCACTTGGAGAGTGGCACAGAGTATGGGCTCCACCGCTTGGTTTTCAGCTCTCTCACTTGGGGGCTGTGTAATTTGGGGGAAGGATATTTAAACTCTTCGAGCCTCAAGTCCTCACTTATAAACTAGAGACAATTGCATGTAGTAGAGAGAATCGCTCTAAGGATTAAATAAAACAACATATGTGAAGTCCTTAGTATGGTGTCAGCTTAAAAAGTGTTAGTTCCTTTCCCATCTCCTCTCTCAAGTCAGCAGTCCTCTCTTTTTCCTGTCCTAGAGTGAGAGGAGAATAGAAGTCTGTTCACTAGGCATCCCTTGGAGACCAGGAGTGAGCTACTCAGATTGGACCCGCATGGTCTGAAGGAGGAGAGTAGGTTAGAAGTGGGACATAGAATTATAGCTAGCACATAGGGAGTTTTTCTCAAGGGCTTTCCATGTGTTTATCTCACTTAATCTTCACAGCAACCCTAGGAGGGAGAATAAAATGGGCAAACCCATTTCACCGATGAGAAAACCGAGGTACAGAGAAGTAAGAAATCTGCCCGGGGTTACAAAGCTGGTAAGTGACTGCCATGGGATTCAAGTTCAGGTGCTTTGGACCAAGAACAGAGGCTAAGCTGTCCTAGGCGGGTCTTGAAATTTACAGGAAGCAGTCAGGAGAGGAGGGAGCAGGAAAGCCACTTTTAGAGAAGTCAGTCCAGTTCTCTCCTCTTGACTATTCACAGGAAAGATAGTTCCTGTAAAGAGATGCCTGAACCCAGAGGTAGGTGCCAGCAGAGAAATTTCTTCCTGAAAAATAATAATAGCTGCTATTGATGTAGCCCCTACCACGTGTTAGGCACGTTAGGTTTGTTTCCTGTAACTGGACACATTGCCTCCAAAGCCTTTTTCCACATGGTCAGTGCCAGGGACTTTGGGATCCGAGCCCTGGCCCACACAGAGTGAGGGCAAGACGTCGCTGAGGAGGGCCTCGGCCGAGCATTTAGTAGAGAGATCACTCTAAGGATTAAATAAAACAACATATGGATAATCTCAATTTTGCATGGATAATCTCAGTTTTTAAAAAGTTGGGTATTTTGTTTTATAGGTGATGTCAAAAGGTCCCCATGACCCTGTCAAAATGTTGGTACCAAACCGTCCTTGCCCATACTTGCTGGGTGACTTTATGTTACTCGTGGAGAACTAGCTTCCTCACCGACAGGCAGGATTCTGTACCTACCATGCCTGCCTGCTAGATTTAGTTCTGGCGGGAGTGAGATGATGCTCTGAAAGCCTGGGGTAAGTGAATTCTTGACATGGACTTTGCTGTCTTCACACTAGTGATAAAATAAAGCTGCCGAGGTCTAGAGGCGCCGAGAGACAGGAACGACTCCAGAGCTAGTGGCTCTCCTGACTCCTGGCTCATCGCTCTTTCGGCTACATTCCCACATCCAGGACCGAGGTGAAGGATGGATGGATGAATACTTCCAGAGCTGGCTCTGGGTGGGCATATTGCTGCCTTCCACCATAACCCATGAACGGGCGCATCCCCACTCCAGATGTTTGAGAACCTGTAATTCCTCTAGTGAAGGGGGGTAGTAATGGTGCGGGTTTTGGTGCAAAACCACCAGCAGCTCGGTTGGCCCTAGGCAGAGGACAGTTGCACAAGTGGCGCTGGGGACCCTGGGAATGGAGCCAGTGCAGCCACTGTGCTTATGGACGAGGGTCCCGTGGCTGGCTGGGGGTGCTGTCAGGGTGGGCAAGGCGAGAACACGGAGGGAAAGGGGAGTCCTGGCTGCAGAGCCAGGGGGAGAACCGGGACTTGGAATGCTGTCTACGCCCGGGAGGGGGCTCTTCCCACCTTACTCACTCGGGGAAGATGTCCTTTTCCCCACTGTAGCAAGGGCAGGGTGATATGACCATATAGATCATGCCTCCGTACGGCAGGAATCAACGGGATCAAAACGAGGTTCGAACAGGAAAGGATCCCAGAGCCTCTCCAAGACCCGGAAAAGGGGGCTGCAGGTGCCCTCCCCAGCAAGCTGGAACTGGAAAGCTTCCAAGACTGGAGGACTGCTATGCATGATCTTATCCAGGTCAGTCTGGTGCTCAGTTAAGTCCTCGAGTAACTGAACCCATTTGAAAAACACCAAACCATTGCTATTTTGCTCTGAAGGTTACAAAGAAACTTCACACATATTTTTCCATTGGAACCCCACATACCTGAGCGATAGGCATGATTTGGATCTCCATTTTACAGATTAAGAAATGGAGGCTTGGAGAGCCATGAGGTGACTTGCCTAAGGTCACGCAGTTAAACTATGGAGGCCTTAGTTGGGAATTCATGGGATGAACTTAGAGAAAACCTGCACATGCTGACCGCAGACATTCCTTCTCCTCCCCACCCCCCAGCTGATATTTCTCAGAAAAGAGGCAAGGCGTCCCCCACCCACATGCACCCTTGCTCATCTCTGGGCCATGGACATCTGCTCTCCGGCCACATACTCAGCTGCCCACGCTGCGGCCCCTGTCCTCCTCAGCCCGCCATCTGCAGGCTGCGAGCTGTGAATGTGGAAGGTTGCCTGAGCCCCCATCCCAGGCCCTTCCCAGACGGCATCCTGTTGCAGATCCCAGAGTAGCCACACTTACTTTAAGCCACTTTCTTCTCTCCCAGCAACTCAGATTCGGGGGCACAGCCTGCTGGCTGGTCCACAGCCTGGGGTTTTCCAAAAGTTGCCAGCAGGACACTGGATGTTGCTGCCAAAACTGAAACTGTGCAATGCTTGACCCACACCTGGGCTCTTAAAGGGACACTCTCCCGTAGGCCTGGCGGCCGGCCAGGGGCACGTGACTCTCACGGATCCCTTGCTTTCCTTTCCTTTCCGTTTTTCTGACTGGTTCCATTTGCTCCCCTTGACCTTGGGGAGACTGTGACCCTCCATCATTTCAGCTGCAGGATGAGAGAGTAAAGCACGAAGAACCTACTCTGACTTTTTCTAGCTACAAGATCCTAGGCAAGTCTTCTTTATATTTCTTTTCATCGGACAGATAGGGATAGTAATCCCAAACCTACAGGTTGAGGGTAGAGCCAGTTATTAGATATAAAACCCTGGTCCAGGTATGGTATGAGGTTCATATGCGTTTGATGGAACACAGGTGGCAGGAGGAGCTCTCAGTCCTCGGTCTCATCTTCCCCACTCACTCGGGAACCCGCTACTTTCTAGGAAACTTAACCTGGATAAAGTCTGCTCTTTACACATCTTCTGAGGAGCCCCCCTTTCACCAGCCCCGGGGCTTCCAGGAACTTAGGGGAACTATCGCTCTCCTATTTTACTCCCTCCTGGGATTAAAGAAGGGCTTCTTCCGGGCTCTCCTGAAAATGGCGGACCTGAGAGCCATGTTGGGACCTGGGCTCGACGCCATAGCAAAGTCGGCGCTTATCTGCCGAGTGGGGTGGGGGACCTCCTTCCCTTTCTCAGGAGGTCGTTGGTGGTCTCCCGGCCATGATCCGGTTAGGACTCCCAGAGGTGCCCCAAATGCTCTCAGCAGTCCCGTGTCACACAAGTGAAGCCTACTCCTCAACACACACTCGTATGATCCCCCACCTCTCACCACACACTCGCTCCCACAGAATCCTGCCCCAACCTACCTGTGCGGGACAGATCCAAGCTCTCCCTTACAGCGTCCTTCAGGCCAAGCCCAGAAGGGGAAGGAGAAAAGGAGAAATAGAGCCCTGGAAAGCGCAAGATGGTCAGAGCCCTGAGTCTTATTTTAGCTCACCACTCACTCAGGAGTGAGTATCAACCTGCAGCTATAGGTTTGCATGGCAGGAAAAGAAATTGCATTTTCTAGCATGGAACTTCATTTTTTGACGCCAAAAGCACAATTTGACTAATGTTAGAAAATAAAATTACCTAGCTACTTCCGGGCAACCTCGGTGCCATTCAACGAGCTCTCCGGCACCTCGCTCCCGATTTAAAACTCAGTCTCATTCAGGACTTACTTTCCTTTTTGTCTCTCTTCTCCCTTCTGCTTTTATATTAAGTCTGGGGGAACGGGGCCTGCACAAAGGGGTGGCTTATGTCAACATTACTGTGGAGGCAGTAAGAAGGAATGCCCTATTATTTTGACCTTGCTTTGTCGTCGTTCTATGTTGGCTTCATCCTGGGGCAGGAAATAGCTTTGTCTTCTGAGATGTGACTTGTTCTGCTGGTCAGTGGCCAGTCAGTGGCCCTTGTCTCTGCCCATCCTGAGACTGTATGATCTACTCTATGCTCTCCTTGTCCCTACTTCAGGGCTCCTTCAGTTAGGACTTTTGTGATCTCTCAGCCTTTCGTTGCCTTTCTTATGGACGCAGGCTAAGCTGGGCTCATCTGCCTCCTCCCGACGCCTTTGGGAGATCCTGGGCAGCAGAACCCATTCTCCCTTACAGGGCCCCTTGTAGCCTTCTGAGCTCCATTGTTCCCATGTAACTGGAGTTGCAGTGAGTGTCGACAAGACCATCGCCCACTGAAGTACAATTCGGGACAAGCAAGGTACGGTTGCCCCAGGTCTGGCACCTCCAAACTGTTCTGGATAGCTCCACCGTTACCATCTCCACTTCCCACCTGTAACCTGGAGTAAGCTCCACCGTGGTGAGTGGAAGGGCACACAGGTGCATCAACAGCTAAGCAGTCATTCTCCTGCCCTGGCCCAGGGTGGCTATCCATGGGAGGGTGGGAGGGGAGATGGAGACGGTGTGCGGATGGGGATAGGACAAGCCTGGTTCTGCCAGGTTACAACGCCTTTCAAAGGTTTTCTTCTTATGCTTCTCTCTTTTCAAACCCAATCGTCAGATATCTGTAGGTTTTCTTCTCTTATTTTGCATTAACTCACTTTCTCCAAGGCAGGGGATAACTTGGATCTAGTGGTCTGGGCTAGAATAGGAGTTAAGGGAGCCCCACTGAGTCCAAGGACAGAAACCTGATAAATGTTTGCAGGGAGGGAGGGAATAACACCCATAGAATGGTTGCTGGTCAGGCTGTCTCGGGATCCCAAGATCTCCCACTCCATTTCCTTATTCTGCATGGAGGAGAATTTCCTGTGGTGTGTGCTCCCAGGGACCCCCCAAACTGTCTTAGCATACATGCACATAAGCACAACCCATAGGGCCTACTGATCCAGCTTAGGGGAAAGGGAAAACAAGAAGTAAGACGTAGGGAAGAGTTGGAAAGTCAAAACCCTGCATCTTATTTTGGGCTCAGCCACATGCTAGTGGTGTGATTGAAGCCACCCAACTTCCCCTCTCTCACTGTGGCTTCCCTATAGGGAACTTAGTGGCCCTAAAGCGTGGCCCCCGCCTCCCAGTCCCGAGAGGGGGAGGGACTGGCCAAGAGAGTCCAACTGCCCAGCACAGCCACAACGATGATGAGAGCGGTAACCATACCCTCTGAAACTGACATCCCATCATGTGCTTTAAAGCTCTCCCCTCCATCTTGAAATAATAATAGGAGAAGAATATACTAATAATAAGAACTAGGGCTTCTCATTTGACTTTCGTGACCCTGGGACTCAGGTTCCGAGCACCAGTCTGGACTCGGAACACGTGTCCTTGTCCTGGCTCTGCCTTTCACTTGCTGAGTGACCTTTGCCAAATCGATTCCTCCTTTAGGGCTGTGGTTGATTCTTCTGTTCAATGGGAGGCCTGGGCCACGTGGTCTCCAAGGCTTTTCCAGGCCCAGGCTTCCGTGTTTTGAGTGAGCTCTGCCTTTGACTCCTATGGTTGCTGTAACACATCACTGTAATTTTGCTGGCTTAAAAGAACAGAAACATGCTCTCAGTTCTGGAGGCCGAGAGTCTGAATCAGGAGTGGACAGAGCCGTGCTCCCATTGGAGGCTCAAGGGGGGAATCTTTTCCTTGCCTTTCCTGGCTTCCAGCAGCTGCTGGATCCCTGGGCATTTTTTTTGCCTGTGGCTTCATCATGCCCGTCTTGTCCCTGTGCTCATGTTGCCTTCCGTGTGTGCCTCAAATGTTTCTCCACTCTCTCCTACAAGGCATTTAGGGCCCATTCAGATAATCCAGGATGATCTCTTCATCTCAAGTGCCTGGACTGAATCAAATCTGCAAAGACCCTTTTCCCAAGTAAGGTAACATTTACAGATCCCAGGGATCAGGAGGTGAGCATGTCTTTGGGGGTACATTTTATAGCCTACTGTAAGCATCTACTATGCCCATGACCAGTCCGAGTGAGGTCCAGGGAAAGTCCAGACATTAGCTGTGCGCCTCTCTGCTCCCCAAGGGCATCTGGTCTACCTGAGGAGCTGTCACCCCACACACCACTGCCAAGGGGCAACACCAGCTGAGCAGTAGCCAGTGTGCTGAGGCAGCCTTGGGGAAAGGTCACAGGCTCCAGACCCAGAATGCCTGGGTTCACATCCAAGCCCTGCCACCTGCTGGGCCAGGGGACCCTTGATAAGTTTCTCAGGGTCTCTGGACCTCAGTATTCTCCTTTACAAAATGGGCCTAATTAGACTTAGCCTGTGCGTTTGTTACAGATACTAAGTATGATATGTGCAGAGGCTGGCATCTTACAGACTTTCAGAACCAGGAGTGATTCCCACTGATCAGTGAGGAACCAAGGGCAGAGAAGTGGAATGACTTGCCCAAGTCACACAATGAGGATATGGCAGAGATGGGTCGAGAACCAAGGTTTTCTAGCATTAGGAAGTTTCTTCTACTTCCCAGAGCCTTCACTCTCCAGAAGAGTCTTTTGAATCATGTTTGCATGGGCGGCAACAGGCTTCAATCTGCACTTTCTATCAATTCAGGGAAGACTGGAGAGGACCAAACATACAGGCCTGTGCAGGTCTGACCCTGCAGGCAGGCATCACCAGCTGGGCGCTCCAAGACCTTGGGTTGACCCAGCCACCCAGAGAGAGAAGGAGAGGCCTGAGCTGCAGGGTCCTTTCCCAGACCTCCCCTGTCCTTCTGGTATCCTGGCATCCCTCCCCGCAGATGGCCCCTATGAGTGTGGCTTTCGCCAGCCGAGGGAGATAAGAGCGGACACATGAAACAGCCTATCGCGGCTGTTTACTGCCAGTTCTCTGCTCCCAAGTGCAGATCTTGGGCTGAGTCAATGTTTAACCTCATGTAGAGTCAATGTTTAATCCCAGACCAGCCGGCCCCCAAACCCAGCATCCCTCAGCAAACCGGTCATACAGTCATGTCAGTGTCCATCACTGGGAAAGTAGAATCATGACTGTGAATCTACCAAAACTAAATATCAAATCCCCCCGCCCCCCCCACAACCGCCTTTAAGGATATTGACTATGTGGGATTATCATGTCCAAGCAGCCCTACCCTGGTCATCAGCAGGTAATACTCTAGTCATCCCTGCCACTAGCTGTCTTGCACTGGCAGGAACACAGCAAGGACACTTCCTGCTCTGGGCTGGAGAGAACCACGGGACAGGGACTAGCGCCGCTGGTGCTCAGCTGAGTGCTGCGGGCTGGGAAGGCAGGCCGTAGCGTGCTCGCCGCCTGGGACCCCACCGTGAAAGCGGGCCCTGCCGTAGTCTAGTTGGCTGAGCTCAGGTAGGCCTTTGGGCAGCTCCTGAGAGCCCACATATGTTTGGAGGCCTGAGCCTTTTTTGAGGTGAGCCTTCCTGTTAGGGAGCTATTAATAGTCTGTATTTGCCTGGCTGTGGAGTGATTTCATAGAGGCTCTCCAGGCCCTTCTCAAGGAGCTCAGAGCCTGATATCTGGGACTGGGACTGGCAGTGTGACGTCCATGTCAAGAACAACCTGAATGAGTGAAAAGTCGGACAATGGCCAGCTGGGTGGTGGATGCGTGGAGAGTGGATAGAAGGTGGTTCTGGTCACCGCAGAGTGTCGGGGAGGGCGGCTTGCTGGACAAAGGACGTATGAGAGCGGGGCGCTCTTCTTCCCCATGAACTCACTGAGCCGCCTCCTTCCCCCTGATTACCTGCCTCCCTGTGTCATTGTCCACACGTCCTACTCCTCTCCTGTTTTCCTAGCTCTGTTCACTCTGAATCAGAGAGTGAAAAACAACATTCCTTGGGGGGGTCCTGGGGTGGGGTGGGGGGTTGCCTTCGTCATTTGGGTGACGGAGCGATGAAGGCTGAGACCGCGGTGGGAGCCTCCTGAGACTGGTGGGGTCTTGTCCCAAAGAGCTGGTTGTGCAGAGCAGGGGGGAGTGAAGCTGGGCTGGAGAGTTGGCCTTGGTCCAGAGGCGCTCTCAGTTTCCTTGGGCCAATCCCAGAGCCCCGGAGACTTTTGGTCTCTTGGTTTGAGAGGCAGGAACAAATGAACCACCTCTTCTGAAGTTTCCAAACTGCTCTCTTTCCCTCTCCCACCTCCATACCCTGTACAGGGAGGGGCGGAAGGAGGAAGATTTTCAGAGTAGACATCCAAAGTCAACAGGCAGAGCGTCAGGTAACAGGGCCCAGCCCCTCTCATAAGCCACTGGGGTCCTTCTGCAGAAGTGTTGTTTCCTTGTTCCTGATCTGAGCCTGGCCTTCAGCCCACAGTTTGCCTGTCGGACGGCCACTGGAAAAACATCCTCTGTGATCCCCTGTGGCCCACGCCCCTCTGAGCCTCAACATTCTCATCTGTGCAATGGTATACAATCCACTTTTTTCTGGGGATAGGTACTGTAATTAATTTTTAATTGTCTGTGCTGTGCGGGTGGAGTCGTGCGCTGGCAAAATGAAGTTTAGGCCATTGCATTCACTAACCATCTGCCCTTTCCCATGCCAGGCTCTACAGAAGCAAAACTCCCCAATGCTCTTTTCCTGAACTCTCGTCTCAAGGGCAACAACTGACCTTGCTGGGCAACATGGAAAACACCTTTGGTCATGATAGTCTTGGCGTTTCCTCTCTTAACTAAGATCCTCGGGGGAGTCAGGAATTTGTAACATTAGGGAAAAGAGTGGCCTTTCTTTGACCTTCTTCTCTCAGAGCAGAACTGGTAGATCTAGACCAAGTCAGCAAATAAGCAAAGGTTGGGAACTCAGCCAGAGGTTGGAAAAGGCGGAACAGAGAAGGCTCTGGATGCTAACCAGGGAATGTGTGTCTTCAACAAAATGGGACCAGGGGACAAAGAGTGGCTGACTGGACAGTGCCCCAGTGTTCATGATTTCTACATGCCTCCAGAAGTGTGGGATAGTGACCTCCCCTACCCCTCTGCTGTCCTTCTGGGTTTCTGCTGACCCCTTGGGGAGCAGGCAGGGGGATGACAATTTGTCCTCCTGCTTAGAGTGAAGGGAGCAGGCTGGTCCCGGGGGTGCGGGGAGTAGCCCACGAGCCAAGTGGCAGCCCTTAATGGGAAGGGAAGAACTTGGTGGGCTGGACCCTGCCAGAGGGTCTGTTGCCTTTTGTGTAGAATCTGCATTTTCACTGAACACTTGTCAATCCCTTAGCCCTGGGGTATCTGTACCCTTGGAAAATAATCACACAATTCATGTCCACTCGGCTTAAGTGCATTAGAGATCATTCCGTGGAAATACCTTCCTTTTTGTGTCTGACTAAAGCTGTGTTTAAGCTGATTCCGGAGTTCCCAGACCACACTGGCTACTGGAGGAGGGGAAGAAAGCCCCAAAACCTTAGTGGAGAACAGTGACAAGTTTCCTGGATTGTCAAGCATTTGCCCTGGGTTACCCAAGATGGATGGACATCCCCACAGGGAGTGAAAATCTGGGCTCTATAATGCCGGGAAAGACCTCGGGGCAGTGACTGAAATTTCAGCTCTCTGTTCCAGCTCCATGAACTTGTACGCTTCGCTTAGCCAGGCTGGGAATCCACTGCTGGGTGACCAAAGAAAACAAATCACTGGAAATGATTATAAAACCTTCTACACACGGGCCTGACAGGAAAACAAAGAAAGCTCTCGAAGGTTAAACAGGAAAGGACCTGAACAGATTCCAGGGCATAAACCCAAGTGAGGAGGAAGTCATGGAGGGGTATGGATCAAGGATTTAACCATGAGGGTAGACTGCTTTGTGTTCAGTTCTCCACTTGCCCTTTCCCTAGGGGTCTAACTTCTTCATTTCTCTGGCCTCAGCTTTTGCATCTGGAAAGCGAGAAGTCTCATGCCTGCCTTACAGAACTGTTGCATCAAATGCAAGGTGAAAACCAAGGGTGGTGCCTGCTACGTAGAGATACCAAGGCAAGGAGCATCCACAACAAGAGCTCTGCCCTTTCGGGGGGAACCTGCTTGATTACGGGAAAGTCGGCACTCCCTGCATCTTGAATTTAAATCTCCACGGAGACTTCCCTGATTCTAGCCTAGTGATGGATGTTTCCCTGCCGCTCGTCCCAGTGATGTGACTACCACGCTAGCTGGGGATAGAAGACAAAAGCCAAGCCACTGACCATGCCACGTGGTGGAGTTGGCCCACTTTGTCTGTTTGACTCCTGCCCCACTGCAGGCATTAGTTAGCCCATAGACGAAAGCTATAGAGACTTGGGGCTGCCCCATTTCTTTCCAGGTGAGAGTTTCCCTCTGATCTTATCTCTGCCCAGCAATAAACGGTAGGCCCTGAGACTCTGATCTTGACTCTGCTCTGACACTTTGAACTATTGCTGGCCCTCCTCCTGGCAGACCTCAGCTTCCCCTAATGCACCCGGACGTGCCAACCGGTTCTACTTCTGGAAGTCACCCCTGCCTCCAGCCAGTTGACGAGCACCCTTGCCGGGCTGCTCCCCTCTTTCCCCAAGATGGCATTGTCAGACTGGGCTTCTTCCCTGCTGAACCCCAAGCAGACACTGTTACAGGAGGTTGGAGGAAGGAGAGGTCCCTGAGAGGGTTATCAGGGGGAAGCAGAGGGGAGGCAGGGAAGCTTATGAAGAGTGGGGTCTGATCCTTGACATCAGAGTGGGAACAGGACAGTCTGGTATGCTTGTATGGCTTAGCTCAGGGGTTGGCAAATCCTGGCTCTAGAGCCAGATCCAACCTGACACCTGTTTCTGTAAATAAAATTGTGTTGGCTCACAGCCAGTGTCATTCCTTTAAGTATTGTCCTTGGTCGCTTTGGGGCCACAACAGCAGAGCTGCCTAGTTGCAGCAGAGCCTACGTGTCCTACAAAGTGTGAAGTATTTACTCTCAGGCCCTTGACGGAAAAGGTTTGCAGACCCCGACTTTAGCGCACCCAGCTTTCCCAAACAGTGATCTGAGGAACCCAGTCCAGGGAGATTGCCTCACCAAGATACCAGAGTCCAAAACGCTGGGGAAACACTCCTAATGTCCCCACACCCCAGGGCTATTCACAAGGTATCTTAGTGTATCAAAGACTCCAAAAAGTCGTATGCATAAGAACCCATTTATTGTTTAACCATCATTTCCCAAACTTGTTTGATCTTCCACCTCAACTTTTTTTCTTCCTTCAGAACACCTCTTAACGATCTTGAGAAGCTTGCCTTCTGTGGACGCCCCTGGTAAACACTGGGTAGGTGGAATGATCCTTTACCGCCTGAGTTCTCAGCCTGACCCTGTCTCTAATGGGCCAAGTGACCTTGGCTGGACAGCCTCTGCCCCCGCGCCTGCTTCCTCATTGGTTGAATGGGGTAATGTGGCTCTTCTGGCTTCCCTGTCCCTCTTACAGACCATGCAGGAGGGTCACTGAGAACTGAGAGAGTGTTCACAAAAATGATCTGGGGCAAGAAACAGCAACGTCATTGATGGTATTAGTTTTGCTTTGAAACATTGTTTAGCAATGGCGAAGAGGAGAAAGTACTAGATCAAAGTTAGGGGTTCCCTTTTCGGATCCTTACTCTATTACTCACTAGCTTCAACCAGATTACTTCTCCCCATAGGGCCTCAGTTACTTCACCCAGGACTGTAAGGCTCTGTTAGCTCTGAAAGCCTATGATTCCATTCAGCTAGACACATCCAACTTCCCTACTTCTCCAAAACAATGGGGTCTCTCTCACCAACTTGGAAGACTAAATCTCCGTGATTTTGGGGGGACAGCGCCTGTGCTGGGCACCAGCTGTGAGGCAATATTAATGGAGGGTTTCTCCAGCAATGGAGGCAGGGTTGATCCTTCTGGAAATGTCGACCTGACAGTTCTCAACTTGACACCGGAGTCCTTCCTTTCTTTTTCTCCCATTGTTCAAAGGCTGCTTTGCCCAGATGCAAAGTTCAGACAGCTGGCTAACAGATCTGGCAGAATAAAAAAGCAGATGTGACCCCGGAAAACGCAGTGGGACCAAGGGTGGAGTGAAAGTTTTCTGATAGACATGGAATGAAGTGTTTATGAAGCAGAATCCACATAAAATTCCTTCTGGCCACCTTCTCTGTGAACACCACCCTCCCCTTAAAATGACCATTTCCCAGCTTCATCAATAGTCCCTTGGATAGTAAAGATTTATAAACAGCGGAACAAGAGGAGCTTTATGAAGAAGGTGAGAATCTACTGAAAAATTCCCTCCTCATCCATGCGTTTAGGAAAATCCCAGAAAATCTTGCCTGGGTCAAAATGTCTGTGGCATAATGAGTATGGGCTCAAATGGGAAGGGGTGATTTGAAGAATGGGGGTTGTTGTTCTTTTTGGTTTCTATGGAGAAGGCACCTGCCACTGGAGTCAACCAGGGGAACTCCCAAATGAAGGGGACTCAGCATCTCAGAGGCCACTGAGCCCATGCCCTCCAGTACAGCCTTTCAACCACAAATACTTACTGGGGGCCCCACAGAGCTGGAGGTCCTCTGGGAACTTAGTGAGGTGGGTCTAACATGATTACTGCCCCACAGGAGCTCAGAGTGCACTTGAGAAGGCAAGCGTCATGTACGCGAATCTGATGAAATGTGTGCAGCAGGCTGAGCGCTAACGGACTTCAGAAAAGAAGGCAGCTAGCAAGGGCGAAGGATGGTGGCTAAGAAGTTATAGCAATCAGAGGACTCATATATTTTCAAAATCCCAGGAAAGGAAATTTCACACTTTCCTAGGTGACCTCCACCAGGGTTCAATCAAACCTTTCTTGAAGCCTTCTCTGAGTCATGCATCCCCTTTGGCTGGGGGAAATGCTTGACCTTCCTGGGCCCAAGGGTGGCCCAAGGGAAGCCTCTGCTTCCCCAGAAGGAGTGCCCACTCCATTCGCTCTGCTTTGTACAGGCAGAGGAAAGGCTGAAGCTATGGTCCTTCATCCTGGTTCTCTTTCCCTGGTGATGGAAAGAGAGCTTATGCTTCCATTCCTCAGGGTCCGCGGTGTGTCTCTGGGACAGTCAGACTGACCTGGGGAGGACAGTCATCCCGGAGCATGCTCCTTTCCATGTGGGACAGCTGGTCTGGCTGCAGGCTCGGATCCGGGAGACATGTCATCTGAATCAAGGTGACCGCTGCTGCCCTCTCTGTCTCCTGAGCTGCACAGACACAGAGCAGGCTGTGAGGGGACTGGGGACTGAATTTGATTCCCTGAGAACCCAAACCCCTGCCCCTTCTAGGAACTTCCTGACACACAAGAACGCAGTGGAGCCCTTTGACTGAAGAGGATGGGGCCGGGCCTTTGGGGTCCTGGCTGTGATCACCATAGTCTCTTCCACCTGCTCCCACAAATCTCACCCTCTCTTCATCAGAGCTAACCACTGTGGAGCACTCATTCGGGGAGCATTTAAACGTGGGCTCAAGAGACTTTCAGGCAGGCCGCGGAGAGGGCACAAGCGTAGTTCATTCCCACATCTGGGACCTCCACGGGGGACTGGTCCTGCCGTTCGCATGCCTGTGGGGAACGTCTGTCTTGCCTTCCTCCGAGGAGAGGCTCCTCAGCTCTCTCCTCTCTCCTCAGCCTCTCCTCCAGCTCTGGGACATCACTGAGGGATAAGTACAGAGAAGGTTCCCCCATTTCATTGATAAACCAAGGCCAGGAGCGGTGAAATGGCTCAAGCTAGAACTTAGCATTTCCCTCTCTAGAGGTCTTGGCCCCGACTCCGACCCAGTCCTGAGAGTGTCTGAGCAGAACAAACACTCCCTCCCCAGCCTCGGGGCTACTCCAACTGCACTCACTCATCTTCTTTGTCCGGAGCTTCTTTTGCAATAGGCCAAATGCCACAAGGGTCAGGGGGCACAGCACCGTGGAGACGGGAATCAGGATCCGAGAGATGTTTTTCTCTCCTGGAGATGCGCTGGAGTGGAAGTATCCGGTGTGGGGAGGGAAAGAGCACAGGGGGGATACGGTTGGAGCTGGACAGGAGACTGAAGGGCATATGGTCCTCGCCCCTCGCTTTACAGGTGAGAGACTAAGGTGGGGGAAGTTGGCCGCCTTCATTCCCACAGCAGGTTAGTAGCAGGGGGGGGGACCAGAACCCTTGTCTTCAGGTTTCCAAGCCCTGAATCCTGATCCCCACTGCACTGCCCAGGTGTGGGCCCCCCCCTGGGGGCCAGTGGGAAAGAGGACCGAGTGAGTCATGTCACCCGCCCTGGGCATTTGGCTCTGCCACAATCTTTCCTTGTGGCTTCAGCAAGTACCTCCCCTCTCTAAAGCTTTCGTTCCTCATCTTTTAAAAAAAAAAAGTCCCAAAGGTTCGACCTAAATATTCTGTTTTCGTAATGTTTAGATTTTTACTTGAAAACCACGTGAAAATACTCTGGGTTTCTTAGCAAGGACTCTTGAACAAGGGAGGGTCTGTGATTTTTATGGTTCTTGCCCTTTGTTGTCCCGGGGTTACAAAGAGAGAAGTGAGCACATAGAGTGGGGGGTCCAGACATCAGCCCATGGGGGAGCATGCCGGGAGTGGGGGGTACGGAGCCCGGCCAAGACAAGGGTCTGGGAGTTTACCTCATCATGGAGGACCTCTTGCCCATGGGCATCGCGGACCCAGCAGCTGGGGCCTGGCTTGGTGTGGCTTGGGGATCGTTGTCTCCAACAGGCATGTCTAGGTCCCCTTTGGTGGCTTCCTGCTCAGACGCCATCTCTATGCTGGTGGGTCCTGGGGTCCACACACTCGCAGCTGGGGTGCTTCCTTCATTGGAGCCCAGGGCTTGTGGCTGAGCAGCAGTTGTCGCTGTTTCTGACAGGATTTCCTGCACCCATTTTCCCGAGACCAGAGTCGATGGCCTACCGGTCCCTGGGACCTTCCCCGTGACATCCAGAGCTGTTCTGACCCAGTCTGTTTCTTCTGGTGGTCCATCGGCCTCAGTAGCTGTCTCCTTCCTTTCCTCACTGGGCCTACCTGTATTTGCTACTGAGCCTCTGGTGTCCCACACCCAAATACCTTCTGTCGTTCTGGACACGCCTCGGATTGTTGAAGCCAGACTCTCTAGAATGGGGACTGTTGTTGCCCAGAGAGAGCCCTCTCCCTGGCTGGCTGTTCCTACAGCTATGGCCACAGTTGTCCCTGGGGTCTGCCTTCCCTCAGCTGATGCTCCTGTTTTGTTGGTTCCTGGAAGCAGAGCAATTCTGTCCCATCCTGTCCCCTGTCTTTCTACAGTCTGGGTGGTTCCTGAGGTCTGTCTGTTGGCCGCTGGTGATGCTGTTTCAGAGGATCTCGTGATGCGCTCACCTGTAGCCAGACTGGCCAAGGGGTTGGTGCTGGAAGGATCTGTGGACGGCAGAGGGAGACCACATGGGAAGGCTACCCTGGTTGCCTGCAGGATTTAGCAAAGGATGCCAGGCCAGTGTGCCTGCTCCAAGGACTGCGTCCTCACTAAGCCACACAGTCTTTGGTTAATATGTTGGAAAAAATAAAAATTAGGGAAAACCAGGCGTGTCCTCTAGCCTGTTGCACGTATTGACATTCCGTGGTCCTTTCTCCTTGTTTTATGCCCACATACTCTCTACTGAGTCGTCCCATACTCCCACGCGGCCCCTTTTCCGCAGCCCGCCCCGTACTGCTTCTCAGACACAGCAGGCCATCTCAGCAGATGTGTGAGCAACATCTCACCGGACACATGCAAACCCAGGCTCTGCCTGCTCCCTGCCATGCCACCTGTCCCTGCCGGCCACCGCCTGGGCCCCCTTCCGTGGACTCCGGGTGCCCAACTCCAGGTCACGTCTCTGGAACCTGCCAGGCAGAGCATGGTCTTGGTAGCTTGTGGGATGTCTGTCAAGGGGCTCGGTCTCAGGAAAAAACACTTCTCTCCTGAGTATCTCATGTCTGCTTGTCTGAACAAAGAGACTTCGTGAGCCTGAGAAGCTGCATTTTTCAATTTGCCCCCTTCTTGGAGTCCTCTCCAAGCATCCAGGCCACAGAATTTGGGGGAATGTAGGCAGGACAGCTGGCTTGCATTCATTTAAGGTAGTTTTCCAAATACCTGCTTTCCTTCTGAAAGTGATTGCTTTCTGAAATGAAAGCCGACTTCCTAAAGTCCCTGCTTCACCCCCAGCTTTTCCTCATCACCGCCCCTCCCCAAGCTTAAAGCCCTCTTGGACCTGTCGATCTGCTCCCGCACCTCCCCCCCCACACCCCGCATTCACTTCGCCAAACTTGACCCACCAGCCCGTACCTGTGGAGACGGTCAGATTCATGCTGAAGAAGAACATGTTGTTTCTGTTGCCAATGCCACAGCGATAGCGCCCCACGTCTTCCGGGGACAGCTGGGACAGCGTCACCACAAACAAGCCGCCCTGCGGGTAGTCTGCTAGGGCCACGCGGCCGCGGTAGCCGAGGTGAGTGTAGTTGGTGGTGGACACGACGGTGTGGCAGACCCGTGTCACCGGGCTTATGCGGCACCAGTACTTCCTCGCGTGCTTGTTGATGGACAAGGGGCTGTAGCGGCAGCGGATGGTGACAGCTCCCCCAGGCCCCCCAGACACCAGCCTCGGACCTTTCAGTGCATTTGCAGCTGTGGGCAGAGAGCAGGGGAGAAAAAAGTCAAAGGAAATGGAGCACTGGCTATAGCCACTGTTTGCGGGTTACAAGCTCCAGACTCTGCCGGAATCAGGGAGCAGGTCAGAAAATGCCGTCGTGAAAGTGAAGGGAAGAGGAATGCACGTGGACACTTGGGAGCTCAGGAGTGCCCCCAGGTGTGGGTGGAGCTTCACCTAAGGCCCCATCGGAGAGACAGAAATGCTTGAATGCTCCCACCAGCTATCTAGCCAGCGCCCGTCGCGTGCCCGGCGTTCTCAGACAAGTCCTTCCAGAACCGGGTCAGCATCTGACGGAAGGGGCTACAGTTTGATGGAACACACAAGAGAGGAGGTAAGTAGGGGAGGGTGGGCTAGTGTGCGTTCCCCTGAGAGGGAAGGGTGCCCTGAACACCAGAATTGCGGTCCATGTAGTGGACCAGGCAACTGAAAAACATTCACACCTGACACTTTTCTGCAGAAATACAGACAGCCGCGTACCACCGTCAGAGCACAGACGAGCAGCGCCGTGTACAGGTCTGCTTTGGCAAGGGGCGAACCTCAGGTCTGAACGCGTCCGCGGCCTGTTTACTGAGTGACATGAACTTGACCCGACGCGGGCAGAAACAGAGCTTGTTCTCGCGCTGTCTCTTCACACCGGCTCTGCTCCTTGATAAATCTCAGGCATGATTTCAGGTGCGGGAACTTTCACAGTCTCACTGAGACTGGAAAAAGTCCAGTCTGGTCAAAACCTATATATGTAGCCCAGTTCCGGGACTGACTGCAACTCCAGTCTCTTTGCTCTGCTCCTTCCTCTGTTCAAAACTGCAGGTCAGGCCCCGCGGGGATTGCCTGTGGCGGGGCAGAGGGGAAGGTGACCGGGAGAGCTGCGGTCTGTGCGCACACTCTCCGGGCACAAGGGATATCCAGAGCTCTTCCTAGATCTTTGGTCTCCCAGACTGTTCCAGGCCCTTTGGCTGCAGTTCCTTCCTTGTAAGAACTGCCTCTCCTGGGGCCTCTTGTGCCTCCTCCAAAACCACACCTATGACTTTGGGCCACCTGCCCTTCTTTCTGTAGTCACAGCCCTTTCTGGGTGGCCTTTGTGGCGGGGTTCCCCAGGGCCAGCTCCCTTCTGTAGGTCCCATATTTGATCACAGGAAGCACGCTTTGGTCCTACTGTCCAGAGAAGCTAGGATGTGGGGAAGCTTGGCGAATGGCATTCTGGAAGTTCCTTCTCTTATTTGACAGAACGTGAGGGGGAAGTGATCCCTCCTGCCCCCCGGGACTGGTGGAGACGAGCCCAACACTGACACCTCTCTCCACAGCACTTCTTCTGTGAGCTTGCTACCCTCCCCTGATTCCTCAGATGGCTATGTTGGGGGGCTGTCGCTGGCACAGCCCGCTCGGCAGTCTCTCCACGGTCCTGCCCAGGTGCTTAAACATCTGGCTTTCAGATGTGGCTGCCTGGCCTCGATCGATTTGCTCTATGTCTCTAGGGCCATCTGAAGCTGAGAAGGTTTAGTTTTTGTTGCTCGTTTGTTTCTAAAGATTTTATTTATTTATTTGACAGAGAGAGAGAGAGCGAGTACACACAAGCAGGAGAGGGGCAGAGGGAGAGAAAGAAACAGACTTCCCACCGAGCAGGGAATCCGATGCAGGGCTCGATTTCAGGACCCCAGAGATCATGACCTGAGCTGAAGGCAGACATTCAACCGACTGAGCCACCCAGGTGCCCCAAGAAGGTTCAGTTCAGTATCCAGGTTTAATATCCCATTGCCAGAACTGGCTATAGAATTGCAAAGCCCGGTGCAAAATGAAGTCCAGAACATCCCCACTCAGAGGCCAGTAAGCCCTGCTCTCTATGATGCTAGCGGAGCATTAAACCGAGCCCCTTCTGAGTATGGGGCCCTGTGCTTGCCCAGGGCACATGCTCATGAAGCTGGCCTGCCTGCTGCATATGTCTTGAGGTCTAATTATAGGAAATGCTATGACTATAGCACTACTCACTGTAGGTTTAATTAAATGACATGCCACCAGCTATGTTGCTATTAATAAAGCTAAATGGCAGCTTTTCTTTAAAAGTCAAGAATATTCACAATTTTAAACAAGGACCATCTCGGGACAACAGTGATGGTGCCCTGATAAGGTGTTCATATCCTAGTTCTCAGAAATTCTTGCAGTCTACACGTGGCACATACGAGAGGCTCTCTGCCCCGTTCATCAGCAGGATGGGGCAGTCTGACCTCACAGGAGAAGGCTGATAAGAATCCTGAATGCGCTCTTGCAATGAACATTTTTTTCTTACATAAATACCAAATTTTGCTTGCCCTTGAGAACTCATTTGGTGAATACCTGATCAGTAGCTCTTAGTTACATATATTTAAGGTGTATACAGATTATATTATATATAATTGAGAATCTATTGGGTATGGGCTAGTATTTTAGGATGAAGGGGGTGTCTTCCTCGGTTCCCTGATGCATATTCTCAGCCCTACAGTGGAGTCGAGGACCCCATCATTTCCCTGCAGTTGTCTGTGACTCTGGCTTCCCCCGGGGAGGAGCGAGGGGGCCTGCAGAAGGAGGGGGCTCTTGGATGGGAGACCGACTCGGTCTGAGCGAGCACAAGAGGTCTGAAGCTGGACAGAGGGGGAGCGGTTGCACCTGCAGTGGCTGCCTCCTCCATCTGGCAGAGAAGTGGGAAAGGAATGAGTGTTTCCCTGGCCTAGAGGTGGGGCCTGGAGGGGAGAGGGCCACTCCACCGGCATCTGAGATGGGGTCTTCTGTGGGGGGGGGGGGGGTCAAAGAAGAGCCTGGGCAAAGGGAGGAGATGGACCATCAGGGGACCATCTTAGTTCACAAATACAACCACAAAAGGAAGAGCCAGCTCTCAACTCCTTGCCACCCCATCTAATAAGTGTTCCCTGCCTTCTACCGCACCTCCCTTCGGCCCCTATGACCCTGCTGGGGTCCCACATGACATGGAGAGGAGAGGAGAGGGAGGAACAGAGGAGAGGGCCTCCATCCCCCGTACTGCCTTCCGGACCACAGGCCTTGGGTGAATGAGGGGACACATCTTTGAAGGAAGACTGAAGTATTTTAACTGCACCCTTAAAAGTATACATTCAGCATTTAAAACTTAAGGGAATTGAGTTAGGTCTCTTACCTACACTAATATGTTAGCAGAAAAATCATGGGCCTGCCTGAGTTTTTGCTTGGGGGCAGGGGATGCCCGCTTCTACTGAAAATTTTTAAAATTTTCAATTAAAGAGGTAGAATGATTATATGACAGAGGGTTCTTGCTCAAAATGAACTTTTGGTTCATTAAAATTCTGATTTGTTTATATACCAATTATTTGTTTATATACAATTATTCATCCTTTTCTTCTTTCTTTCTTTCTTTTTTTTTTTTTTTTTTTTTTTGGTGTTACCAGAGCATTTTCATTCATTCAATGATGATTTGCTCAGTCTCTACTCAGGACCAGGTTCTAGGACCAGGCACTCTGGGGACATATTTATCACATTTCTCAATGATTCCCCATCACCATCAAAATAAAATCTAGACACCGCAGCCTGGAGATGGGCCGAGCGTCATCTGAGCCCGATCTATACCTGGCCAGCTTCACCACCAGCCTGCCAGGACCTATGGGGCAAGGACTCTGTCCTCCATCCACCCGTCCCTTGTGACTGGCACGTGGTCAGCCCTCCATAAACGTGTGTCCACTAAATCAGTAGATGCAGAAATGCAAATTTTATTTACCCAGCCGGTTTCTTTGTAGACTCTGGACACTCTTGAGGAGGGCAGGTCTGCCCTCGTCCCGAGTCCTGGTCCTGGCACTGAGTGTTTTTGGAATGAGGGAGAATCAGCAGTGCCTCTTCTGTGCCCTGGAACCCTCATCTTGCAAATGCAGACGACTTTCAGTCAACTGGAAGGGAAGAGAGCAGAGACACTGGGACGATCAGAACAGGGAATATTCTAGAAGTGAGCATGGCCGGCATTGGCCCTCTCCTGTGGGCTCTTGCCTCTCTCCTTCCCCCTGGACGCAGACCTGACCCTTCCCTGGACGCACTGCATGGCCCGGGATCCTGGGAGAGAAAGCCAGGGGTAGAAAGTCCGAAGTGTCGAGGCAGCCTTGAACACTGCTGAGCGGCCCGCCAGCAAACCCCGCAGACTGGGAGGCTCTGGGCCGGCTTTGCCAGCTCCATATCCGGGCGGTGTTTGGGACTCACCTTGCAAGAGCAACAATGTGAGGAGAATGGGCATTTTCCATCCTGCCCTCTGGATGGCGACCTGCAAAAAACACTGTATTTGAGGAAACCCGAGGGGGCAGCTGAGAAGCTGAGGGGAACCCAGGGAGACCTGGGCTGAGGTGAGCCCTTTCTCACTCGAGGACCTCAGTGTGCTCAGTGTTGTGGCTGATGGGCCGTGTCTCACCCAGAGCAGGACTGCAACTGCCCTCCTTGAGAGAAACATGACTCCATCTCCCACCCCCAAGCCCGCATGTTTGTCCCGGGTCACGACCACCAAGGCGAAAAGGTCTCTACCCTTGGGGTTTCTGTGTTCAGAAGAGTTGGAACCCCCTCTGTAGGATCCCAGCACCCCCCCCCCACCCTGCCACTTGCCAGCCCCGGAGCTCTGAATTTGGGGGAGCCTTGGGTCATGGAAAGACCATGTGCTTGAAGTTGAAACGTAGGCAGTTGCTATGGGGCCTCGGGGGGTCAGCTTCCTCCCCAGGGAAATGAGCACATGCGTCAGGGGCTTGTTGCACAACTGAAACTGGATTGTGTTAGAAGTGCTGGCAGTGTGCTGGGTACAGAGCTGCTCCCTCCCCCTTCCCTCCTCACCCCTTCTTTTTGGCAGAAAGAGAATTGATTCCTTCAAGGGGAAGCTGGTGGGGTTTCTCCCGGCAGTAACAAGGACTTAGACACAGACTCTCTGGACAAGCAGTTGCCGGCACAAGAGTTCTATTCTCTTTCTTCTCCATAGCTTCTAGAAGGCTCTCCCTGTCCTCCAGCGCATGCTGATCTCCCCCTACTCTGGTCTCTCCTGTGGGCCTCGTGGGACTTTGTGTGTCATTGCTCTAACCCCAGGCTCTGGGACAGGATGCAGCATGGTGCTGGAGCGAGGACCGACCACTCTCGGAAGAGACACCATACTGATCCCCACTCACTAGCCTTTTACTGCTTGCTGATGATAAAGACTGAGACTGTACATTATACTTCAGTTGTAGTCCCCCTTCGAGTTTTCATGGATGCTTTTGGGTTGATTAAAAATCTGTGCTTTAAATCTGTCTACTGCCTGCGGTTCTTAGGACCTATACACTTAAAAAAGAAAGAGAAACAAAGAAAGAAAGAAAGAAAGAAAGAGAGAGAGAGAGAGAGAGAAAGGGCAAATTAGTTCGCTATCATCGTCTCCTTCTCCTTCCAATCCCGACCTCACTAGTGCTGAGCACAGGTGTAGACCATCAATGGTCTGACCCAGTGGCTGGAGACCCCCTCCTCCCCCCACCCTTGCCCAGCTAGGCTAAACCACGCAAGGCCGCTGGCCAGGCTGGGACATAAGCTTAAGGAGGAGAAAAGGGAATGGGGGAGGCAAGAGGGAGACGGGGGAGAGGAAAGGAAGGGCAAAGGAAGAGAGAGTAGAGGACCCGAGAATGACTGAAGCCATGGTTTGGCCCCATAGCTGCGAGCTGGCCCCTCAACTTGGCTCCACCAGCCGTCGCCCCTAAAGCTTTGGCCTGCTCTACCAGGTGGAGCCCTGAGGGTGGGGAACGTTGGAAGAGTCCTTGGGCTCCTCATGCCTCCTTCGTGCCCTCTTAGCGATGCCCCTGCCTTGGGTGCCACCATGGCCACCTACGCCGCCCGCCTCCCCCCTGCCGTCCAGGGTTCTGGCTGTCTGCCTTTACCCAGAGGCTCTCCCAGGTGTGCCTGCGCCTAATCTGCTGTTTGTTTAATGTCCACCAAGCCCAGCTTCCTCGGGGCTTGTTTTTCTAGGGCACTAGGTGCTGACACGGCCCACGCTGAGGTCAAAGTCTTAGCACCACACCACCCAGTTCCTCGGAAGTCTACCGGTGCAGCAATCTCTAGGCTCGGGAGCAAAAGCCGCCTCACCCCAGAGAGGCAATGAGGAAGCACAGGGTATGAGATAAAAGGTCTCCCGGGAGTGATCAGCCTTGATTGGAGGCTGAAAGGACAATATCTGAAGTGACCTTCAGAAAACCTTCCTCCAGAATACAGAGAGCCCCAGCTCAGCAGCCTGGGGCTACAGGCCTCTGTAATAATCCACACCATTTTAGGGGATGAGGCCACTTGGGGGCTGCTCTCATCCCCCCATCCTGCTGGGAAGGGCGTCTATTCATCTCCAGCACAGGCTGGTGTATGACTCCCCAAATCCCTACAGCCCCCCTGAGGCCCACTTCCCTCCTATTCCTACCCAGGGACAGCAGACACGAAAGCAAGGGAACCTTCGTGATGTAGAAGGAAGTGCTCAGAACTAGGACTCAGGGGACTTCGCTTCACCAGTGGCTGATGGAATGACCTTGAGCAAAGGCAGCCTTGTCTCTACTACAGCAGAAGAGCTTTGGCTGTGTGATCTCCATGTCTCCTTCTCTTTCTGACATTTGTTGGTTTCACATGACTCAGGGCCTCAAAGGAATCATGCACTCCGGTGGGAGGGAGAGTCCAGGGGAGCAGGAGAGTGGGGAGGCAGGAGGGAAATGCTGTGGCCTGAACCCCATGGTCCTTCCCTGGCCTCCTGGGCATGAGCCCAGCCTGCTCTGGGAAGGGCCCCTGAATGCACACTGGAGAGCTGCTGCTGCAAGTCCCCACCCCCTGCCCCCCATCCCGAGGGAGACAAGACCCCAGCTTCTGGGGAGAAAGCCGAGTCTTACCTGTCTTTCTCCTGGCTTAGCCGAGGCTTCTCCAGCCATCTCAGTCCAGAGATAATATCCACCTGGACTTTTCTTTTTATTCTCTCCCGTTTTGCGATGCTGGTGTTTGAATACCTTCTACCTTCTTTTCTTTAACCTTGAGACTGAGAAGGCAGCCCTGGAGGGCTGAAAAGCAGCTGGAGCCCCCAAGAAGCTCCAAGTGCAAGATGGAGCTCTGCCCCTCGCCTCTCCAGCCCTGCAGCAAGTCAGTGCACCCCTGGCCCTGGCTGCTAGTCCTAGGAAGGAGCCAGTCCCGGTTCCTTGTGGTCCTCACTGACACTCTTACAGAACTTTTCCAGGGGTGGTGACAGTGACGTCAAGGATCCACATTCTTCCATCTTTTGTTTCCCCTCCTGTCCTGGGCCCCAGATTTCTCAGGATGCCCCAGTTTAGCTGACCCCTTCAGGATAAGTGGTGCAACAATCTGGAGAGGGGAGAAAATTCAGGGGAGGAATTCCCCTATAGTCTGGCTGGGCAGCCAGTGCCTTCTCCCAGCTCCCAGGAGAGCCAGTGTAGGGCACAGACTCCAGGTCAACTGCATGCCTGGTAGTCCCTAATTCATGCTCTGCATGAAGCACAATACAGGAAATGAGATAATTTCCATGGAAAAAGATCCCTGACCAGCGTGGCTCATCCTGGAGGACATGCTTAGAAATACTCCAACATTTTGCTTTGGAAAATAAGCCATGGGTGGGTTCTCTTCCTTATAAAAGATGTAACTCCTACCTCTGCTGGTTTTAAATGGACATCAGAGTGACAACTAAGGAGCTCCAAGGGATGGAGGTATTGCAGACTCGATTGAAGGACTCTCACCAAGGCCCCTGTTGGACACTGCAGCACCCTTGGGCCAGTTAGAAAGGGTACTTCTTCTTCAGAAAAATCAAGGCTGATTGTTGCACAATAACCATGGATAGCAATGTGTATTGTCCGTGCATTCCTCCTTCCAGGTTTGAAGACAGATTATGGGTAGGAACTGTGTCAATGAAAGCAATAAGAGAGGAAAAGAAACAATCCCATGAGCTGTCTGGAGTGTGGCTGGGACAAGGTCATCTTAAGTGTGTGTGCCAGTTTCTGAGTGCACAGTGGTATGTGCCACTATCCCAGGACTTGGTTAGAAGGTCCAGATCTTCACAAACGCTAACAGCCTCTCATATAAGTTATAAGACATCTACGATGAAAATGGCATCCCCTTAGCTGTGGCATGCTTAAGCAGAGCACAACCTGAAGAACTGTATATGGTGGGCCTACTTATCCCCAGAACTGAATGGTGGTAGAAACAATTAAGGTCTGGCTAAATTCTCCATTCTTAGCTCCTTTGGGAGCAGTACAGCATAGTGCTTTGATCACATAGACTTTGGAGTTAAGACTCCTTCCAAGTTAATATCCCAGCCCTACTTTTTACTGGAAAAATGATATGGGTCAGATTACTTAATAGCTTTACTCCTTGTTTCCTTCATCTGAAAACAGGAGATAATAGCACCTACCTCATAAAGTTATTTTGTGGATTAAGTGTGACAGTCCATGTAACTTAAAGTTCCCTGCATGTATCAAATTCTCAGTAAGTTTCAGCCCCTAATATTAATAGCTTAGCTCACAGCAATAGAGAACAGATATCTTTTAATGATCAAAGCCTCAGAAAAGGTCCTTTTTGAAGGTCATCTATTCAGTGGTTTGCTACTTTCTTTCTCTTTTCCTTTCTTTCTTTCTTTCTTTTTTTTGGGGGGGGCATTTGATCATTTTGGCATTTGAAAGATTAGAAATAAATCAATTTGTCTGAAAACATGTCTGGATTGGTTTTACATTTAAAAACAAATATTTGTCAATTTGCATTGTTTTATAAACCATGCAGTCATTTTTTTTTCAATTTTATTTATTTATTTGACAGACAAAGATCACAAGTAGGCAGAGAGGCATGCAGAGAGAGAGGAAGGGAAGCAGGTTCCCTGCCGAGCAGAGAGCCCGATGCAGGGCTCGATCCCAGGACCCTGAGATCATGACCTGAGCCGAAGGCAGAGGCCCTAACCCACTGAGCCACCCAGGCACCCCATCATTTTTCATCCTTAAGCATATATTTTTTCTAGTTTATCTCCTTTTGAACATTTTGGAGACTTCTGAATACTAAAGACATAAACCATAGTTAGGTCCAATTAGCTGTAAAGCACTGGGCCAGTTTTCAGACGACTGACCCGGAGCCACAGAGTAGCTCCCTTTCTGAAGCTTTATGGGAGAGAAAACTCTGTACTAGCTACTCCTCTTGAGTATAACTGAATTCTTTTGCCTAGCACAAAGCCATGGGAAGCCTCCTTACCTAGGTTTACGACACGCTGACCTTCTGATTCCAGGTCCCAGACTCCAGAAAAAAAAATAATAATAGTACTGAGACGAAATATGAGATCTGGGAAGAGTTTTGCCCACTCCCTGCCCCCTACCTCCAATCCCCTAATCCCAATTTTAGCAAAGGCTTTTATTGACTAAACAGACACACCGAAGTAAAAATCAGAAACCAGCTAACCAAGGCAAGGAAAGCCACTTGTGCTATAACACAATGTGTATTGATCTCTTCCCTCTCCAAAACATGTTTTCTAATGAATAAATTAAGAGCACTGCACATCACTGCAAAGTTTTCTGCTTGCTATACCTACATGTGCAAGCTTTTTTCTTTTTTTTTTTTAATATTTTTAAAGTTTATTTTATAGAGAGAGAGAGAGAAAGTGGGAGGAGGTGCAAAGGGAGAGAGAGAATCTTAAGCAGACTCCATGCTGAGCACAGAGCCCAACCTGGGGCTCAATCTCACAACCCTGAGATCATATCTGAGCTGAAACCAAGAGGCAGACGCTTAACTGACTGAGCCCCCCAAGTGCTCCTGGAAGCTTTATTCCATCCTCATTATTAGCCAGAGAGACACAGCCCTTCTCCCCTTCCCTAACTCAAGTCCTGGTGAGAATACCAGATGCCAATGAAAGCGTTGTTTAAAAACACCTGGATCGCCACTACAAGGCCTTGATCACTTAGAAATTCATAAGAGGACGGTGAACTATGAGACTTGTCACTCCTCCAAAGGATAAGAGGAGAAAATATTTGGATAGCATGAATAATCATTTTATAATGACATTTAGTAGGCATTTACAACCTCCACATCATTTAGCTGATAGTAAAGATTGCAATCCAGCGACATTCACAGCCCTCCAAATCCAGAAGACCTCTCAAAGGCAGTCGGGTAAGTGCTGTGATGGTTTAAGTTCATGGAGAGACCGCTGGTAAAAGCACAGGCGAAAGAATCCCAGGAGATCATTTCCTAGTTCATAGGAGTACCGCCTGAGACCTTGGCACAGATGGCCTCAGGCAATCATGACCAACAGCTTTTAGCATAATCTTTCTGGAGTGATGAAGTCTGGAGATTGAAACACACATATTTCTGACCGGTTGGAGTTATTTCATGATGATGCTATTTGGAATAGACATTGTTCTGCGATAATGAGTCCTGAGTCCTTGCTGGATGGAAGGGACCCCCAGTAATTAACTTGCCACTGAGGAATGGTGTTAGATGGGGGGCCGGGTGCTCTGTTCTATTGCTGGCAAGTCGGATGTCACCAGCAACAAGGCTGAGCTCAGCGGGGTTCATAGGAGCCTGTGCTGTCTGTGGGAGCCCGGGGACAGCCCCGTCCCTCATGTGTCCCTTGGGCCAGCACTTCGGTTGCCAGTGCCTGCGGTTGGCTGCGTCTTCCACGCTGGGCGCTCTCTGTGGGGCATCAGCCTGTGACTTAAAGAGCTTTGCACTTCACGCCACTCCCACGTCCACCCATGTGTCCCCACCCATTCTTTCCAACTCTCTCCATCCGGCCTCTGTATCTGTCCTAACGTCAAGCCATTTTTCCTTCCACACAAAGCAGAACATCAACCCAAAGTCTGCTTATTGGAAGGACTTTCTCTTGCCACTGTTTTTCAAGACCAGCCCTTGTAATCCACTTACTGTTCACATACCGGACCAACTGATCCACAAGTGAAGCTTGGGTTGTGTCTTCCGCTGCCATGTGGCTTATTAGGGAGGCTCCTATGTGGCCCTTCATGAACGGAGGGAGGGGGGGACACTCGTGCAATGGTGTAGCTGAAGTGAGGGGGCCGGGCTACTCGCTCACGCAGTTTGCTTGTGCCTTCATGTCCTTTGCGATCTCAGACCCAGCTGTACCCTTTCCAATTCACCATCAACCGCTGCTGGTTGGTCGGACCTTATGACTCCGTGCAGGTAATAATAGCTTTCAGCCCATGATGGGCAGTTGAAAGACGCACACTCCCCTGGGGTTCTGTGTTCAGGGATTAGGTCTCCGCCGGGACCCAATATCACACACCGGGACCCAATATCACACCAGGAGTCATTTTTCAAAAGACACACTAATTTCCCTTGCACACAGCATGGCTTTGCCAAAGGACCCCAGGGGACTATGTGACTACGTAGTGATTCTCTCTGAGGGACTTGCCATAAGCTCCATACCATATCTCTCCCCAACACCTACACCTCTGATAATGAAAATGCAGGGCTGATGACACGTAGCTGGACCTGCCACAGAGCCTTTCCCTACTCTGGGCCCTGTTCAAACAAACTGAGGGTTTTGGAAGGGAGGGGGGTGGTGGGTTGGGTGAGCCTGGTGATAGGTATTGTGGAGGGCATGTATTGCATGGAGCACTGGGTGTGGTGCATAAACAATGAATCTTGGAACACTGAAAAAAATAAAATTAAATTAGAATGTTAAAAAATAAAATAAAATAAAATACACGTATTAATAAAAACAAAAACAAAAACAAAGGAAGGAGCTGTGAAACACTCATTTAAAGTGGAGCCAGGAAGCCCTGAAGGGGGCGCTCTGCTGCACAAGCTGCCTTGCTGGGGGCTTTACCTGGGGGTGGGGTGGTAAGAAATATCTGGACAAGGGAGGGCATGTTTCACATAGAAATTTCTCTCCTCCTTTTAAGAAAAAGAAGGAAGATCCCTCCCCGCCCTAGCAATAATGCACCAGCCACCCCATATGGCAATGAGAGCCTGCCACGAGGTCCAACACTTCTTCTCCAGTGAACTTTTGTTGAAAACAACCCTCCCCAGTTTCCTCCTAAAACCTAATAAAAAGTGACCTTCCCTTTGTCCGTTTGAACTTGCTTATGGTTCAACAGAGTTTGCTTGAATTGCAATTTCTCTCTTATTACCAAATAAGCTTATTTTGCTGGTAAAATAACCTGCCATTTTATTTTCAAGGTTGACCAAGCAGTTCACGCCACTGAGTGTATGGGCAGTGTCTGTGGGTGTGGCAGAACCCAAGATGCCCACCAGGTATGTGCTTCCTTCCTTGTGGTGGGAGGTGCAAGATGGCATCTTGTCTTTTACTTGGGATGAGGTTTCCTGGCAGGACCCTGATCACTCGACCCCGAAAAATATTACTGATGTGATGTGCTCAGTCCCCTGATCTTCCTAGGTTTTACCTCCCAGCCCCTGAGACATCCACACCTAAGGCCACCAACATGTGTCTTCTTGTTCACATGGCCTGATTAGCATAAGATCATCAGTAATTAATGGATTGAAATGACATCCTACAGAATGCCCAGATGGTCCAGATACCTCTGGACTATATTATGTCAGAGAACAAGGGGGTTAACATAGCCTTGGAAAATTGTAAATTATGTGTGATTTTCCTATATAAATGCAAATGGTCTCTCATCCTCTTCTCTGAAGGGAGTAACAAAAGATGCATTCACCAAGTCAAGGCTACATACTATGGGCCCAAGGCCATGTTGATTCTGCTGTAGTAGATAAATGAACACAGTGGCTGGAATTAGGGCCAGTATTTGTTTGGGTTTGCATTAATTTATAGTCATTCTCCAGGGTCCGCTAGGTTTCTGCAGAGACCAACTATTGAACTGAATGAGACATCATGGGAACTACTACTCTGTATCCTTTAGATCCTTAAGTGGGATACTAGAATCAGTCATCCTCCCCGCCATGTGGTATTGTTTCGTATTTATTATCTTGGCTGAGGGGTGGGGCCACTTGACCTTCCTCAGTACAACAGTTCTTATTTCCCAAGCCTAAGACCCAGCAATCCAACTAACAAGCATGGCCACCCCGGTTATTCATTCAAGGACTGGAGAAATTACCATTAGGCCATTAGAAATACCTGTAGACCTAGTGGGCACACTGTAAGCCAGACCTTGGCCAGGGTTTTATTTATTACCTGCCCCCCCCCCCATATCCCGCTAGTTAGAATAAGGGGCCATGATGATGCTTTGGTTCTCTGGGTATCATGTCAGCTTGGACTCTGTGTTCTAATATCAAACACTTGGCAGTCCCTCTTCCCCAGTACACATTTCCCCAAATAAATGACTGTGGGTTCCTTTGGAAAGGACTTATGGAATCATTACTGTGTCTGCTTGCTGTAGTGTTGCAGGATTTTGTCTCCTGGGAATCTGGCTGAGGCTGAGTCTGAAAACTGGCTCAGGTCCAGGAAATAGGCAAGAGATCACGCCATGTTATTGGGCCACTGCCTTTAGACTCCTTGTCATCCGTCATTAACTTCTTCTAAAGGTACAAGCTAAGAAACAGCTTTGCTGGCCAAGTGTCCATTTTGCCCCTAGGAATACCCTGTTCTTTTAATCATCCTCATTACTGTCTGTGAGTCAGGCCTCTTTGGCTGCCACTCTGACCCTCTTGTTCATCATAATAACTGCATCCATCTGGACCTATCATCACCATTGATATCACTAAGCCAAACTCTCTGCCTACCTCTCCTACTTTCAGCCCTGGCTTGCAGAAGAGAGTCTTGGTTGAGTTTTTGATGATGCTGGTGTCCTTCTCACCAGTCCATTTCTTTTAGCTTTGTGAATGATGTATTGCCTGGGTCTTCCTATAGATCAGAATCATCTGGTAGGTCTTCCAGTCTTCCTGTACATCCACTCTAGCACTCTCATTTCCTGAGCCTCTTCATTTCTTCCTCCACTGCCTTCTAGGGCAGTTCTGGCATTTCAACTTCATATAGCTTGGGTCATCACTTTTTCCATACTTCTAGGAGCCATTTGAACAGCTTGGTCATACTCTTCCTGAAGTCCCTGCCAGGCACTAAAACTTGTATCCCTGGATTTGTGCCCAAATCAACACACTCTTCCTTATCTTGTCTTGTGCTTCAGCCTCCCTTGATCCAGCATTTTCAGAATCTAGTACCATATGAACTCCTCTGACTCTTGCTGGTACCTGCTGAGTAGGACTTAACAGCTCATCTAAGGTATAGTTCTTTTATTTAACAACAACAACAAAGGTTTAACATGGAGTTACTTATGCTAAGTCCCATACCAACAAACTAAGACTTACTACCTAACAATTGTAGTTTCAGTCTCTCCCAGGAATGTGACCTTCAATCAGTCAGTCTAGAATTATTGGTCAGCATCAGTGAGGTAGCCTGCCCGATAGACCCCTGCCTTCCCCCAAAGGAAGGTGACCTTGCCTGAAACAGTTCACTCTTCATTGGAATAACTTCACTGGAATAACTTCATTGCCCTGCCTCCTGCCTATAAATTTTTCCATTTTGTACAACTCCTCAGGGTTCCTTTCTACCTGCTAGGATGAGATGCTGCATGGTTCATAGATCATTATATAAAGTCAATTAGATCTTTCCACTTATTCAGTTGATTTTTGCTTTTTAACACGCTTCTTCCAATACCAGAACATCCCAGCTGGGTTATGCTATGACTTAATCCTAGTTTTAAGCCTAGATACTAGGAAGGGAGATGGACGGGAGAGGTCTTTGAACTGTCTTCAAGCAAGGTGGGAGTGGGAATAGAAACAGTAGTGATAGCTCTTGATAGGGAGAGGGAGGCTAATTCTGCGGGCTTAGAGAGTTTAGAAGAATCTGAGAGTTAAACATTTGGTGGGGGGGCATCCACCTAGCTGTTCCATGCCAAGTTCTGGGGCTCTACCTCCTCCACAAATGTTTTCATTCCCCTTGGATTCAAGCCTGTTCATTTGCATGAAATAGAAAGGGCAGTTCCAGCTTTCCTTTATAGAGACTGTTATGGGACTTGTCCAACCTGCCTGAAACCCACAGGGGTTGATAACAAGGGGGTTCTCAAGGGTGATTTATATCCAAACAAACGGATGTATTTAGCCTCCAGATTGTGGGACAAGCTCCACAATGATGGGGGATTTCATTCCTATTTAAATTCTAAATAAAACCAGTCTGTCCACACTATCACCTTTTAAGCTCTACAGTGAAAAAATTACTTAATATGAGAAGGTAAGTTTTCTTCAGAGATCATTAACCTTGATCTTTCATTCACATGAGTTTTTTGTTTTGTTTTGTTTTGTTTTTAATGACTTCTCTGGAAGATACCTTAAGAAATGATGGAGCTTCACTTTATATTTCAAACAGTGATGCATAGGATCTCCAGTGTTCCTGTGGTTCTCTCCTTCCTAAGTGTCAGTTTGTGCAGCTGAGGTTTATGTTGAAGGAGAGAAGGGGATGGAATCCTGCAGCTCCAACCACTTCAGCATGGGAGCTCTTCTCTCTAAAGGCAAGACCTGTCTGGATGCCCCCTTCCCCTCTTACTTTTCTTTATTGAGCAACCAATGACTATCCAACACAATGCTGGGTGCATTAGGGAGAAAGCAGTAAGGCACAAGTACAAGGAACATCCTTGTACTTGTGCAATTTACTTGTACTTGTGAAATTTACTACCTCAATGAGAAGGAACTTGAAAACTCAAATATCAATACAAATATATATTTCAAAAAAAAAAAAAGACCTCAAAAAAGTGAGAGAATTCAGTGGACCAAAAAAGTTAGGAAATGATTCTCATAGAATCATAGATCATCATAGGATTATAAAGTGTAAGGGTAACGTAGAAGTGACCTAAGTCAAGTCTCTACTTGATGCATGATATCTTCAAAGACATTTTTATTTTTTTATTTTTTAAAGATTTTACTTATTTATTTGACAAGTAGGCAGAGAGGCAGGCGGGATTGGTGGGTGAGCAGGCACACTGCTGAGCAGAGAGCCCGATACGGGGCTTGATCCCTGGACCCCGGGACCACGACCCAAGCCAAAGACAGAGGCCCAACCCACTGAGCCACCCAGGTGCCCCCAAAGACATCTTTTAAAAAGAGGCATATCACCATAGTTTGATTACCTCAAGGGCTGAGGAGCTCGCACAAAGCCAATTCCATTTTCAAATATCTCCAATTTTTAGAAAATCCTAGCTGAGAAAAATTGAACTTCTTTTAGTACCTACCTACTGGTAATACTTATGCCTTCTAGAAAGGAAAATATAAAATTAAATCTATTCCTTCTTTCACTGGACTCTGAACTAGTCCACTAAAGTCAGGCTGATATCTGGGGGAATGGGCTAGGTGAGTGGAGGGGCCAAAGACACAGAGAGATGACTTTCATGAGTCCTCAAGTATTCATCGAAAATAAATACACCAGGGGTGCCCAGCTGGCTCGGTTGGTTGAGTGGCTCAGTTGGTTGAGTGACTGACTCTTGATGTCAACTCAGGTCATGATTTTGGGGGCCTGGGATCAATCCCCATCAAGCTCCTTGCTCAGTGGGGAGTCTGCTCAAGGATTCTCTCTTTCCTTCTCCCTCAGCACCTTCCTCTGCTCTCTCTCTCAAATCAATGACTAAGTCTGAAGAAAAAGAAGGAAGAGGAGGAGGAGGGGAAAGAGGGAGAAGAAACACCAGGTAGAATGCTAGGTGTCAGGAATGGATAGGGAACAAAACGGGTATGTGCCCCCCTTCATGGAGTGTCCAGCCTGGTTGAGGAGAAGGACATGAACCTGATCATCATAGAAACAAGTACATAATTACAAGTGTTCATAACTATTCAGCAGGAAGAGAACAGGGTTCTATGAAACTGGTGAAGGCCAGGACTAGATAGTGTATGAACTGGTTGGTGGGCTGTTCTGATGGGTGAGAAGCCCATCTCCTTCAGACATGCTCCAGGTTCAAGTTCAGTCACCTGTTGGGCTCCTGCAGCTGCCATCTGGAGGGAGTGAGAACCTGAGCGGGAGTGCTGGAAAGTGCCAAGCATGAAGTGTCCTCTAGTGTTAAGAACAGAATGCCTGCCTAAAGAAGGAAGAATGTAAGTGGGGACTTGTTTTGGAAGTGGGTGGCCAAGGAGAAGGCCCCAGGGACCCGTCCTGATGGGGTGGGGAAAAGGTTAAAGGGAGCACCCCCTTGGTGTCCAGAGTACATATGTACGTGCCAGCCGATAACACAGATAGTGAGCAGGGAAAGGCTCCTCTGCTCTGCATGTTTTACTCATTTATGCTTCACAAAAGCCATATGAGAAGGTCCTGGGAGGACCCAATTTTACAGGAGTGGCAGCTGAGACACAGAGGTGAAATAACTTGCCTAATGAATCACATAGAGCAGAATCCACAGTTCATGTCATTATCTGGGGAGCCCCAGCAGGGCTCTTGATCCCAGGGCAGGTTCTGGATGTTTCACATGTGCTAGGCTGAGCTGCTCTTTGCAATGATTCGTCTGAGGGCTGATAAAGCAACCCAAACTTTACTCCTCATGCAAGTGACATCCTTGTGGGTTGGCAGGGGGCTCTCTCTCCAGGACAGTCCCCTCTCAGGAACCACGCTCTCTCCATCTGACAGCACTGCCCGCTCAGCACTTGACCTCCATGATTACTGACTCAGGGGAGAAAGGAATGGGTAAGACACACCGGTTTTTCCATGTTGTCGTCCGAGAAACACCACACCAAATGTACTTGGCCTAAATTACTCTGTGTCCCGGGCCTAAATACAGAGGAGGATGGGGAAAATATGAAGACATGGAAAATCAGGACAACACTTCCCTTGTTCCTGCCATAATGTGGTACTGATCCTGAGCCCAGAAGCAGAAGCAAGGGAAAAGTGGGTGAGCATAAGCCATGGCTCGTTTCATCCCCACAGGAAGATAATATCCATCAAATTCTGGACAAACACAGCTTGTCCTTTCCTTGGACCGGCCTGTGTTCAGCTTTCACACTCTGCTCCTGCCCCAGGGGTGAAGAGCTTCCTTCTATGCCATGGTCCAACCAGCAACAGAGAGAAATGGGGAAAATTGGGAAGGGGGTCGCCCCACAGCCTAGTGGGAAATTCCTCCCCATTTGGGAATGGGGAGGAAAGAAATATTCTTTAATTTTTTGGCTATATGGGGAGACAGTGACCAGCGAGAACCGCAGAGACTTGAGCCCCTGGAATTTCACTCTGGAAACCCAACCCAGGAACATGTTGTTCACTCTCCTTATAGAACGTGGCACCCAGGCCCCTACCTCCGGAAGTTCATGTCTTTCCCTCAAGGGTGAGGTGAGCTGTGACCTACTTTTAACCCATAGAACACAGCAAAGGTGATGAGGGGTCCCTTCCATGATGATGATGCATAGGTTGTAACCCCTTCCTCGCAAGCAGATTCTTGCCCTTGCTGGCTCTGCTGAGGCCTGATGCCATGTTGGGAGCTGCTCTGTGGAGAAAGCTGTATGGCAAGGACATGAAGGCGACATTTGGCCTACAGCCAGCAAAAAACTGAGGCTCTC
This sequence comes from Mustela nigripes, assembly GCF_022355385.1. Classification (NCBI taxonomy): domain Eukaryota; kingdom Metazoa; phylum Chordata; class Mammalia; order Carnivora; family Mustelidae; genus Mustela; species Mustela nigripes. The sequence goes on along the minus strand of NC_081566.1, from coordinate 34,794,331 downwards.
AGTCCAGCAACCCACAAGGACCCAAATCCTACCCATAATCTGTAAACTTGAAAGTGGCTGCTTCCCCAGGCGAGCTCTCAGTGAGAACTCAGCCACGGCCAACACTACCATTGCAGCCTTGGCAAGAACTCCGCTGAGTTCTGCTGGGACTCTTGACCCAAGGAAACCATGAGATAATAAACAGGTGTTGTTTTAGGCTGCTAAGTGTATGACAAGATCGCTAGGCAGCAGCAGTGCTCATACAGCTTTGGGATCAGTAAAAGCGTGAGAGGGAGAGCACGAGTTTGCTGGGGCTACTGTTGCAAAGGATCACAGACAGGGTGGCTGAAAACAGCAGAAATATATTGTCTCACAACCTGGAGGCTGGAAATCCCAGATCCAGGTGTGGGCTGGGCCATGATGCCTCTGAAGCCTCTAAGAGAGAATTCAGCCTGGCCTTCCTCAGCTTCTGCTATCCCCAGGCATCCCCTGGCTTGTGGCAGGACGCCTCCAGTCTATACGTCTTCTCTTCTTGGCCGGCCATGCTGGACTGAGGGCTCCCTCTGCTCGTATGGTTTCATCTCAACCAATTGCCTCTTTAATGATCCTATATTCACGTACGGCCATTCTGAGGGACCAGGAGTTAGGACTTCAACCTATCTTTTTTCTGCTGACAAAATTCCTCCCAATCACAGGAAGAAAAAAAAAAAAAAAGGGTTGACAATGAATGAATATGTCAACATCTTCTTGAGCCTGTTGGACATACCAAAGCATCTACACCTTCCACGCAAAGACTGGTGTCTCTGTAGGTGAGGGTCTCAGAGAGTGCTGGTGGGGAGGACCCTCCCCTGGGCATCACACGGGACATGCTTGGAGCGAGGTTGCATTCCACATGCTCGGAGCACCTGGGGCCCCAGGACCGCTTCTCTTGCAGCTGCCCACCACGGCTCTGCCGCCTGCCCCATGGCAGGGGATGGACAGGGACTTACAAGTCCTTGCATCCTACAGTGCCCTCATGTCAGGGTCTGGTGCTGTATCTCCAGCCCTGTCTTGGATGAAGGAAGGGGCGGCCTTCTTTGCCTCAGCCACTGGAACTGCCCACCCGCAGTACTTCCCTAAGTCTGGGAACTTGCTGCCCCCTTGTGGCAGAAAGGCTCCATGGCCAGGGTGGCCGTGTAATTCATTACCCAAAAGGACACTTAAGAAAGTAAAAGGGGGGGCACCTGGGTGGCTCAGTGGGTTAAGCCACTGCCTTCAGCTCGGGTCATGATCTCAGGGTCCTTGGATCGAGTCCCGCATCGGGCTCTCTGCTCAGCAGGGAGTCTGCTTCCTCCTCTCTCTCTCTCTGCCTGCCTCTCTGCCTACTTGTGATCTCTCTCAAAAAAAAAAAAAAAAGAAAGTGAAAGGGGGCATTTTTATTTTTATTTTTTTAATTTTTTATTAAAATATAATATATTATTAGCCCCAGGGGTATAGGTCTGTGAATCTCCAGGTTTACACACTTCACAGCACTCACCATAGCACATACCCTCCTCAATGTCTGTAACCCAGCCACCCTCTCCCTCCCCCCTCCCTGCAGCAACCCTCAGTTTGTTTTGAGAGATTAAGAGCCTCTTATGGGGCACCTGGGTGGCTCAGTGGGTTAAAGCCTCTGCCTTTGGCTCAGGTCATGATCCCACGGTCCTGGGATCGAGCCCCGCATCAGGCTCTCTGCTCAACAGGGAGCCTGCTTCCTCCTCTCTCTCTGCCTGCTTCTCTGCCTACTTGTGATCTCCCTCTGTCAAATAAATAAATAAAATCTTAAAAAAAAAAAAAAAGGAGCTTCTTATGATTTGTCTCTCTCCCGATTCCATCTTGTTTCATTTATTCTTTTCCTACCCCCAAACCCCCCCATGTTGCATCTCCCTTTCCTCATATCAGGGAGATCATATGATTGTTGTCTTTCTCCAATTGACTTATTTTGCTAATCGTAATACCCTCTAGTTCCATCCACATCATCGCAAATGGCAAGATTTCATTTGTTTTGATGGTTGCATAGTATTCCATTGTATATATATACCACATCTTCTTTAGCCATTCGTCTGTTGATGGGCATCTAGGTTCTTTCCATAGTTTGACTATTGTGGGCATTGCTGCTATAAACATTTGGGTGCATGTGCCCCTTTGGATCACTACGTTTGTATCTTTAGGGTAAATACCCAGTAGTGTGATTGCTAGGTCATAGGGTAGCTCTATTTTCAACTTTTTTAGGAACCTCCATGCTGTTTTCCAGAGTGGCTGCACCAGCCCGCATTTCCACCAATAGTGTAGGAGGGTTCCGGAAGGGGGCATTTTTAGTTACTGGATTGGGACAGCACTGTAACTGGGGACTGTCCCAGGCAACTGGGGCACATGGAATGCGAGGGAACGAGAGGCCATGTGGGGTTCTCTAAAGGCAAATCTGGTGCAGTGTTTCCCAAACGGCCCCACATTCCAACACTGACTCCCAGCACCAGGCTTCCCCTACTTCCCACCTGGCCGCCACTCACCGCACACAAGGCTGACAATACATGAAAGATCTTTGAAGGGCGCCTGGGTGGCTCAGTGGATTAAGCCTCTGCCTTCGGCTGAGGTCATGATCTCAGGGTCCTGGGATTGAGCCCTGCATCAGGCTCTCCGCTCAGCAGGGAGCCTGCTCCCCGCTCCCCCGCTCTGCTTACTTGTGATTTCTCTCTGTCAAATAAATAAATAAATAAACAAAATCTTTTTAAAAATTTAAAAAAAGAGTTTTGAGTTCCTCTGATACAAGGTATAAAGAATTCCCAACTGTACCTATTAAAAGGGAAATAAAAAAAGAAAAGAGATCTCCTTCTCCATTGCCTATGGACACAACATGCCCTAAACACACTTAAAGTTTTGTTCTGACTTTACAGATGTTTTAAGTCAATAAAGGAACAAAAAGCCCAGAAAGGGCCTCCTGTGTGTATGTATGAGTGCATGTGTATGTATGTGTAGGGGGGTGGTGGTAATTTCAAAATGTATATATTGTTCAAAAATATAAGAGTAAAAATTTTGTTTTATAATTCTATTCTGTTCTATTCTGGATGCTAACTTCTTTTTTAAAAAAAATACTTTTATTTAGGGCACCTGAGTGGCTCAGTGGGTTAAGCCGCTGCCTTCGGCTCAGGTCATGATCTCAGGGTCCTGGCATCGAGTCCCCCACCGGGATCTCTGCTCAGCAGGGAGCCTGCTTCCCTCTCTCTCTGCCTGCCTCTCTGTCTACTGTGAACTCTCTCTGTCAAATAAATAAATAAAATCTTTAAAAAAAAATACTTTTATTTAAATTCAATTTAGTTAACATATAGTGTATTATTAGTTTCAGGAGGAGAATTTAGTGATTCGCCAGTTGCATGTAACACCTGGGGATCCTGCCCTCTTACGGTCCAGCACCCAGTTACCTCATCCCTCTACCCACCTCCCCTCCCACAATCCTGTTTGTTTCCTGTTGTTAAGAGTCTCTTATGGTTTGTCTCCCTCTCTGTTTTCATCCTATTTTATTTTTCCATCCCTTTCCCTATATTCATCTGTTTTGTTTCTTAAATTCCACATATGAGTGAAGTCCTATGGTATTTGTCTTTCTCTGACTGACTTATTTCACTTAACATAATATCCTCTTGTTCCATCATTGCAAATGGCAAGATTTCAGACTTTTGATGCCCGAGTAATACAATTCCATTGTACACATACACCACATCTTTATCCATTCATCTGTTGATGAGCATCTGTGCTCTTTCCGTATTTTGGCTGTTGTGGACATTGCTGCTATAAACATTGGGGGTGCGGGTGCCCCTTCGAATCACTATGTTTGTATCCTTTGGATAAATACCTAGCAGTGCAATTGCTGGGTCATAGGGTAGCTCTATTTCTAACTTTTTGAGGAAACTCCATGCTGTTTTCCAGAGGGGCTGCACAGTTTGCGTTCCTACCAACAGTGTAGGAGGGCTCCCCTTTCTCTGCCCTGGGGCAGAGACCAGGTGACCCTGGCAAGATACTTCAACTGATGACTAATGGTGATTTAACCTCTCTCATCTTCAGACCTTCTGTGGGTAAAGCAGTCAAGTCCTAATAGCTTGGAAGGGTCACCCCTTCCCAGACTGCTGGGAAATGAAATTGGGTGCAGTGATGTTGCTCAGCTATCTCCTGGTTCCCAGTGGCTTCCACTGAGCCCCATCCTGTTTAATGACGAAGGTGCAGCTGGTCTGATCTGGTCCATGGGCCACATAGTGGCGTCTGCCAGCCACACCCTGGCCCTTATAAATGCCTCTGGTGACAAAAGGACCCCACTCTGAGTCTCCTTATTTAGAACCTAGGTTTCTTCCAGTCTGTCAGCTATCACTCTTCATGAGGGCCAGAAATCTGTAGATTATCTTCTCTTTGACCGGCTGGAGACGGGGGGTGGGGGGTTTTTGGCACAGAGGGGGGTTGGCTCAGTCACTGCCATGTCCCCCATCTTGGATCACGTCAGTGGGTTTCCCGCCGGTGAAGCCTTTCTCTGCCCAGCCTGTGGTTTCCCCAAGCTCCTTCCAGCTTGTACAGAACACCAGCCTCCTGAAATTCTCAGATTCTCCAAATCTATCTTGTGGTCATTTTCTCTCCCCACCTCCTGCCAGCCCCTCCTTTTGTCAAAGCTCCATCCTGGGGTGAGGAAGGGAGTCAGACATGTCAGGTGATCCTTCGCCCTCTGTCCCCGCCTCACACCCAGCTCCCGCTCTCAGCACCAGGGAGAACTTTGCCCTTCCTCTCTGGTGGGAACTTCACTACTGTCTTTTTCTGAGTTCCTCTCTGATCAATGATCTGTCCTGTGATCAGCTCGCTAAACTCAGGCTATCTGAAACTCTTCCAGCTTTCTTTTCTTTTCTTTTTTAAACTGTCTCAACATAGCCTGGAACACCAAACAATAGCTCTCCCATTCTTGGCGGCTCTTCCCTCCTCCCCAGGAAGTTGTGGATGCCATTAATTCAACATATGGGAGCCATGGGCTAATCAGACTCTAGGCAGTACCAGGCATAATATTATATTATCCTGGAACAGTGAGGATTTTGCATTTGATAAGCACCTTCAGATAATAAGTACAGGAAGAAGAGGCTTAGCTAGCAATTTAAATTGCTCCAATTAATTGTTGAAATTAATTCTAGATGGATTAATTAATTGAACAACAGAAGAAAAATCAAATCATGTTTTAAAACTAACAGAAAATAGAAACGAGTATTTAACTTACCTCTTAAGGAGTAATTTTCTAAACAAGCTTTAAAGTTGTGGAAGAGATAAAATAAGAAAAGAGAAATTAAAATACTTAAAAAAAAAAATCTGCCCTGCTCCCCACAGTAATTTAAATAAATCAAAAGGAAAACAAAATTTGGAAAACATTTCAAGAACATATAAGAATCAAAGCACTGGGGGCACCTGGGTGGCTCAGTGGGTTAAAGCCTCTGCCTTCGGCTTGGGTCATGATCTCGGGGTCCTGGGATCGAGTCCCGCATCGGGCTCTCTGCTCAGCGAGGAGCCTGCTTCCTCCTCTCTCTCTCTGCCTGCCTCTCTGCCTGCTTGTGATCTCTGTCTGTCAAATAAATAAATAAATAAATAGATAGATAGATAAATAAATATTTAAGAATCAAAGCACTGGGGAGTATAACAGGAACCATGACTATTTCATTGTAGTGAAAACTGATGCCTTTTAGAAAGCAACTTGTCAGCACTGTATAACCCAAGAATCTCACTACTCGGAATCCATCCTTAGGAAAAGAAAACTCAAGTTACACACGTTTTTTATAATCCTGTTCTTGTTGTACCGGGATCATCATTTTATACACCTGGCTCTCCCACCAGACCCCTCTGAACACCAGAGCCTAGCACCTTGTAGGTGGCAAATAAATAGTGCAGAATAACTATTTTGTTATTTTCGTATCATATGAGAAATGGAAACAATCTTACTTTTCAATAATAGGGGAGTGATTAAATAAAATATAGTACATTTACTCTATAAGGACATAGTCAATTTCATGACTATTGTTACAATGTTCCAGTCTCATCCACGAAGTCCTGGGGGAGCAGAGAGTGTGGGGAATGGGCCCAAGACACACATGTTTCCCCAGATTCTCCACAGCCCTGCCTTAGCCCAGTGGACATTATCAAGTCTCTGAGGTGAGAAAAACTGATTCTGGCTGTTTATGTACTTCCAAAAGCTCTTGTCTTTGGCCTTGAGCTTAGCTTTTGAAATTTTAAACTCAGTAATTGGTTATTTTATTATTTGTTTTTATTCTAATAACCCTCCAGAAACAGCCTAGAAAATACAACAGTATACACCAGAGCAAAGTTTAAACTCCTTGATTAATGCATCAAAACGCCGGTCCACTACAAAATACTAAAACAAGCAAACACATCCCCAAATTTCACATAGGACTTCATTATAATTGTGGAAACATCTATGAATATGTGCAAACACTATAAAGGAACAGCAAAAATATGAAGCTAATTGATACGCTGGTGAGGAGAGAGTAGGAGTGATTATTTTTCTTTGACACATGTCCTTCATATTAGTTGGATATAAATATCAGCTATGTCGTTTGTGAAAAAAATCAATTTATTTTATCTCCAGTAATACGGACTTCCTATATATTTCCCAGCAGGTCTCCCATTAACCCCTGATATGGCTTCTTTGCTCCAACGAAGAGAACCTCCTTACCTGCAACCTGCTGGTGCCAGCTTCAAAGACTTTGCTTAGCCCAGTGGTTCTCAAACTTAAGCTACATCAGAATAACCTGGAAGGTGTGTTAAAACCCACATTGCCAGGCGCCACCCTAGGGTTTCTGATTCAGCATAACAGGGCTAGGCTAGAGCCTGAGAATTTGAATTTTTAACAAGTTCCCAGTTGGTGTTGATGGCAGTGGTCTAGGGACCACTTACTTTATTATTTATTTTTTTAATTTTTTTTTTTTTAATTTTAGAGAGAGGGCTTGCAAACAGAAGGGGGGCAGAGGGTGAGGGAGAGAATCTTTTTTTTTTTTTTTAAGATTTATTTATTTATTTGAAAGACAGAGATCATAAGTAGGCAGAGAGGCAAGCAGAGAGAGAGGAAGAGAAGCAGGCTCCCTGCTGAGCAGAAAGCCTGATGTGGGGCTCGATCCCAGGACCCTGGGATCACGACCTGAGCAGAAAGCAGAGGCTTTAACCCACTGAGCCACCCAGGTACCCCGAGAGAGAGAATCTTAAGTAGGCTCCATGCTCAGTGTGGAGCCCAATGGGGGGCTTGATCTCGTGACCCTGAGATCATGACCTGAGCAGAAACCAAGAGTCAGACACTTAAAAAAAAAAAAAAAAAAAAAGATTTTATATATTTATTTGACACAGAGAGAGAGAGAGAGAACACAAGTAGGGAGAGGAGCAGGCAGAGAGAGAGGGAGAATCAGGGAACCAGGATTAGGACTCGACCCCACGACTCTGAGATCATGACCTGAGCTGAAGGCTGACGTTTAACTGACTGAACCACCCAGGTGCCCAGGAACCACACTTTGAAAAACATTGTCTTAGCCACACCCACCTCCTGAAATATCTCTTGTTTTTTCATCCCTCCCTCCTTCCCTTGCCTTCTATTTCTTCCTTCCCTTCTACCTTCTTTCCTTCCACAAACAATGAGAAACAGGCATAGTAGGCATAGTAAAAAGACACACTCTTTAAAAAAAGAAGTTTTTGACTAGAACCCGTCCAGATCCCATGCATTTCACTTACCTTTCCTCCACAAATTCTCAGAACTCTGATTATTTACTCTATACCACTATCACTTAGATAATCCAGCCATATATCAAAATAATACTAGATTATTTTGAGCTGACTACTGCATAGCTTGGTAGTTGTTTCACTCCCCCTCACCCTCCTGCTTTGACCAGCCCTTTGAGGCTCAAAGAGATTTCTTTCTCCTTCAAGGCATAGAACCAGTGTTTGCTGACTGGAGCCCCCTGAGGGGCCGGTGAACCAGGGGTTAACAGGACACCGGCTGTAGAAACTTGTCCGGTCCCACTGCTCTCCCCGCCCTTACTGGTCCTGATGTGCGAAGTCTGTCACCCTGTCCTGGCTGGTTGGTTTTCCATGTTTCTGCTCCCCTTTAACAGTAAGAAAGCTCCCCAGGACCACTCCCAACAGGCTTAACTTACATCAAAACCAATTCCCAAAGACTGTTGTACTGAGGAGACAGGAACAAACTATTTACTGTTTTTGTTGTTGTTGTTGTTGTTTAGTATTTTTATTTATTTATTTAATAGAGAGAGAGATCACAACTTGGCAAAGAGGCAGGCAGAGAGAGAGAAGGAAGCAGGCTCCCCACTGAGCAGAGAGCCCCATGCGGAGCTCGATCGCAGGACCCTGACATCATGACCTGAACCAAAGGCAGAGGTTTAACTCACTGAGCCACCCAGGCACCCCCTATCTATTGTTTTCAAAATGGATTTTACAGGTGCCTGGGTGGCTCGGTTGGTTCAGTGCCTGCCTTTGGCCTGGAGCCTACTTCTCCGTCTCCCTCTGCCTGCCACTCCCCCTGCTTGTGTTCTCCCTCTCTGTCAAATGAATAAATAAAATCTATTAAAAAAATGGATTTTATTACAAAAGTTATAATACAGTTTTATAGTTTTATATGAAAAATTATACAAAGCTAAAGAATAAAATTAAAATTTACCCGTAACTCCACCATATAAAGATACTCAATTTTAACATCTGAATGCTTATCTCTCATGTGTTGTTTCCCACAAAATTAAATTTCCCACAAAATTAAACTCTTCTGTAGGTACACCTGGGTGGCTCAGTTGGTTAAGCGACTGCTTTAGGCTCAGGTCATGATCCTGGATTGCTGGGATCACTGACCTCTCTCCTCTCGTGCTTTCTCTCTCTCTCTCACTCTCTCACTTGCTCTCTCAAATAAATAAATAAAATCTTAAAAAAAAAAAGCCAACTTCTAAACTATCTGTAAATGCTTTTTTTCCAAGTCATGTTTTTATTTGCCAGTATACTTAGACTTATTTACTGATGTCATTTCATCATCTATAACATCATTTTGGATGGTTCCAGAGCATTACCTGATATACAGAAACTATAAGTTCATCAACCAATCCTTTATTGGTTAATAATCACTTTTTTAGCATAAATAACGATTCAGTGAATATCCTTTTTCATTCATCTTTGTACACCTTCCAATGATTTTATCAAATGAAACTTTTAAAGATATTGATGGCATATTGAAAAACTGCCATCCAAAATATTTACAATCTCTCAATTCTTTGCTTGGAATGGAGGAAGGGGATACAAGTTTCTGTTTGCAGAGCACCTTCCTCCTAGAGTGCTTAGAGACTGCTGCATAGCTGGCATCCTAGGGTGTCTCTGCATTTCTGAGAGCCACTGTTTCTTGAATCCCTTGTTTTCCTTGGTCTTAGCTGACTCCTTTATTTGCTGAAGCATGTTGCTAATCATTTATTAACAAAGGAAGTTCAACAGGTAAATTTCTCCAGCCTTGGCAGTTCTAAAAATATCATTATGAATAAGACAACATAATAAGACATTATGAATAAGATGTTGATCTAATGCACACATATTAAATGTGCTAATGAAAGAAAACATACTCTTTTAAAATATAGACTTTTCTGGACGCCTGGGTGGCTCAGTTGGTTAAGCAGCTACCTTCAGCTCAGGTCATGGTCCCAGTGTCCTGGGATCGAGTCCCACATCTGGCTCCTTGCTCAGCGGGGAGCCTGCTTCTCCCTCTGCTTCTGCCTGCCGTTCTGTCTGCCTGTGCTCGCTCTCTCCCCCTCTCTCTCTCTGAGAAATAAATAAAATCTTAAAAAAAATAAAAAAAATAAAATATAGACTTTTCTATATTTTATATAGACTTATCTATATAATTTTCAAAAATTGACCACCAAGGTAATTCATAAATCTGTTTTAAACAAATTTCAATGAGTTAGTATCAAACAGATCTGATGACAAAAGAATTATGTTAAAACTCAGTAACAATAACATACCATATTTTTAGAGCCCTGTATTTGGAAATTTTAAAACAGACCTCTAAATATTGCAAGTTTTAAAATAGAAATAATATGAATTAGAAAAATATTTCAATATAAATGATAAAAAACACTAAATTTCAAACCTAAAATAAACATTTGAGGGAAATTTATAAGCTTCATTTGTATTAGGAGAGAAGAATAGATGAACACTAAATAATTAAACTGGGTTAAATATCCAACTAGAGATGTCAGGAAAAGAATCACAAAAGAAAACCAAATATATATATATATATTTAAAATATTTATATATATAAAGAAAACCAAATATATAAATAATATATATAGTATATTATATATAATACACACATAGAGCACACACATAATGGAATACTATGCAGCCATCAAAAGAAACAGAATCTTGCCATTTGTAATGATGTGGAAAAAACTAGAGGGTATTATGCCTAGTGAAATAAGTCAGTCAGAGAAAGACAATTATCATACGATCTCTCTGATATGAGGAATTTGAGAGGCAGGGCGGGGAGTTGTGGGGGGTAGGGAAGGAAAAAATGAAACAAGATGGGATTGGGAGGGAGACCAATGTTAAGACACACTTAATGTCACGAAACAAACTGAGGGTGGTTGGGGGGAGGGGAGTATGGAGAGGGTGGTTGGGTTATGGACACTGGGGAGGGCATGTGCTATGGTGTGTGCTGTGAATTATGTAAGACTGATGATTCACAGACCTGTACCCCTGGGGCAAATAATTAAAAAAAAAAAGAAAGAAAGAAAGAAAAGAAAACTAAGTAAAGGTGAAGAGGGAACCTGTAAGACAAGAGCAACACTTGAAATAGAAATGTAGGGTGCCTGGGTGGCTCAGTGGGTTAAGCCGCTGCCTTCGGCTCAGGTCATGATCTCAGGGTCCTGGGATCGAGTCCCGCATCGGGCTCTCTGCTCAGCAGGGAGCCTGCTTCCTCCTCTCTCTCTCTGCCTGCTTGTAATCTCTCTCTGTCAAATAAATAAATAAAATCTTTAAAAAAAAAAAAAAGAAATAGAAATGTAAAACACAGAAAGAAAATAAGATTGAAGTGATTAACCAAGTTCTGGAAAGATGATTCAAATAAGGCAAGCAAAGACACTCACAATCAATGCCAGGAATGAAAAGAATAACTAACCAGATTAAAGATAATAGAGGAATGTTATAGATCACTTTAAGCCAATAAACATGTATTCGTGGGTAAAATGGACAAACTCCTAGAAAAACATAACTGGTAACCTCTGCATAACTGGTACCAACCGCCTCCTCTAACAGATTTATAAATGCTGAAGAAATTGAATCTCAGAGGAAACCCTTGGCCCAAACAATTACAAAGGTGAGTTCTGTCATATATTCAAGAAATAGAGGTAGAAAATCCAAATTTACTCTTAAAAGAAGATAATGAAACTCTTATAGAAGGTAATGAGAGAGGAAATCACCCCCAAATTTATTTTATGAGATTAATGGAAACTGGATCCCCAAGCTGTACAGAAAAAGTAAGAAAAAGAGATCAGTCATATTTATGAATACAAGTTTTTTAAAAACTTAAGTTAAATATTCCAAACATATCTAGCTATGTCTTTTTCCCAAATCATATAATTATATTCCAAGAAGTTATATTGGAAAATGTCTTAATACAACTCATCCAATTAGAGATTTAAAGAGATATTCATCCCAATAGGTCTAGAAAAAAATATAAATGACATTCAACATCTATTCATTAAAAAAAAAATTAAAACCAACTTCTTAGTAAACTAGAAACAGTAATTTTCTTTACCTGATCAAAGAAATCTATTTTAAAAGAATCAACTACATTATTAATATCATAAATCATTAGTGAAACATTAAAAGTAGTGCTTTTAAATTTAGAAACAAAATTAAGATTGCAGTAAAGATTTTAGCCAGCTCAACAAGGCAAGAATAAAAGAGTGAAAGTAACGAAGGATGAAATAAGATTCTCATTATTTGCCAGTGATATGAATACTCCCATGGGAAACTCTAAATAATCTACAGATTTATTATTAGAATTTTGGGCAGGTTGGGGTGCCTGGGTGGCTCAGTGGGTTAAAAGCCTCTGCCTTCGGCTTGGGTCATGATCCCAGGGTCCTGGGATAAAGCCCCGCATCAGGCTCTCTGCTCGGCAGGGAACCTGCTTCCTCTTCTCTCCGCCTGCTTCTCTGCCTACTTGTGATCTCTGTCAAATACATAATAAATAAAATATTTTTTAAAAACAGAATTATTGGCAGGTCAACAAACTTGCCAAGTTTAAAATCAATATACAAAAATTAATAAACAAATAAGAATTAATTGTATATTAATTTAAAATTAAAATATAAATAATATACAATATACAAAAAGTTAATTAATTTAGGGGCACTGGGGTGGCTCATTCGGTTGAGCATCTGCCTTCCACTCGGGTCATGATCTCGGAGTCCTGGTTTCACCCACTATACCATATACGAAAATAAATTCCAGATGGATTAAAAATTTAAATGCAAAAACATCAAATTAATGAAACACTTAGAAGACTATAGCAGAAAACTATCATGACTTCAAGGAAAAGAAGGATTTTATTTTGTAACAAGATATAAATCACAAGCCAAAGGAAAGGTGGATATGCTTGAATACATTAATATACTGTAGATAGTTGACTTTGATACTGTTTATGGTGCTAATGAGAAAGAGAAGAAAAGCCGCAAGTTTAGAGAATATAATTGCAACACACACCTAAGTGACAAAGGAATTTATATCCATAATATAGGAAAAATCATACCCCCAAATCATAAGAAAAATAAAAAGAAATCAAGAGAAAGGCTGACAAAAGACATCTCGCTTTTCACTGGAGAAGAGACCTAAAAAGGGCCCCAGAACATACAAAAAGATGCTCAGTAAGATGAGTAACCAGAAAAATGCCAATTAAAAAAAACCACAATGAAAGAACATTGCATACTCGACAGGTTAGCTAAGATTTTTAAAATGTGATGTCAAGAATTGGAGATGATGCAGAGGAAACAGAAGTTCTTAAACACATAGATGAAGTGCTTATTAGAATGAGACTGGAAAACAGTTCAGAATTATCTAATAAGGTTGAAAATGTGCATGTGGTATGATGCTGCAATTCCACTTTGGGGCATAGACTCTGAAAAAGCTCCTGCACGTTGTACACCAGGTGGCCTGTAGGAGATCGTTCATCCAAGTGCCTCATGTAGCTGCAAAAAACTGGAAATAACCCAAATGATCCCCAACAATAGAATTCATAAAGCATGGTGGATGAACTATAGTCACAGGCATCATAAGTGCATCTCAGAACATCATCCTAGACATCATACATTGCTGGCAGGAATGTAAAATGGTGTGGCCACTTTGGAAAACAGTGTGGCAATTCCTCAAAAAGTTAAGCAGAACCTTAACCATCTGACCCAGCAATTCTGCTCTTAGTATTCTCAAAGAGAATTGAAATATAGAACCATGCAAAAACAAAAGCAAAAAACCCAAAACAAAACAAAAAAATCCAAATACTGACAAAACAAACAAATAAAACCCCCTCTCCCAGACCCCATGAATGTTCACAGCAGCTTTATCCGTAAGAGTTCAAAAGTGGAAACAACCCAAATTGCCCATCAGCAATGGATGGATAAACAAAATTGTAGCATATCCACCCAATAGAGCATTCCTCAGTCTTAGGAAAAGGAAGTACCGATACATGTTACCATATGGATGGAGGAACCTTGGAAGCAGTATGCTACATGAAAGAAGCCAGTTGCAAAAGATTACACATTATGTAATTCCACTTACATGAAATGTACAGAACTGGCAAGTCCATGGATAAAGAAAGTAGATCAGTGGTTTCTGGAGCCTGGGGGAAGGGAGAAGGAGGAGTGACTTCTAAGGAGAATAGGGTATCTTTTTAGGCTGATGAAAATGTTCCAGAGTTAAATAGCAGTGGCTGTCACACAACTTTGTCAGTAAGCTAAACATACTAAATACCGTTGAATTGTACACTTTAAAAGAATAAATTTTATGTTATGTCAATTATATCTATTTTTTAAAAGGTTTTCTTTATTTATTTGACAGAGATATAGAGAGCACAAGTAGGCAGAGGGGCAGGTAGAGGGAGAGCTAGAAGCAGCCTCCCTGCTAAGCAGAGAGCCTGATGCAGTCCTCGATCCCAGGACCCCGGGACCATGACCTGAGCTACCCAGTGGGTGATATGAGTTAATTATATCTTAATAAAACTGTCATTTAAAAGCAAATATAGAGCTGGGTGAAAGAAAAAATACAGGGTTGAGTGAAAAAATAAACAGAAGAACACAGAAAGTGGTTTCATTTATATAAAGATCAAAGACAAGGAAAACTAAGCAATGCACTGCTTAGGAATAGATACTGAAATGACTAAAATAAAGAAAAGCAAGGGAGTGATCACCACACAATTTGGGCAGAGAGAGGGGAAGACATGCTCAGTGGGGAGGGCCTCAGTGATGTCAAAGGAACTAGTAATATTCTCTTTCTGAAGCGAGGTGGTAGGTATAATGGTGTTTGTGGTATTATCTTAATAGTATAGATTATCCTTTAAAGTGAGGTTCAACTATCTCTATGTATATATCTGTATAAACAGTAAGTTTATATCTATTTATCTATCTTGATATATGCATGCTCATGTGTATATTTCCTGACTTCTAAGAATTAAATCCCTTTTTTCTATCCTTACATTGGATGTTCAGTTTGTGGTCTGCTCTTTTTTATGGATGTCATAAGTATCTCTGAGGATATTAACTTGAATATTTTACTTTATCCGTTTGTTTATGATTATTTCTCTCTCCCTCTTTCTCAATAAAGGCTCTCCTAAGATATCTGGTTATCCTCTGTTTTCTATTTATATTTTAAAACAGCAGACTGGGAGTCCTGTGTTCATGGACGTACTTTGCACCACAAGAGGAAGTTTGGAAAGAACCCAAATACATGGAGACTAAACAGCATCCTTCTAAAGAATGAATGGGTCAACCCGGGAAATTAAAGAAGAATTGAAAAAAATCATGGAAACAAATGATAATGAAAATACAACGGTTCAAAATCTGTGGGACACAACAAAGGCAGTCCTGAGAGGAAAATATATAGCGGTACAAGCCTTCCTTAAGAAACAAGAAAGGGGGCGCCTGGGTGGCTCAGTGGGTTAAGCCACTGCCTTCAGCTCAGGTCATGATCTCAGGGTCCTGGGATCGAGTCCCGCATCGGGCTCTCTGCTCAGCAGGGAGCCTGCTTCCCTCTCTCTCTCTCTGCCTGCCTCTCCATCTACTTGTGATTTCTCTCTGTCAAATAAATAAATAAAATCTTTAAAAAAAAAAAAAAAAAGAAACAAGAAAAGTCTCAGGTACACAACCTAACCCTACACCTAAAGGAGCTGGAGAAAGAACAAGAAAGAAACCCTAAGCCCAGCAGGAGAAGAGAAATCATAAAGATCAGAGCAGAAATCAATGAAATAGAAACCAAAGAGACAATAGAGCAAATCAACGAAACTAGGAGCTGGTTCTTTGAAAGAATTAATAAAATTGATAAACCCCTGGCCAGACTTATCAAAAAGAAAAGAGAAAGGACCCAAATAAATAAAATTATGAATGAAAGAGGAGAGATCACGACTAACACCAAAGAAATACAAACTATTATAAGAACATACTATGAGCAACTCTATGCCAACAAATTTGACAATCTGGAAGAAATGGATGCATTCCTAGAAACATATAAACTACCACAACTGAACCAGGAAGAAGTAGAAAGCCTGAACAGACCCATAACCAGTAAGGAGATTGAAACAGTCATTAAAAATCTCCAAACAAACAAAAGCCCAGGACCAGACGGCTTTCCGGGGGAATTCTATCAAACATTTAAAGAAGAACTAATTCCTATTCTCATGGACGTGCTTTGCTTCATGCAGGTGCGGTGCGAGCCAGAAGTTAACCTGACATCTAAATGCTATTTGGGGAGTATCTTTTCTCTGGAACCATTCAGCATCTCAAGAGAAAAAGCCCTCTGAGGTTTTGGGGACTTTTGTTTGTGTGTGGTTGTTGGCTGCTTTCTGGCCCTGGGCAGGTTGGGGCGTGGCTCCTGCATATTTTCAGCAAGGGCTTGGGTAGCATTCAGCAATCCTGAGTGCCCGGATTTCCCCAAAGCACCGCTGTCCAACCCAAGTCTCCCTCCTGGCTTAATTCCTCTTGGCATTTGCTAGGTCCATGTCCTCTGGGTTCTGCAGAGCTCAGTAGCCTCTCCTCTATTTTATTTCCCCCAACACACACAGCCTCCCCATCCACTGTCCCACCCCACCCCCGACCTGTTCTCTGCTTCATCAGCTGTCACTCCCCTGTCCCTTCAATGGCTGCCAAGTGTCTGTTGGTGTCTCCCATCCGCTGATGACTTCTCTATCAGTCTCTCTGTTACAGGATTGCAGGTTCTTGTCTCACGGAGCCGAAGAATGAATCTCGTGGACACAAAAGGGTGAAGTGAAAGTTTATTGAGTGAAGGTGAGAACAGAAAGGAAAGAAAAGAAGTTTCTAGAGTGAGGGGTCCCAAATGGGCTGCCACTGTGGGCTTTGACTGGCAGTCTTTTATTGAGAACCGACTGGAAAGCTTGTGGCCTTGAAATTCTTGTGCCGTCTTGATTTGCGCAAGGACTACTGATACCATCCTTAATGGTTTACTTCTTTGAGGTCTGGTCATCTTCTGTGATTCCAATGTCGCTGCCAGAATAAAATATTTCCCAACCAGGACGCCTGGGTGGCTCAGTCGGTTAAGCATCTGTCTCTGGCTCAGGTCATGATCCCAGGGTCCTGGGACTGAGTCCCACTTCCAGGATCCTTGCTCAGGGGAGAGCCTGCTTCTTCCTCTACATTGCTGCTCCTCCTGCTTCTGCTCTCGCTCTCTCTCTGACAAATAAATAAAATCTTAAAAAAAAAAAAAAAAAAAAAAAAGTACTCCCTAACCTTCAGGGCCAGGTTGTCTGGCTTGTTCCCTTACCTCTGGGTTTGTAGAACTCAACATTTCTCCACATTTGGGGTTTCCATGAATCTGGTCATGTAGCTCCTGCGGGAGCGGGGAGCCTGGTCAGGAGAGTCAGGAGCCTCCTATCTCTTCCTTCCTAGACCTTAACCCTTTCCTTACTCATCTTCACTGTTCTGAGTTTATACATTTTCATTCCTTTGTATTACATAGAGGGATCTTTGAAGGAAGAGAAGAAAACATGTATAGCAACTCTGTCACTTTTTTAAAAAAGATTTTATTTATTTATTTAACACAGAGACACAAGTAGGCAGAGAGGCAGGCAGAGAGAGGGGGGAAGCAGGGTCCCTGCTGAGCAGAGAGCCCCGATGCAGGGCTCAATCCCAGGATCCTGGGATCATGACCCGAGCCGAAGGCAGAGACTTTAACCCACTGAGCCACCCAGGTGCCCCAACTCTGTCACTTTTAACCAGAAAGTAGCTTCCTTCAACATAAAAATAATAATAAGAAAAGCACTATTGTTTATTGAGCCACAACTGAGGGCCAGGCACTGGTCTAAGAACTTCACAGGTACTATTTTGGTAATCTTCACAACAGCCTTATGAGGTAAGTGCTCTTATTTTTTTCCTACTTTACAGATGATAAAACTGATGATAAAACTCCAATCCTGCCCTAGGAAGAGATGGAGACAATAAATGACTGCGAAGATCTCAGGGTAAGCAAGGAGTAGAATCAAGATGTAAACACCGGCAGTCTGACTCCAGGAGCACAGTCCCAGGTCATCAGGTGACAGACATCAGGTAGATGATGATAGTGAGAGATCGATAGATAGATTGATAGAGAGATAGTCACCCAACCTGAAGGTCCTATAACCAGAGGTGGTAGGTGAGAGAGTAAACTCCGTGTCTTAAACAACGTGAAAATGAAAAGTAAAAAGCAACCCTCCCTTAATCGTGTTGGCAGGACAGACACAGATAAAAATCAGCTGCAAAGTTAACAAGAAACATCGTTTCTCCCAAAGCCATGCAGCAGATCTGAAATGGTGTAAGGAAGGAATAGCGCCCCCGCCCCCTCCCTTCTGAGTGAGCACTGTTCTCTTACCCAGAGACGCTCACAGACTCGCTTTGCTGGGATACTCAGTTGCTAACTGGCCCTCGGACTCACGATAGCACCCAATCCCTAAGTCGTTTCCATATACCCTAATCCTGCATTGGAAACAGTAATCAGTTCAGAGCAGAACTTCACAGCCTTGAGACTCTCCTCAAAATTCTTCAGCGGGAACCCAAACCTTACCAAAGATGCTTCCCCTCTTCCCTCTTACTGAGCTTCCTTCTACAGTTCATCTGAAATACCCTCCCTCACAGCAGTGAGTCAATAAATGTGATTTTGTCAGATGACAGATTTGTGCCTGGTGGTCTTGGCGGATCAGGTTCCAATACAGGTATGTATGTTCTTAGAGATTCATTCCTTTGGCTTAAATGTGCAAGCTTTCTATGGTGTCAGAGTCCCAGGAGGGATCAGAAATGGAAAACCTCATGAAAACCTTGGGAAAGAGAAACGCCATTGGGAGAAAGAGACGTTGGGACTTGGAAGGCATATCTAGCTACTTTGCACTTGGCTTTAATGCTGTCGTCTTGCCTGGCCTCTGGCTTGGTCTCCTTCCAGGAATCCTCTTTTTTCCAAGTCGGTATCAATCCTGCCTGGGGCACGTTGCAACTGCCATTTTTGAGCTGATAAGGATCTCCACCCCTGCCCTAGGAAGTACCTACTTGAGCCAGAAGGAGCTTCACCGTAAGAGACTTAGGTGAGCCGTAGGATGTCTAGCCCACAAGCTCAGTGTCCCGATGAAGCTTCCCTCCCCCAGGGCAGCATAACTTTGAGAAGGGCGGAGCCTTGGTGCCAGCCTTGACCAGGGCCAGCAGTTAAACGGGGTGGGAAACATCACCACTATTGGAGGTCCAGTTGAAGGGTCCTCAGGGATATAGATTAGTCCCCGTGGACATAAGGTTATTGTTATTGTCCTTGTTGTTGCTGATAGAGCTGATACTTGTTGCACCAGGTATTGTATTTTTACTTGGTATTGCACTGTATTGTTCTGAGTACCTGCACTCGGGTCTTCTATCTCTGGTCAAGTATACACAGCGATCAGTCCTGCATTTTATGGTTGAAGAAACCAAAGGACCCAGGGAAGTCAAAGCTTCTTGCCTAGGCTGGTGACAGAGCAGAGGTCTAAAACCACAGTCCCCTGTCCCCAGTCAAAGGTCGCTCTAAATTCTCCCACCAGATGAGAGAAACACTGAACAGTGGGGGCTGGGAGAACCATCTGAGCCTGGGGTGTGTGAGCTGTGGCTATGCTCAAAGTCTACACCACCAGTTTTTAATGGGCAGACCTACAGAGAGCAGAAATTCTTTCCTATTTCCCCATCTCTGACCCAGAACCTCCCTATTAACCTCACCTCCAGAAGCCACCCAGCCTAAAGGAGACAGTGGAGCCAGGACCTGGGCTTGAATTATATAAGGGGAGGTGGGGCCCCTGCCTGCTGTCAGGCTAGGAAGGGGTGGAGAGGGCCCTGCCTCTGCCCTGGCCTCCCGAGGGTGAGTGTGGGCACAGGAATGCA
This sequence comes from Mustela nigripes, assembly GCF_022355385.1. NCBI lineage: Eukaryota > Metazoa > Chordata > Mammalia > Carnivora > Mustelidae > Mustela > Mustela nigripes. The sequence goes on along the minus strand of NC_081566.1, from coordinate 34,774,688 downwards.
GACGGGCGCCCCGAGCCAGGCCCGGTAGGTCCGCGCCTTGCAGTCAGCACTGAACTGACTGGTTCAAACCAGTCTGTGGCTGAGCCCACACTTCCGAATGAGGTGGTGCTGGGTGTTCTGTTTGTTTTTGTTTTGTTTTGTTTACTCCTACCCTATACCAGGCCATCCAGAAAAAATGTGGACAAGGCAAGAGGTGATGGGTTGGGACAAATGTGTTTCGGGAAGGTGATAGTGCTCAGGACCAAGGCCACTTCCACTCCTCTGGGCTCTGGCCCCTGAAGTCAGGTACTAAACCACAGACACTCTGGAGTCCTCAAGGGGAAAGCTTCAGACATCGGTAGCTCTTTCCCTCAGTTCTGCTCTCCCGAATCCATTCTCACTCTTTTATCCATACTTCACTTGGGACCTGGACTGAGCTTTTGAAACACAAACCTGATCCTGTGACTCCCCCTGCCTGAGACTCCCAGGGGTCTTCTGTCTCATACATCAAGTCCAAATTCATCAGCGTGGCCAGCCAGACTCTGCTCTAGAAGAGCCCCTTCAGCCTCCCTTTGCCTCTCTCTCCTCACTGCTCGCCAAGCGCAGCAGAAGTTCCTGGAGACAGCTCTGTGCTTTCTTCCTCAGGATCTTTTCACCTGCTGTTTCCAGTGCCTGGAAGACCCACTGTTTCCACCTCTTAACCTTCTTCCCTTTCTCTTCCCACTTACATACTTCAGATCCCTCAGATGTGAGCTCATCATCTTCTTCAGAGAAGTCTACCCCAAGTCTACCCCAGGCTTCAGAGAAGTCTGTACCCCTTACAGTACAGCCGGTCCCCTTACAGGACAGCCGGTCCCCTTACATGCTCCAGAAATACTTCTTATGACAATTGTCAGTTACACCCAATTTCCTGAGGACCTAATAGATTCAGCAGAGCCTGGCTGAGCACTTACTATGTGTCAAACATCACACAAATGCATTCACAGTCTTAACTTATTTAATCCCTAGTCACTCTGAGCTAAGAATCCGGGTTCCAGAGCTGAGGTTACCACATTGAAATTTGGAGTATTAGGCAAGCTTATATGGGTTGAAAGGCACAAGCCTGGCACATAGTAGGTGTTCAATAAATATTACTCAATGGGGACAATCATTTGAAAAAAACAACCTTTTGATGAAAAAGGTAAGTAACACAATTTACAACTGAAAAACAAAACAAAACAAAACAAAAAACAAGATTCCCTAAATCCTATAGCTGGTAAGTCCTAGGACTGGAGGCCCAAGTCCATAGCTTGTGGCATGTTCCCACCTGGCTTTGCCGGCCAGTGGGAAATCAGAGAGGTACATGACCTCGGTCTGCCCTGGAGAAGCAGATAGTAAAGTTGTTAAGAAAAAGATACAGACACAGGAAACAACCTGAAGACATACTTGCCTCCATGATTTGGCACCGAAGAAATGGATACGAACAGTAAAAGAAATTGGAAATCAGAGAAGGGAGAAAGCCACGTGGTAGCGAGGGACGCCTGCAGCAAAGGAGAGGCGGGAAAGAGCATTCCAGGAGGGGGCGACAGCAGGAGGAAGGGCAGAGAGGAACAGGACAGAGAGGATGGCCGCCCCACCACCAGACCGCGCACATTCCCGAGCGGTAAGACAGGAGGCGTGGAGAGGACAGGCGGTGTCTGGAGAGGAGGGTCCTGCACGGCACACAGAGAGGCAGCTGGCTGCCTGGCAATGGGAAGGTGTTTGAGATTCGTGATGCAGAGGGCAGCCTGATGCTAGTGGAGTTCCAGAAAGATCGCCTGCAAGTGTTATGCAAGCTGAACTTCAGCAAAGGGGAAAGAAGAAAAGGCAGGGAGGTGGGATGGACAGATGGAGGAAGAGGGAAGAGAGGTAGGCTTTGCTGAGCACTTAGCAGGCCCTTCATAAAAGAGCTCTCATTTAGTCCCGTGGACGCCCTAAATGCTGTGTGTTGCTGTCTGTGTTTTGCAGATAACGAGGCTGGAGTGTAGAGGTGAAATGCCCAGCCTAGCCTTACTTAGTCACTGAGTCCCAGAACTCATGCTCCGGTCTTTGCCTCCCAGGCAAGCTAACTTTGCTCCGCATTGCAGGCTGTGGCTATGAGGTGACAGCCAGTTAGGAGACCCTTCCGCCGGGGAGGTCACAGGCCACCGTCTTTGAGTACAGTGAAAGTTCCCCGAGCTCACACGTGAGCCCGCCTGCCTGTGAGACCCAGCTCTAAAGCCTCATGGCAGGCATGTCCTGACGCGTCAGCCTCGGGGTCAGGAGCAGCACAAGGTCAGTCCTGGGGTCGGGGCGGGGAGGGCGGTGACTTGCCCGGTGTGGAGCCACGTGGCCAGTTGAATCCAAAGTGAAGTCTTGGGAGATGGAGTTAAAGCTCGATGGTCCACCTGGCCTGGGAATCAAGGTAACAGCCTGGGGTTCTGGTTCCAGAAGCGTCCCCCTGGGGCTCTGGCTCTCGGACTTCATCTTTTTCTCTGACAGATGAGCTTCCTCCTCTGTAGAATAAAATTATGAATCTCAGCTTCCTCTAATGTGTTTTGAGATCCAGATGATCTTGTAACTGTGGGCATGTTTCATTCCCCGAGGGATGCCGGGCTGGTGGAAGAGAGGGCTGTGGTCAGAGATCAGGAGGTGACAGGCTGGCTGACCCGGGGTCCCGAGGACCCTCTCAGAGCTGGTGCTCTGAACTGGTTTGTCATGAACCCTTTCTCCCTCCGACTTGTGGCTTCCAATCCAGCCACTGTTCGTTCATCAAGTGTGCATCCTGTCGACATCGCTGTGCGGGGCAAACATTGTTCAGTCTTCTCGGCCATCCGTCTTTTACTTTTCCTCTCGCTGTTTATCAAAGGAGGTAGTCAGATAAACCCATTGTGCTGTTGGTAGTCAGATAAATCCACAGTGAGTTACCTACACCCTACTAACCAGGCGTAGTAAAATGTTTCTCTCGCGTTTTCCTCAGCCCCTCCCCCTACTTCAGTAAATTCACCCTCCGTGGCATAAATTACAAGTTATAAATTACAAGTACAGCCCACCAGCTTCAGCCAGAAAATGAAGTTATAAATTACAAATACAGCCCACACGCTTCCACCAGAAAGTGAAGAAAAAGGGGAGAAAATGCTTACTTGTTTTCGTTGCTGGTTAACTTTAAAACACGAGGCATTTTGTACGTGTGGATGAGGGAGCCTCGGATTGGCTGACACAACGCCTTGCAAATTTATTTTTCGCAGAAAATACATTGCAGTGGGGATAGGTATTTTCATTTATTTGTGCCAGAGCCTCCAAAGAAAAATAAAATGCTAGTGAGTTGCTCAAGTGTAGGTAATTCTTACAAAACGAAACTACCGTAAAGTATTTAGACGCACCCATCCCTGTCGCCTACAGAAACGGTGCCCACGGGTGTCTTTGGGCTTCATGTGTCTACAGGTGTGTGGGCTTGCTATCTTTTGTCTGTGCACATCTGCTCAGTCCCAAACACCCCGAAGGTGCGGTGGGCTCCTTTGAAGATCAGGGTCAGAGAGGTCAGCCTGGGAGGATCCCAATTTCAGACTCAAGCCTCCAATCTGGAAAGACAGAGAGAGAGAGAGAGAGAGAGAGAAAGAGAGGAGGCAAGGAGCTGAAACACAGAGGAGGTAGAGACGGGGGAACAGCAGCACCCACAGAAAGACAGGCCCAAAGGAAGGTCAAGAGGATCATTACCCAGAGCCCAAAGAGGAGTGTTTTGCTTTCCTGAGAACAAAACCTACTACAAGGAAGCATCCTAAACACCCTGGGCTTTGTCCCACCATTTTAGCCCCATCTGCGTGGTCAGTGTGTTTGGGAGTAAAGCCTTTGAGCAAAGCATCACTTTTCTCTTGTATGCTGGGAATCCATTCATTGATTCACCCAACACACATCCGCCCAACCCCAGGGAGATGGTCGGCTGCATGCCAGGAGCTGGGGGAACAGAGAAGAATGGCACAGGGTTGCCCCAGCGTTCTGCAATGAAGCACAGAGCTAGGACCCCTGCCAGACATATCAGCGTGTGGCCAGACTTCAGTAAGGGATCTGAGCCATGATGGCTCTTGGATTTTCTTTTCTTTCTTTCTTTTTTTTTTTTTTTTAAGATTTTATTTATTTATTTGACAGACAGAAATCACAAGTAGGCGGAGAGGCAGGCAGAGAGAGGGAGGAGGAACCAGGCTCCCCGCTGAGCAGAGAGCCTGATGCGGCCTTGATCCCAGGACCCTGGGATCATGATCTGAGCTGAAGGCAGAGGCTTTAACCCACTGAGTCACCCAGGCGCCTCTGGATTTTCTTATTTAAGGGTTTTGTCTTTCTTACACTTTCCTATCAAATCTTTGGAAACAATTCCTACCTTGGCTCAGCTAAACCAAGCAGGAAATGGGGGAGGGTCTCCATCTGGCCTGGGGTCCCTGGAGGACAAGAGGGGCAGAAGCCAGGCATGGGGGTGTTGCAGCCATCAGTCAGGCCCCGACAGGGGTCAAGGCCTGGACAGGGGACAGCACTGCTGGCCCTCTTCAGCCTGGGGATCTTTGTACCTCTGAGTGATTGGAGGATGCTTTGTTCAGGGGCTAAGAACAGCCCGGAGGCGTGGAACTGGGCGGGAGAGAATGCTCGTGGACCTCCAAGACCCTCCGACCTTCTCAGCCTTCAGAGAGACCAGCCCTCGTGCAGGCAGCCCCGGGCGCCCCCATCTTGCATCAGGAATCAGCACGGCCCTGCATGGCGCCCAGCTCATCCTGTCTGCAGCTCTGCTTTTTCTCTCCTCCCCATCGAATTCATCCTCCTTCAGGCAGTTTACCACGCCCTCTCCTCCTGCGTGGACCTGCAGGATGGGGCCAGTCAACAGGCTGCCTTCTTCAGATCCTGCGGTGAGCACAGAGGAGACAACACGGCACCCATTTCTGCTCTTGACGGGAGAGCACCCAGCCTTTGGAGACCCTGCCTCCCCCTCCACTTAGCTCACCTCACTTGCTCCCTACTCCTTTCCCCCTCAGCCTGGGGAGGGAATGGCAGGAATCCTTGGCCCTTGTTAAGCCAGTTTCTCTGCTTTCTTCTCCCCTCCCCAGAGCACAGGTCTCAGTAATTCCTGATTCCTGTGTGTGTGTGTGTTGTGTTGGGCAGTGGGGGGCTGGGGAATGGTGCGGACAGTTGGGTGCACAGGGCAGGCCGGAGCAAAGGGGGCTGGCCCTGATGCTAAAAGACAGAAAGGGGCACGTATTGATTTGTTCAGATAGGAGTTCACTTTTACAAGATGGGGTTTTCCATGCGGGCTCTCTCCTGTCCTCGTCCCCAGCGACTGGTCCTCCACAACCCCTCCTGCACACACATCGTTTTAACCTTGTTTTTCTATATCCAATTCCAATGTTGGGGGAGGTGCCAAGGTCTCCCACTACCAAGCAATTTTTGGACATCAACTGAGCGTCCTACAATTCAACTCAATTCTGACATGGTCTCCCTGGAGATAGTGATGTGGGGAAAAAAAGACAAAAGACAAAAAAATCCATTTTCTTACTGTCTAGAGACTATTGACAAGTTCTTAAAATAGGCAAGGTGACCTTCCTTTTAGGAGCCCAGATGCCTCCATGTTAACATTTTGCTAAGGGCAAAGGCAACCTTAGCTCGACATTATCCTGACCTCCAGGATCCTGTAAGTCTTCTTTGACATATAAAAATTCCTTTGGAAACTTCCTTTATCTCTACCTCCCAAGATACATGTTAGCGCTCACCCTCCAAGCACAGAATGCACTGATGTTCATCTGCAGGGTCTCATGACTCAGGGTTTACTAGACTGTAGTAAATGGCTTTTTCCTAACAACAGCTAGCCCCTCAAGGCCCTGAAAACCTTGCTTCCAAATTCCTTAAAGACTCACACTATCCCTAACACTTTCCCCTCTTGAAAGAATAAAATCAGCCACTTTTCCCATCCCCAGTGCAGCTTTCTGCCTACAGGTCCTCGTGCCTAATAAAACCACCTTTTTGCACCAAAGATGTCTCAAGAATTCTTTCTTGGCTGTCAGCTCTGAACTCCAACATCTCTACATCAAGAGCATCAGATTCCACGGGCAAAGGGCTCCATCTCCAAGATTCCCCCACTTCAGAGGCTAATGACTAGGCCAGATTGGAACCTGTGCTTTTGACCAATTAATTCTAAATCGGAGGTTCTGACAACCCCCTCTTTGGGGGAATATCCTAGAACAGCCCACAGAGCTCAGAAGAGCGTTTTACTTCCTCAGTTACCGGTTTATTATTAAAGGCTTTAACTCAGGAGGAGTCAGGTGGAAGAGATGTGGAAGGCAAGGTATGGGGAAGAGCACGGAGCTTCCTTGTCCTCTCCGGGCATGCCGCAGTCCCCTAGTCTACACACATTCACCAACACATCAGATCTCCACACCCCATCCTTTCTTGGCTTTTTAGTGGAGGCTTCATTACATAGTCACGGTTGGTTAATTCACTGGCCATGGGTCACTGAACTCAACCTACAGCCCCTCTCTTCTCCCCAGAACTACAGGTGGGACCGAATGAGGTTGGGTCCCCTGGTAAACAACACCCATCCTTAGGTGACCTTGGAGCATTCCAAAAGTCACCTCATAACATAGCTCCTTTATTATTCTCATATTATTCTCAATAAAACCCCTTTATTATTCTCATCATTTAGAAAATTCCAAGGGTTTTAGGAGCTCTGTGTGAAGACCTTATTATATGTCACAATATCACAAGCTCCTAACTCTTTCTCTTCGTGTCCTTGAAAAAAAAAAACCACAAATGGCCCAAACAATGGCTGCTAATATGTAAGCACAGTCCATTCCCGACCAACTATTCCTGGAAATAGCTGACCTTGGCCTCTCCCCTCTCCTGCTAAAGCCTTGTAAAACATTCCACTCCCCTTCCCAACGTAGAAGGGAAGAAAGTCTTCTGCTACTGGTGTGCTGGAAGATTTTATTCCCCAATGCACTCCTTGTGATAAAATGGCCCAATCTGGGAAAGGGTCTTCTATTTATCCCAAGAAAAGTGGGAAGGACAAGCAACAAGGGGGGAGGGGAAGGGAAGTTCATTTCGAAGCTGGAGGAGGAAGGGAAAAGCATGTGTTAGGAAAGGTGACTGGGGAATAGTAAGGCCGATGTAGCTGGCACCCCTCCTTGGGGCTGGGCCAAGAGCCCTTGCCTTGCTCCCTCCCTCCCCACCAGCACCCCCTGAATGGCTCCCCATGCCCTGTCCCCCAACCACACACTGGGCTCTGCTTCTCAAGCCCTTGCTCAGGACCTCTTTTCCCTGAAGAGCTGTACATCCACATTTTGTCTTGGAAAGGTGACTGGCTAAAGTACCAGATTTGCCGAGGAGATGGCCTTCTAGAAATGCAGCCTCAGGGACTAACTCAAGGACAGGTCTTGATCCCAGCATTGCACTTCAGGCAGCCCGGAGTAGATGCAAGTCCTAGTTCTCTCCACGTGGCTACTGGCCCCACTCCCATCTTTATCAGAGCAAGTATAGAATTCCCGGGTGTAAAGAGGGCCTTATCAGAGGGGACGAACAGGAGGACCACCAGGCCAGGGTAGAAACTGCAGGATCTGAACCATAGCCACGGTGTCTGAAGGGCAGGGGGCTGCTCACGGACCACTGCTTCCTGCTCCTGCTTTTCCTGAACACAGTCCAAGCTTATTTGCAGAGCTGAGGAGTCTGCTAAAGCCAGGGTCTTATATCAAAGGGCCTTTTGTCTCCTGCACTAATAAACACTGGTTCATTGTTACCTTTCTTCCTGGCCCCTTCCGGAGGTAGGAGGCGGCCCAGAGCCTCGGGTCTGTGTGTGGCTCTGAATGCAGTGGTGAGAGGGGAAGAGAGCAGCCCTGCTCTGGGAAGAACATCCAGGAACGAGGGACTGGGGACTGGCTGACGTGATGACGTCTTTGCTCAGGGCTTCTGGTCCCGGGATGACAGGGATTCAGCTGAATGACTGCACACAATTACCTTCCTTCAGGATAAGGGTCACATCTTTTCCTTCCTGCCTTCTAAACTCAAGACTGTTCAAGTATTCCTTACTGCTTGCTTCTCAGATGAAGCACTTGATCCTTTAAAGATGGAGCTCAACATCCCTTGCTTCCATTTGCATTCTCTTTGCTTGAGCAACACTCTTCCCCATCCCCTCGGGGGTTCCTTATCTCACCGAATCCTGTGTTCGTTTGTGCTCTTTTTGTGCTGTTTTTCATCTTCGGGCACTGGCTCTCACATTGGAATCCTTTTGGAAGGCACAATCTTTGTTTCCTGCATTAGACTGGGAACTCCCTTCTTGGCAACTCAAAGCCTGGGTATGAGAAGTCATATTCTTTAAAGGGTTTGTTAAATACTGGTTCTAGCCTCCGCTCTCCCATGGATAGTGTTTGAAAGGTCTGTGCGGAAAGTTTCTCTTTCTCTCTCAGCTTTGGACATAAGCTGCATGTTATTTCATGTAGATCAACCATCACCCATCAACAAGTTATGGCATTGACTATAGTAAATGGTAGAAAATGGAGTTATTAGATTCCTCCAAGCCTTGAAGGCAATTGCATGACTCAGGAAGAAGTTAATCACCTCCTCTCCACTGGGATAAGAAGTGAAAACTTCAGAGGGAAGAACTTCCTCCCAGCCTGTGTTCTGCTGTGCACACCCCCAGACTCCTTGAACATGCACGCCACCTAGGAAAGACCTCAGCCTGGGCCCTAAGGAAGGCCCTGGACTCAAGCATTCCAGTCAGTTCCTCGTTTCATACCCCTGCATCTTCTATGAGATGCACAACTCTCATGGAGCCTCCGCATTCTACAGAGCATTCCCACTTCCTGCCCCAACTGAAACACGCTTCTCCACCTTCCATACCTCCCCACTTATGTCAAGGGGCCTGGATTCTGTTTGGTGTTAGGGTTCACTAGATTCCAACCCTCCTCTCTCTCAAGAACCTCATTCTATAAGGATCACCTTTCCTACATAGTTAATTTGTCCCTCTGTTCACTTTTTCCTTCTAGCATATGATCTCGCTCAATTTATTCTATCTCAAAGCCAAAGCAAGACAAAACAAAAACAACCCTCCTTGACCCTAATGACCTATCAATTTCCCTAGCTTCCTTCCACCTTTAGAGCTAAGCTTAAATCTATGCTCCCTGTCTCATTTGCATTTACTCAACTCTCAGGTTGGCTTTCCATACTCAACTCTCCACCAGAATTGCTTTTGCTGAGATTTTTGGTGACCTCCAGATTTCCAAATCCAATGGGAACATTTTAGTTATTGTCATATTTTATGTATCTCGGGCATCTGATACTGTTAACCATCTCTCCTCCTAAAAACTTTTATTTTTTAGCTTCCAGAATCTCTCTCTCCCTCTCTTTCTCCTGTCTTTCAGAGAACACCTTCCATGTGTTAATTAAACAGACATTTGTCAAATGCTTATTATGGGCTAAGAACTCTACAAGATAGGAAAAGCCCAAGTTTTTCATAGAGTTTAATTTTGGTTGAGGATGAGGGAATGAAAAAGCAAATAAGAAAATAGGAGATAGTGTTGAGTACTAGGCAGAGCACTGAAGTGTGGTATGATGAAGGAAAAGATTGAGGGTCATTATTTTTTTTTAAGATTTCATTTATTTATTTGACAGAGAGAGAGATCACATGTAGGCAGAGCAGCAGGCAGAGAGAGAGGGTGAAGCAGGCTCCCCGCTGAGCAGAGAGCCTGATCCGGGCTCCATCCCAGGACTCTCAGTCATGATTCCAGCCTGAGGCAGAGGCTTAACCCATTGAGCCCCACTAGGTGCCCCAAGGGTCATTTTTAAATGGAACCTCAGCAAAAACCTCTCTGAAGATCTGAAATTTAATCAGAGACATAAAGGGTAAGAAGGAACCAGCCATGTAAGGATGAGGAGAAGAGAATTCTAGTAGAAGGAACAGCCAACCCAGAGTTCAGAGCTGGGTCAAACTTGATGTGTTTGAAGAACATGCAAACATGTTGTGCGTAGAGCCCTGGGGCCCAAAAGCATGAGCCGACAGACTTAGAAGCAGGTAGCACCCAGAAAACAAGAGTTGTCAGCTGTGTGAAATACTGCTGAGAGACAGAATAAAATGAGGGCAAGAAAGACCATTAGATCTGCCAACACGGTCATCACTGGTGACGTTGACAAGTGCAGACGTGGGGGCATGGAGTAGACAGATGCTTCTTTGAAGAGGGTGCAGGAGAGAAATGAGAATCCAGAACTATTTCATAGAGCATTTCCAGAGGAAAAGGAGAAAAAGATTGTAATCACATTTTATTGTCTTTTCCTCTCACTAGAATATTAACTCCTTTCTAATCTGGATTTGTTTTTCCAACATTGGATAGAGAAACTGTAAAATGAATGAAGGGAAGAATGAATGAGTGCACTGAAACCGGAGACCTTGATTCTATCCCCAGTTCTATTTCTTATAACCCCATGAGGTCTCCAAAACTCATTTTCTCCCTATGTAAAGTGAAAGTAATAATTCTACCTTTACATAGGTCATAGGATTGTCTGGGGTTCAGATGAAATCATTTGTTTGTGGCAGCTCTGTGATGGCAGAGACAGGACTAGTCTTGCCGAGAGGCAGATGCAAGTTCAAATCCATGATTGTACTAATTATTAACTTGAATTTGGGTAAGCAAACTCTCTGAGCCTCAGGCTTCTAACAGGAGGTTGTATCTAAATGTGTGGGGCTGTTGTGAGAATTAAACAGATATTGGAGGGGCTCAAGAAATATTAGTTGAAGTGGAGGGAAAGGAAGGAGGTCGTCAGTCTTTGTGGAACCCCACCAGGGACACCCGGTGCCTGGAGAAGAGCTGCAATCCAAATGCTGCTGGGCAGCCGAAGCCAGAGAACTCTGCTTCCTCTCATCGTGCAGGCTGCGGCTGCCAGGCCAGCAACTCCGTGCAGAAGTACTCTGGGTCTCCGTACCAGAGCAGAGGAGTGAGAGGAGTTATGAACATATGCCCAGCACTGAAAAGACCTCCTGGTATTTCCCTAAATATGTATCTCGTGTTACACAGCAACTCTGTGGATCGAGAAGAGAGTAGCCATGTGGCATGACTTGCTCAAGAGCACATTGCAGCCACGTGATGGAAGAATCAGGTCTTACAGCTCCATATGCTGGAGCTTTTCCTTACTTGCCCTCTTCCAAGACTGAAGGAGAAGAAATCAAAGGTTTGAGCTCCTAGAGAATGAGGAAGCCTTGCTCATGGTCAGCCCATGCTACCAGGACCACAAGAAGGGGACTGAAGGGGGGGGGGGGGAGAGAGCTTGTCATCGGAGGCTCATGAAAAGGATCACTAGCATAGGTGAGCAGGAAGCCAGAACCAGCCCTGAGCCTCCTATAAGGTGACAGTCACTTCTTTGAGATGAACCTGAGGAAAGGTACTGGACCCAGAGTTGGGGTGGACTGTCCGCCTCCCACGCAATTCAGGTGTCCACTCAGAAGGTTCTTTCTTGACCATGTGCCCAGTCTTCTTGGGCCCAGATTCCTGCCATGTAGTCACTTACTAGTTAAAGGTCAACAGTGGAGATGCTGCCTCCAGATGCTGTAAAAAGAGCATAGTCCTATCCTGATGTGACAGGCAATATAGCAGAGGTCACGGGAGAGGGAGCTCAAGAGACCTTTCCCACTGGAACATCTGAGGTTGGACAATTTTCACATGGTCTCTCTCTCTCTATTTTAATATTTATTTATTTTCGAGAGGGAGAGTGAGCAGGGGTGGAGGGAAAGGGGGAGGGGCAGAGGGAGAGGGAGGAAATGTCTTAAGCAGACTCTGTGCTGAGTGGGGAGACCATCCTGGGGCTCTATCCATGACCCCAAGAGCACAACCTGAGCCAAAACCAAGAGTTGGATGCTTAACCAACCATGCCACCGAGGCGTTCCTGTCTGTATCTATATTAAAAATTATGAGTTCATATTGATACCTCCAAATCTAATCCAAAATCACAGGGTTTATTCTAGGTTTCCTCAGGGTTTATTCTAGGTTTCCTCATTTTCTTATTTATAACTCTCTTCTTCAACAGTGAGAAACCTAGTGCTTTCATCCATAATAAAGTCACTTATTTGCCCAATCCTGTAATTCACCCAAAGTAAATTCAGAATGCTATCCCGTCAATGTGAAACATGCCTTCATCAACGAGAATCTGTCGTCAGCCTTGGACATCGTGGCATGAACCCGACTCACAGCATCTTGGACAAACGTGTCCTGATGACTGTTTTGTGGCCTGAAGCCTTCTCCAGAAGAGCCCTTGCTTCCACATTCTTTCCTTTTTGTCTAACCACACCCTTAAAGTGCACACTTGGGGCATAATAGCCTTAATACCTAAGAAGAGACAACATTTCCCTCCTGGTGGTCTCCCCTGCTGGTACTCCCCTGCCTCTAGAGCAATAAAAGCAAATCTTAGGGAGCCGAGGTTACGGAGACCTACGTGCCTTGGGTCTTGCAGCCACCCAAGACATGCTTCTGTCCCTCCTAAACCATTTCTCATCACGCCGGACATGTCAGCTGGGCTTTAGACCTCCATTGGCCTTTGGGGATGGTTTTGCATGTATTTCCCTTCCATGGAACAATCACATAGTCAAAGTTCATTTTTTTTTTTCAAAGTTAGATCGGTTCATTTCTTCCTCATTTCCTTGAATGTGGTGGGACATTCATCTTTAATAATTAGGCTTATTTGATGTTCATATTTCATTTGGGATCCTTCCACCCTCCTCTTCCAAACACACACACACACACACACACACACACACACACACACATTCTGCTTATTTATTTATCATTTATATATTTACTTCTCGGATATGTGAAACTTTACCACAGTTCTAAAATCCGGCTATGAAAATAAGTATAACTCAGAGAAGGACTGGTGGTCTCCCCTCTCCCTCCTACCCTGTTCCCATTCCCCGGTTCCACAACTTTCCTACCCCCTCTCCGTAGGCAGCCAATCCCATTAGTTTTGGGTTTGCCCGTGCTGCATTTCTTTTTGCAAGAATGTGCAGATATAGACGTATTTTCTTAGAACTTTATACTTTACACAAGAAGTAGTGCACGACTGATGAAAAGATAAGCCTGGCTCCTGGGTCGAGAGAGGGGGCTGGAGGGGGCTTGAGTGGAGGTAAAGGGAACAACCAGAAAGCCACCACCCAAGTCCAGGAGAGAGATGCTGGGGCCCCAGCGCGGCTGTGACGGTACTGGGAGAAAAGAAAGGAGGCCAGGTTTGAGTGTTTGGAGGCGACATTGCCCTGATCTGGTGACTGATTATGAGGGTCAGGGAGAGGGCCCTGTCAGACGAGGTTTTGGTTTCTGGCTTTACGGATTGGATGGTTGCTAGTGTCCCTTGCTGAGATATAAGATGTTGTAAAAGGATCCTATTTGGGGGTAGGGTCCCCCACCGGGGTCGGTTTGGACCTGCTGAATCTGAAGTGGAAACAGAATAGACACTTGAGGCATACAGCACAGAGGGAAGGTCTGAAGAGAAAAGTCTCAAGCTGCGCCAACTCTGCCCTGGTTTTCCGGACACTTAGGTCAGGAAATAAGAGTACAGAAGCCCAGCGAGTACAATCTGCACCCTGTTCCGGTAGGGGGGTGCTCCCCCACCACCAAGCAAATCTGTGACATCAGCTGGGTGTCCTGTAATTCAGCTCGGCTCTGACACTACTACCCAGAGACACCATCAGACTCCACAGGGGGTGGGGGACGGGAGGGGGTGGGGTCCAGTCCTACCGGTCGGCCCCCCACTACAGACACCAGTGTCAAGTCCAGCTCGTCGGTCCTCTGTGTTCCTGACCAGCTGGCTATACAGTAGAGGCTTCCAGCACCCCTCATTGGATCTGACTGAAGTGTTAGAGTGGCTCACGGAACTCAGGAAGCCCTTTTCCTCCCGAGATAACGGGTTTATTACAAAAGATATGAAAGGATACACATCAACAACCAGAAGAAGAGATACACAGGGCAAGGTCCCAAACAAAGCGGCTTTATCCTCATGGTGGGTGTGCTCTGGTCCTCCAACCTGGATGCTTTCCAAATCCTGTCCTTTGGGGGTTTAAGGTAGTTTCATTACATAGGTATGGCTGATTAAATCACTGGCCAATGGCAATTCAACTTTGTCCTCCTCCAGCCCCTCTTTCCCTGCCCGGAGGTGGGAGGTAGGGTAGCGCTGGGACTGAAAGTTCCAACCTGTAATTTCTGGATTGGTTCCTCTGGGAACCAGCCCCCACTTTAGGTGATCTAGGGGTTTTCCTTTTTTTTTTTTTTTTTTTTTTTAAGATTTTATTTATTTATTTGAGACAGGACAAGAATGAATGAGAGAGAGCACAGGCAGGGAGAGGGAGAAGGAGTCTCCCCAAGGAGCAGGGAACCTGATGAGGGCTCCATCCCAGGACCCTGGGATCATGACCTGAGCTGAAAGCTGATGCTTAACCCACTGAGCCACCCAGGTGCTCCTCTAGGGGCTTTCCCAAAGTCACCTCATTAATATAAAAAAAAGATACCTTTATCTCTTTCATCACAGGAAATCCTAAGGGGTTTTTGTTGTTGTTGTTGTTGTTGTTGTTAAAGATTTTATTTATTTATTTGACAGAGAGATCACAAGTAGGCAGAGAGGCAGGCGGGGTAGGGGGGTGGAGCAGACTCCTCACTGAACAAAGAGCCCAATGCGGGGCTCAATCCCAGGACCCTGGGATCATGACCTGAGAGGAAGGCAGAGGGTTTAACCCACTGAGCCACCCAGGTGCCCCATCCCAAGGGTTTTTAAGAGCTCAATGCCAGAAACAGGGACAGAAATAAAAACCAAATGTGTATTTCTTATTTACAAATCAAAATATTGCAGGAAGATATTCCAGTCCCATGCAGAAGAACAAAACCTTAGTGGTTGCTCCAACCTCTCCTTACGGGAGGCTTGCTACTCAGGGCAGTGTGCCCTGGTGAAGAGCTGGTGAAGATTGTGCCTTCCCAGTGGGTGAGGTCAGAGGCAGAGGGCTATCCTCGCCCCTCTAGGTGGAGGTGGGATGACAGAAGATTGGGGCTGCAATCATGCTTGATTTCAAGTCACCCTAGAAAGCTAACGATGCTGTGTTTGAACTAATTTCAACTAAACCACATCCCCACGGCTCACAAGACCTACACAGGACCTTGGCTATTATAGGGTTCCTGCCAAGGGATTGGGGTTGGAGGAGTCACTGGGAGAGGGGACCAAACCTCTCTCCATAAGCAAACAGAAGGACATAGCGGGTTGCAATCAAAATTAGGCCCTTTGATTTCCTTAGGGAGAGTGTAGTGGGGGTCAATATCCATTGGAGGTGTAGATGCCAAAAGTCAACTTATGTTGTTTCCTCCTCCCTGTTTTCAGGCCTGAAGGTAAGGAGGTAAAGAACATTCCAGAGTTCATTTCAAGGAGATAGCCCTATTAGTGGGGTTACCTATTAGTGTCTATTAATGTTACCTATTAATGTCTTACCTATTAATGGGTAAGACATTTTTTGAAAAGTCTCTTGGGGCAGATGCTCAGATTATGAGGGGGCTCTGACGGTGGGTGTGTGGCGGGGGGACCTTCCTGGTTGACCAAGAGCACAGCAGGAGGGGAAAAGAAGATGGAAAGGGTGGCATGGAAGGTGGTAACAGGTGTGTGCCTTGTGTTAGTTCCCTTGCTATCTCCAATATTTAGTTAAAAACTCAGAAAACAATAAACACCCTTAAAGTAACTTGATTTTCCATAAGAATCTATGAAAGGCCTAGGCTTTGAGGCTGGCCCAGTGCAGCTTCAAATGCACTGGGAGGAACTTGCTGGGAATGGGGACAGTGAGACTGAAATGGGGCAGCAGTGCATGGAGTGGAAGGGAAAACATTGTGGCAAGGCGCTAGCACAGCACACCAGACCCAGAAAACACAGTATCATGAATAGGTTGGCTGCAGGTTCTGGAAATTGGAGGAAGGCTTTTTGACTGTTTCAGGCTGAGCAATTCAGGGGTAAGATAATATTAATCCAATCTTCAAGGGCACCCATTGGTGTCTGAATTACATATGTATATGATACTAATATTAATAGATTCCATTTATTTTATTTTTAAAAAATATTTTACTTATTTATTTGAGAGAGAGCAATCACAAGCATGGAAGGGGTAGAGGGAGAAGCAGACTCCCCACTGAGCAGAGAGCTCAATGTAGAACTTGATCCCAGGATCCCGGGATCGTGGCCTGAGCAAAAGGTAGACACTGAACTGACTGAGCTACCCAGGCTCCCAATAGATTCTATTTATCGAGTAATGTGCTCTGTTTTTCATATGTATTATCTCATTTGGATTCTATTTTCATAACAACTGTAACAGGTAAGTAGTATTACTACTTCTACAGGGTTCATTCCTATTATAAGTTCTTATAACTTCTTTATTTTTTTTAACTCCATGTTCAGACTAAATAACTGTGGAATAGCATATAATTCCCTAAACTTCCCAAGGAAGTTAAAGAAATCAAAATAAACTGAAAAGGAAACTGAGGTGCAGAGTACCTGACAGCTTAACTCCTAAGCTTGCACTCTCAATCCTCTCTCCCATCTACCCATCCATCAAACCATCCACCCACCCATCTATCCATCCATCGATCCATTCAGCCATCCATCCACCCACCCACCCATCCACCCACCCACCCAACCATCCATCCATCCACCCATCCACCCACCCACCCACCCATCCATCCATCCATCCACCCAACCATCCATCCATCCATCCACCCACCTAACCATCCACTCACCCATCCATCCTTCCATCCATCCACCCACCCACCCAACCACCCATCCATCCATCCACCCAGCCATCCTTCCATCCATCCATTTGGACATACACCTTTCTGACTATATCCTTATCCACTTACAGATGTAATTCTTTTTTGAGTGTGGGGGGTTAGATTAGATAATCTAAAACTTTTCTTCCAGGTCTTAGGTTCTATGAAGTATATTTTACCTTAGACTAAATTGTGTTTATTTTGGGCAAGGCATTTGACTTTCTAATTAAGTTGCTCGGATTCATTTTAACATATGTTTCAGAGCTGGCATGGGTCTAGGAGATAGCCCAGTCCAAGTTCGCCATTTTGTAAGACAAAGTGACTCACTAAAGCTCATCCGGTCCAGAGCTTTGCCAGGATGCCCTTCTGTTTCAGATTATTTTTGAACCATGGCTGCATGGCGATTGCTGAATAAGGACAATGATCCAGATAGGCCAGGAGCAAGAGGGAATGGCAGCCTGGAATCAGAACATCATCTGGTTTTTATCTCACTTATATGCCAAGGGCCAATGATGACAATGATGATGATGGTGGTGGCAATGGTGATGAGGCAATGTCTCCTGTGATTCACTGAGCCCTTATATCAAAAAGGATATGGATTCTTGCTTCCTGCCAACTAATGCCTGATTCATTCCTGAAAGATGTCTACCTCATTTAAAATGTCCCAGGAAGTTTGAAACCTAGTCTCTATCTCTTCCTGATTTGAGCCATCGTTCCCTCCTGTTCTGTGTGTTTATTCTTTTTCTCCTTTTTAAAAATGAATGCCGATAGAATAGCATATAGTTCCCTGAACACACAGCAAAAGGAGTTGAGTGAAGCAAAAAAAAAAAAAAAAAAGTGAAGTACATGTTCATGGGCAACAAGACATTGACGATAAATCAAAAGCTGGGTTTGGAAACAGAGACGCTGACTTCACTGAGACACAAACACCATATTCACACAGATCCCTTTCTTTCCCAATTCCAGGAATTCTGGCGTGGGTGAAATTGAGTCACCTGGAGGGGTGCCAGAGCCTAGTTGGTACTTTGGACTTTTACTTGCAGCAAAATCTCTCCCATTTCCTCTCAGAGCTGAATTGGTTGAGCTCTCAGCTTCCAACCCTGTCTCCCTTTTGAGAAGGAAGAAATAAGATGCAGAGGATAATACTATCATTTATCGAGTATCTACAGTATGTCAAGCACTGAGTTTTACATATTTTATGTCACTTATTCACTTCAATGATATTGAAAGGGTGGTATTATTATCCTCATTTTACAGATAAGAACTCCAATGTCCGGAAAGTTAGAGCGCCAGCCCCAGGGTTCCCAAATTGGCAAGTGATAGAGGTCAAATTGAGCTCAGATCTATATGCTTTATAGTCACTCACATGAGGTAAAGAGCATGGCTCCTCAGATTCCGAGTGGGACATGATTTCTCCTGCTCGTCCCACTGGTCTCCACCTTCTCTAGTCTGGGAGTTTCACCTTTGACAGTATGACTCTCCTCCTCCTACACATAATCACAGATCAGGGATGGAGTGGTCTGTCTTCCATGCTCATACAGATTGTAGATCTTAAATCTTCAGCTCAAGCTTTAACTCATAACATCAAGTAGGGTGTGCTCTCCCCTTCTTCACCTGCCCTTTCTTCCATAGAATTAAAACCTCCTTTTGCACACGTGTGCAAAGCCAAGTTTCAAGGCGGCCTCTGGCAGACCATTCTTCCCACGATGGAGAGAGGCAACTGCGAGGAAACCAGGCCCCTCCCCTGACTTCTGTGTAGGCTAGCGCTTGGCCCCGCCACACCAAAACAGGGTACGGCACTCCCAGGGTAATACAAGAGGGGTGATTCAGCTGTCAACACACTTAAGGACACAGATCCCACCAGGCCAGGCTGAGAAGCCAGCTCCTCTCTTGGTAGATAGTGTGTTCCCAGTAGTCTCAAGACTGCAGCAGGCTAGAGCAGAGTTACAAGGCCAAGTGGAAGTAGAGCTGTCACATAGGTTTTTGATATCAAAGGAATGGCCTTTACAAACTTCCATCCAAAATCTTTCAAGAAGGGACCACACGCAACAGTGAGCCCACTCTTGCCTCCACCCCACTGGTCCAAGCTGAAAGAAGAGCGATCCTCCATGGAGAAACGAGGCGGGATAAAACTCCTCCCGTGGGTCTAGCCTCACCTTCAGGATGAAAGATGTCCCTCTTCAAAATGAGGGCAGCTGGGTTTGGGTTGATATCCTATTCTTGAATCGCAAAGACCATCCTAAGAGTCAGACACGCCCTCTAGAGGGTAAGGACCTGGGGAAGCAGGAAGGGGATTGCTCAGGGAGCGGGCCTGTCACCAGCTGAGGTATGTTTGTTGGAGACATTACCTTTACCTGGGAGTAAGGATTTAAGAGGAGAAACTCACCCACCTGTGTTGATGCGAGGGCCCCCCCACTTTCCTACCATGTCTTACTTTATAGGTAGCACCCAGTTTCCCTATTAATCAAGCAATAAAAAAAAAAAATAATAAAGTGATCGTTCCTCGGTCCTCCTGAAAAACGCACATGAAGCAGTTGAACCCAACACAGCACGTGTCAAACAGTCCTCCAGAGGGGGGCCTTCTCTCTCTGGGTGAGTCTGTCATAGAGAATGGCTTGGCCAGTTCTGCGAGTCCCTATCTGCTCTGACAGACCCGGTCCTGACCCAGGGCCAGGGAAGCCGCAGGATTTTGGGTGTGTGTGTGGGTGAGAGTGTATACAGAAACCGTCACACCCACACTCCACATACCATGACCGGGTGGAGCCATGTTGTCTGTATCTTAATCTTTTCATCATTTTCAGAAATACTATGCTTTGACAGTGCTGAGTCCCTAGGGATGCAGCCCAGAAATGCTCAGCTGACCTAATAGACACCTTTCCAATAACAGTTCCCCTTATCTGCCCCTCAGATCTGGGAATCCTGCCTTCTAACCACAGCCACGAATGATATTTATTTCCTTAGGGGAAGCAGGGGTCATGTCTAGCTCTGCCTGATTTCCAAGCGTGTATCCACAAGCCCATACCACCCACTCCTAGTACCTACCCTCTCTTGGCATTTTGCCACGTTGCACAACGTGGCCAGGGAATTAGGGTTCTAGTAAGTTATTAAAGTGCTACTTTCCAAAGACATCATAGAAAAAAAAAAAACACTCAGTATGGTCTTGAACAATGTTTAATCTCTGACGTTTGAGAAGACACTTCAGGATCTTGAAGGGCCTGAGGGTTGAGCCTTTGACAGTGACCGCAGATCCTGAGGGTGCCACGTTTGAGAGGCGGCACGCAGCGTGGAATGAGAAACTGGGGACCCCGCTCTGTTACTGCATGGCAGAGTGACCACAGATAAGTCCCTTGCCTTCCTCAACTGCGTGGGACAGGAGAGGCTCATCTCTAAGATTCCTCCTAGCTGTGATAGTCTGTGAATAACTCGCAGAGAATGTACTGGGTTGCCTTCCCATAGAAACGGAAAAAAAACTACGTGCGGTAGTCAGTAGCAGGGACAAAGGCCTCAGATAGCTCTTCGGTATTTCTAAAGAGTCAGGGCTTAGACTCCCATCTCTGCACTGGCCCAGCCCTGGAGTCAGTCCTGCGTGGGCTGAGGTAGGGAGCAGGAGATCAGGAACTGCAGAGTCAGGGACCACTACTGGGTTTATGCTTCCAAATTCGTCAAGCCCACAGACCAGGATCGTCCCTGGTAAGAAGCGTGCTGGGTGGTCACTTGTCCTGCCTTCTCAGGCCAACCAGAGCCCTCCCACTCCCAGTCCTCAGAGAGGTTTAGTAACAGGGATGTGCCCTGTCCTTGGGACTGGGGACAGTAAGAAGGGGGCAGTGAGGGGGACAGTGTCACTGGGGACAGTCAGTGACAAACCTGCTCCTCCAGGCCACTGTCCAGAAGTTCAGAAGCGAGAGAGGGATCCTGCAAGGTGAACCAGTCCCCTTCCATACTGGGATTCCGGCAGACCCACATTTCATAAGACCCTGCATTTGCCTAATGTCGCCGGAACAGCCATTGTCTCACCTGCCTTTTTTTCTCAGGCTTAGCCACCCGGTCCCCTCGGTTCTGGCTTGGCTGAACTCTCCCTGGGGTAAGATGATCTCCAACACAAGCAGTACTCTGAGCAATGACTCCTTGTGTCATATAAATAGCTTCAGTGATATATATATAGTTTACAGCACACACACACTCTGTCTTGTGGAAATCATCTTCGGGATGATTTGGGCAAGGATTGGCACAAGCATTGGCACAATCACTCTGAATATAAATGTACATGTGTGTCTAGAATCCCATCTCCCCCTGCCCTTTGCCTCAGAGAGAGGAGCGCACTGAAGGGAAGCCTGCTCGTGCCCAAGCTCCGAGCTGTTGTGGGGGAAAGGCTCCGAGCCTCCTCCTGTTTGGCAGGGGTGAGGCGGGGGCTGTGGGGTGGCCGGCGGCTACTCCTTCAACAGACCCAGCTTCTTCAGAGCTTCCCTTCTGTGCTCATTGGGGACGCCTTTTGGGGAGATTTTGACACTGACGTAGGGGGGTCGAGGCAGCTTGTCAGGGCTCTGTCCTCGGTAGGGCAGGTGCCTGCTGCTCTGCTCCTGCTCCTGCTCGGCCAGCTTGCCCACCTGGATGCCTGCAAAGTCCTTCCCCGTGCCCAGGGAGGCAGGGCGGGGCCGTGAGTTACGCAAGACATTAGGAGACATCTTGTCCAAGAAGGAGCCTTTGCCCAGAGAGGTGCTGGTTTGGGGTCTGGGGTCTTTCTCAGCCGAGAGGTAGCTGCTCAGCCCCACGCCCGAGCGCTCCAGAGTGTTGGACTTGAAGTTCATCTGTCTCAGGCCCGGGATGTCGCTCTCCTGGAGGGTCAGCCCTGAGTCTGACTTTGGCTGAGTCAGGGGCTTACTTAACCCCGGGGCCTTAGGGATAGGAATTGGCACGGATTTGGCCGCTGGAACCTTCCCTGGAGTGGGTTCCTGGGCTCGAATCCAACCTCTGCCTGGAGGAGACCCCTGAGCTGGAGTGGGACTCGGAGCCTTCCCTGGGGTGGTTCCCTGCGGCGGAGCTGGGGCTGGAGCCTTTCCTCCAGCAGGTGCGGCGGCTCTGCCCTGAGCTGGAACCGCAGGCCGAACTGGTGCTGGAGTTGGAAGGGGGGCCTGGAGCCAGGTGGAGCTGGTGCGTTTACCTAAGTGGGGGCTGGGCTCGTCCTGGTCTTGGGGTAGCCCCAGCTTCTCAAGTGCTTCTCGGCGTGCCTTCTTCTGCTCCTGCAGTGAGGACGGGGCCAGGCCAGGGTCTCCAGGTCCGGCCTCGGCGTGGCGGGCCAGCCAGTTCTGGGGCTCGCTGTGGAAACTGCTGCGACTGCTTTTCAGAACGATATTGGGGGGCAGTTTCCGGGGCTTAGAGGCTGTGAGGGGGGCCAGGTGGGCACCGGGGTCTCCCCCTGATGGGACAGGAGCATCTTCAGCTCTCATATTCTGAGACGAGGTGGAGGTGGCTGAAGGCGGCCTAGACTGTCCTGGGCCGCCTGTTGAGCCTTCCTCCTTGGCTTTTTGGGACATGGCCTCTGAGAAAGTCTCCTTGCTCTCCTGGGGGCTGACTGACGTGTGGGTCTGCTGCCGGGGCTCTGTGGGCAGGCGGCCTCGCTCCTGCGGCTCGGGCGGGGTGTCCCGGAAAGCCTCTGGTGGAGGGATGGGCACTGTGTCCAGGGCTGGGGCAGGTGGCTGGGGGCTGGCCAGAGCCTGGCTGGGCTCACTGCTTTGGCTGACCTGCTCTGTCTCAGGCTCCGGGACAAGGCCTTCCACTTCCCCCGGGCTGTGGCTATGAGTCTGAGTGGTGCTTTTCCTGAGGTTCTGGTTGATGCTGATGTGGATATTTCTGGGAAGGCTATAGGACCCAGACTTGAGGCCCAGGTCTTGGAGCTCAGGAAGATGGGTTGAGCTGGGCTGAGTCCCTCTCCTTGGCTCTGGTTCTTGCTGAACGATCTTCTCCCCTGGATACCCTGCAAGGGGGCAGGAGAAGAGGCAAAGAAGCACGGACAGAGGTGAGAACCCTGTTGCCCCCTGAAACACAAATGCTTCCTGAACTCTGATCTCCACTTAGCAATGGGTTTTGTTTTTTGTTGGTTCTCTGCTCTTAAAGGGGCCGCACTGTTGCCTGGATATCATTTAGACCAACAGATGGACACCAGTGGATTCCCTACAACCACGAATTCGTTTCTCATGGTGGTTGAAGAAAGAGCAGCCTCACGTAACTCCATGCCCTTGCCTCGAGCTCTTCCTAACTGTCTACAGAGAGAACAGGGTTAGAAAGGGCGTCAGGACAGCCCCTCCAACTATCCTGGGGCTCCCGGCTCACTGAGTCCAGGGGAAGCACTGAACACCAATGGCAGTAACAGCCGATGTGGTTTGTCCAGACCCCTGCCTTCCTCCACCTTCAGTTTCTTTCTTTTTTTTTCTTCTTTTTTTTTTTTCAGATTTTATTTATTTATTTGATTAGGGGAGGGGCTGGGGAGAGGACATGTGCCGGGGAAGCGGCAGAGGGAGAGGGAGAAGTGGACTCCCCACTGAGCAGGGAGCCCTACGTAGGGTTCCATCCCAGGACCCTGGGATCATGACCTGAGCCGAAGGCAGATGCTTAACTCACTGAGCCACCCACGTGCCCCCACCTTCAATTTCTATAAGCACCTGAATGATTCTGTGACACCACAGCCGCCCCATACCAGAGAGTGACATGGGCTCTTTCCTTCCAGCAAGCTAGGCAAGTGTATCATGCGCCCTGGGCCAGGGAATCAGTCTCAGGAGGCAGAGAAGTCCTTGCCCCCACTTCCTGTTCTATCTCCCCAGAGGGTCTAACACGTCGTCAATCGGTATTTGCTAAATGCATGAACATGCGGTTGTGGTCCCAATACCAGTGGGGCTGTCCTCAGGAGTAAAGTGCCCCCCTCATTCTGAGACAATCATGGCCACACTTGCGTGCCATCCTGTCCCCCCTTCTACGGAGCCTCAATACCACTGGCTTTCCACATTCTTGCACAAGAGCCTTGAGGTACCACCCATTGAAGTTAAGGGAGCGCTTCCCTCTTATCTCTTGCAACCTGATCCTCCTGGGTCATCCTGATTAGGTCTCCTGGCTAGCTCAGTGTCCCCAGAGCCACCACCCGCCCCTCCCGGAATCCCTCCCCCACCTCTGTGGTCCTGTCTCTTTAGAATTTCTCTGTGAGAGAATGGGAGCTGGCCAAACCCTTTTCCCTCCCAGGCCTCTGACATTTCACAGAAAGACAGGCAGCTGGCTTGTCCTCAGTCCCTCCTCCTCTCCAGGGCAAGACCTTAATTCCAGCCAGGAGAGTGGAAAGGAGCTGCTGTTATCCTTCTGCCCGTGACCCTTAGAGCAGAGGGCAAATAAGGTGCAAAGCAGCCGTAAAGATGTACTGGTTTTCTGGATTTGTGAAAGGTGTCACCCCAGAAGGTCTCTCTTACCCTGGGGAGCAGGCTGGGTTATGGGCAGAGCTCGGGGGCCTTGGGGAGCTGTGTCTTGCTCAGACTCGTCAGTAGACAGTCCGCTGTCAGCCTCAGTGTCCAGTGAGCCGATGGTCTCCTCCAGGAAGAGCAGACACTCTTTCTCTTCAGCGGACAGGAAGTCGTAGCTGCTGTCACTCTGGAATGAGGCGTGGAGAACAGAGAGGGAGAGGGAACTGTGAGAGGCAGCTCCACAGAAACTGGTGGGGCTGAGAACACCCTGCGTCCTGAAGGAATGCTGAAGAGCTGGAAACCTTTCTGAGAGGCTTCTCCGCAAACCTGTGGGCATTGCTTCCTGAAACTGCAGGCACGGACCAGGCAGAGGCTGCCGAGCTGTTGGCCCGCGAGTTCCCAGTGCTAGGCAGCCAGATGGCAACTGACCTTTTTTGCCCAGTCCTGCGTGGAAGGCTTAGAGGCACCGATCCCAGGTTCTAATTCCAATTCCTCTGTGTGAACTATGTCAAGCATTTCACTTTCTATGTTTCCGATTTAGCTCTAAATTATATGGACAACATAATGATTTGACCTTAAACTTGATGGTATCGTTTTTAACTTTCCAAAGGACTTTTGCATTACTCCATCTGGTATGTCAAGGACAGCAGGAGGACAAACAAGAAACTGCAGCCAACCACTGGCTGTCAGGCCAATGGGAACAGTGGTAGGACTAGCCACAGATACATTTACTAAATAATTTACTCTTGACTTTGAAATGCATTCCATACAGGATTTTTTTTTTCCTTTGTGTATTTACTTTCTTGATGGCATTTGGCTCTGGCTAACAGTCGAGTAAGTGTGCATTTCTTAAGCAAATATTAACTTGAAGCGGGGAGGGTAGAGAAACTGGATGGGTATGGGAGGAGGAGAAAGCAACTTAGTGTGAAATATCAAGAAGCTATTAAAGTAAATAATTGTCGTGATGAAAAAGCACATAGGGGTATTTGGAAATAAGTGTTATGGCCATTTTAAATGGTTATTGCTTATGTTCTACAAGGCTGGCAAGATCCAAAGAAGAGTCGCTCTATGAAGTTGAAGGTTGAAGGGAAAACCAGAAGGGAAATGGAAATGTGAGAAATTTGGCCTGAGTCTCTGAGTTCCTGGCATGTATCTCAAATCTCTTCCTAATATTTGAGATACTTCAGAGTTATATATTTCCAGACCCAGTCAGATGGCCAGGGAAGATTTCGAGACAGCCCTAAATACATCCTGGGAGATGGTCGTTGGAACACTACCAGTTCCCAGGGCTCCTTAAAGAACCATTGTCAGTTGGCAAAAGCGAGGCTTACATATCAAAGGAAGCCCCAGGTATAGCCTTTGGAAGCCCTGAAGTCAATTCCAAGGGTTCCCTGAACAAAATCTTCTTCATTGCCCTTTTCTTCCTAAAATAGCCTTGCCAAAGATTAGCCAACTCTGAATTTCTCCTTTGTGGATGAAGCACTTTGAAAACCTATAATCCTTGCCACATTCTATGTCCGGTCGTATGGAACTGCCCATACTGGCCTCAGCCTTACAGAAACAGAAAGAGGTCTCTGGGGACTTCTCAGGTCAAAAAGAAATGATATACAGACTGTCTGCACTTTGGATTGCGCGCGCGCGCGCGCGCGTGTGTGTGTGTGTGCTGCTTTCTCTATTCGATTTTTACATACCCAAACTCACAGACTATATTAAACATCCTTGACATTTGGGAGAGATCCTTATAATCCTTAAATTTCCAAGTACCTCTACAGGATATAAAGCAATAGGGCATAAATTCTCAAGGTTACTATGTATGTGATGAACACCAAGAACCAAAGAATGCCTACGTTCGGACATACGGCGGACTTGGCTCTTTCACACCAGCCTTAGAGCAACTGAGATTTAAATTCATTCTCAGAAGAATTACAGAGTACTACATGCCACTCTCTGTTAAACATGATGACTTTGGAAGATTCGGAATCTCTGCTCATGGAGATAGGCTATTTCTTCTCCACACAGAGGCACGTGCTAAGTGCTGTCTGTGCCTGTCCTGTACTCTTCCAGAGGACCCTATGAATTCGCGGTTTACATTATCCCCACCCTATAACTGAGGAGACTCAAGTTTACAGAAATTAAGTAATTTGCCCAAGGCCATTTGGCTTATAGGTGGAGAATTCAGACCTGCTCGGCTCCAGAACCCAGGCTCCTAATTACTCTGTTCTCTTTGATCTTCACAAAAAGAATACGGCTTGCTTGCTGCAGGAGACTTGGGGAACACCAGTGCTCTGGGACCTACCATCCATCCTTTCCACCTGGACCTCTGATCATGGGCCCTTGCTCACACCTCAACTTAGCCCCCAATGAATAAAACCTGGGAGCAAGTCTCATCTGCCCTCCTGCTCTCTGGGGGCGGTCCCACTCTATTCTCTAGAAAACCGGACTGACTCAGACACACAAATGCTCACGGGGGTGATTCACGCCCTGATGATGAGGAAGATGAAAGCTGAGGAGCAGTGAGGCTGGCGGGCGGTGGGCAGGGCAGGGCAGGGCAGGGCAAGGGTGGGGCGGGCGGGGCAGGCGTGCAGAGAGCCGGCGGGCGGCAGGACTGAGGGTACTGGCAGGACTGAGGTACGTACAGATCCAGAGCGGGTGGACGTGGTGCTCATGATGCTGTCACGGCTGCCGACGCGGGTCACGGGTTCTGAGCCAGGCCCCGCCAGCCACAGCTCGCTCTGGGGCATCGCCTGAAGCAAGGTGCGGGGGGCGGTGAAAGGGGCTCCCAGAGGGGAAGCGAAGGGAAGTGAAGAATGTCCCAAGCTGGCCTGAAAAGACAAGAATCAAAGCCACGTGTGAGCCGAGCTGAGGCTCTCCGGCAAGGCTCTGCCCAGGCCCTGGAGCAGCGTGGCGGCGGGGACGCCCAGCAAGCAGAGCGCTGGAAGAGGCCGTGCACAGGGGTCCCCCAAACCTCCCAGCCTGCGTGGAAGGACACAGAACCCGGCTCGCACGCATGCAGAAGGGCGGCGTTAGCGGAGGTGGGGTGGGGAGGGCGGGGTGGCAGGCAGGAGTAGTCTGGTCGGAGAGAAAATTCCATCCCTTCTCCTAGTGGCCTTCTTTCTCTCAATCTGGAGGCTTAACCTACATCTCCATGACTACAAACAATACAGAGTAAGGGGCCCATAGCATGGGTTCTGGAGGTAGTCAGGTCTGGATTCAAATCCCACTTCCACCATGGCCAGTTATGGGACTCGAGGCCAAGTACTCTTCTACCCCGTTTTTCCCATTAAATTGGGCGAATGTAGGGTTAATGAGAACAGCACAGCTTAGTTGGTAGTAAATGCTCATTTAATGAATAAGATAAGATCTGCTACTGTTCTTATAATAAGAGAAAGACAAGATCCACCTAGGATCAAAATGAATTGAAGTCAGGCAAGAGTTTAGAGAAGAGGGGTTTGGGTTAAGTGGGAGAGAAGGAACAGGGTCCTCAATTGTACCAACCACACAGGGTTGTCAGAAACATGTACAATAGGCCCCACATAAAACACATTGTGCAGTAGGAGTTAGCTGTCATCCAAGCCAACACCATCAACATCAGCCCCCACTCCCACCCCAACCACGGCCACCATCAATCACCTCCCTAGTCTGGGGGGCACACACATGACCCCAGAGGCTGATACAAAGCCAGTTTCCCTCTTGCGTGCCACCCCTCTGATGTTGTGCTAATTTCCAGTGAGGTTCCCTAACCTTTGTCAAATGAACAAGAGAAATGGCCTACACAGCTTCCTCCTGACTCCAGCTCGCAGGGGCAAATAAGTTTCCAGTTCACTGTACCAACAGTAATAGCAAAGGAAGGCAGTGGCATCTTCCTTCTGAAAATCTCAAGGTCTGGAAAGGTCCCAGGTGACTCTCTTATGTTAAAATGAAATCCTGGAAGAACTAAGTTTAAAAGACGGTTGCAAGGTCAAGTCGAGAATATGCGAAGAGCTGGAATTGAAATCCAGTTTGTCTGGTTCTGACTCCATATTTTTCCATGACACCATGCTGTATTTTCAACTACCTTTCCTAACCTCCCAATAGTAGGTAAAATGTCCTAGCAGTAACGTGTTCTGTTTGAGATCTTGGGACCTGGGGTTTGGGTCCCGGGGAGGCTGTCCCTTCAGCTTCTTCCAACAGTTGCTTCCAGTGCCAAGTCAGGTTTGGGCTGTGCTGGGTGAGTCCGCCTGCCAGCCATGTAGAGCCCATAAGCACGTGGCCTCATGGTGCTCCTCTCCTGCTCTGGAGGAGGCCGGCAAGTGGGGCAGGTAGGGAGGAGCAGGACAATGGGGAAAGAAGAGGAAAATATCCCAGTGAGCCAGATGCATGGAGTTCATAAATGTCCAGACCCTCTCAGGAGTTAGAGACAGGACCAGAGAGGACAGAGACAGCAAAGAAGCACAGTGACAAATCAACATTGGGTAAGGCAGTCCTTCAGTTTACTCATGAGGTTACTTTCCCAACCTCAGAACTCCAAAGAAACAGAAACGTGAGGAATCATGTGGATGGAGGGCAGTCACCTCAGCTATCCACTCCATTCCTGACTGTCTAGATCCAGAAGGTACCCATTCTTAACATTCTGTAGGGCTGAGGTCCTTACAGCCAAAGAGGTCCATTGCTCATAAGCCTAGGCACACAGAAGGCACTCAAAAAATGCTGGACATGGGGCTCCTGGGTGGCTCAGTGGGTTAAAGCCTCTGCCTTCGGCTCAGGTCATGATCCCAGGGTCCTGGGATAGAGCCCCGCATCGGGCTCTCTGCTCAGTGGGGAGCCTGCTTCCTCCTCTCTGCCTACTTGTGATCTCTGCCTGTCAAATAAATAAATAAAATCTTTAAAAAAAAATGCTGGACAAATGACTATTGAGTTAAGCTGTTGGAAGGCCTCCTTTTTCTTTTTTTCTTTCTTTATTTCTTTTTTTTTTTTTTTTTACTTTTACCTTATTACTATAAAGTCTTTCCTATGTATTATATTTCCCTGAGGATATATGGCTCAATGGAACTGAGCCAATGCTTCAGTTAAACTAACATTTATGAGCACCTAAGAGGCATGGAACAAGCCAAAATAATAAGGCAAGGGCATTGTTTCCAAGATGTCAGTGTAAATCCAAGGGTATAGTTTTTCGCTCTAGTTCTCTTAAAAAGTTTCTGTACAATTGTAACTGCTGATTATTAATACTGTACTTAATACAGTAATTATTGATGCTGTACTAATCACTGTAGTTAATATCATATTCTCTGTGAATGGGTGACCAGATGGTGCCTCTTCCTTTCAGAAACAGTTCCTACCCTTGTTCTTCTAAGTACTCTTCGGACTGTACGGTAGCTTGCTAGCTTCTCCTTCCTCCTGGGGCAACCTGTCACACTCACAATTTCGGGACTAAGTAGTGGGAAGTAACTCAAGCAGCTGGAAGAGAGAGAAACAGCATGAACAGCACTGCTTCAGAAACAACACAGCCCGGTACAGCTTACAAAGTGCTTTCAGACATGCTGCTGAGACCTTCAGAAGAGCCTGATAATCGAGGCAAGATGTGATACTTTCTTCTTTGACAGATGAGAAATCCGGAGTTCTTTCCACTTCCCCTTCCACAGGGAAGCAGGGGATGACCTCTCATGGCCTAGGGAGGACGCCTCTGGGTCCAGCCCTTCCTGGGACTCGAGAGAGCCATGTACCTAAAGAGGGGGGTCATCAGCCACCCCTGACTAAACACTAAAAGCCCGAAGATCACCCTTCTCTTTCTACTTCACACCTTAAACCCTTGAAATCATCTGATTCTGCTTTATGCTTCCAGGCCAGCTGTATGTCCCCACAGTAGATGTTTCCAGAGTAAACAAATGACAACAAATGTCACTGAAGATTGTGTCATTGGGCACTGGGGCCCCTGCAGAGCTGAATCTGAACCTCAACCCAGGCCAAATGCGCCCTAAGGTGCTTGCGTCTTATCTCCAGGCCTCATTTTCTGATCCAAAGAGCCAGAACCCTAAGAGTCTCCTCTCTTCACCCCACCCACCCTTGCACTCTCCCTCGCCACTGTGGCCAGACCTGGATGCTGCATTTCCTTCCAGCAACTTTACAACCTTGAAACCTGGGGACTGTCTCAGGGCAGCCATCGAAACTTGAGGTATTCCTACCTGATAAGAAGTCTGAGAAACAAGAAAAACACTCAAGGTGAGAGTTTGATATCTTTTAACCCTTGACCTCTTTGGGGGATTGGAGGGGAGGAGAAAAACGGGTTATGAAATAGGCACAGCCTATAGCCAGGGCCATCCGTGCCAAAGCACATTAAACATTAACTACACTGCTGAAACCAGCCAAGTCTTGGAGGAGAGTAAATAGAGAGCATGTGGGGTTCTGGCATGGGTGGGGGGTGGCGGTGGGGGGCTCCGCCCCATTCCTCTTTGGCTTTACTGTACCTTCTAAACAGGCCCAAGGCCCTCTTGTCACCCTCCTTCTGTGAGCCCACCCCTCCCCCCCATATCTCTCAAGAGCTCAACTTCTCCCCACTAGTCAAAGAGTTGTCCTATTCCTCTCAGACCATGTGCTTGCTGACTATCCAGATATATACCTCCGGCTGGGGAACATCCGAAGAAAACTGCCAGGAGGACTACAAGCTGCACTGCATGTATATGCTTCTCCATGAGCACATGGCCAACTTTCTGAGTGTGTTTAGTCAAAGTTATAATCTTCTATTGCACAGGTGGGTTTGAGGCAAAGGCTCAGTGGACCTATCTTCTGCACAGAAGAGCTTTGCTAACACTCCAGATTATCTTATCGCTGACAAGTTCACCGTCAATGGCAGCCTTCACTCAGTGAGTTTGGTGGGCTGGTTCTGTGGTTTGGGCTCAACTCAAACCAAAAGCTCCAGCTGCTAGGACTAGGAAACCCGGCACACTGGCTCAGGGCTGGCCGGTGCCAGGCCCCAGGGGTCTTCCCACTTCGCTCTTTCCTGCAGCAGGAGGAAAAGAGGCGCAGTTAGGGACCGGAATGTTAAACTCCTCCCTGCCCAAGGTGGATTGTAGAGAGCGGACTTGCTACTCTGAATTGACTTCGACATCCGGTTTCCTTGTGCCAATAACCTGCCACGCATGCTGTCGGTGGGGACCCCCGGAAGAAAACAAAGCCAAGCCACCACGGCAGTGTGGTTCTCCTCTCCGTGGACTCTGCCACCCTACTTTGGCCCGAGCCCCACTGAGAACGCCTACCAGTTTCAAGGACTACCGTGAAATATTAATGTTGGTGGGCTCCTGGCCCAGCCCAGCCAGTGGCTTCTGGTTTGCCAGTCTCTATGTCTAACAGCAGGCAGAGTCAGAACATTAACTGAGTTGAATCTAAATAAACTCAGCTTTGCACCTAGATTATCCGTGGGTTTTCCAGAGATGAACTGGTAGTCTGAGGTGGGGTTTTCTGAGCCTCACATAGCCTTACAAACAGCCTTACACGCTTGTCCGAAGAGAGCTCCATTGTCACGGTACCATTACTGAACACACACATCCACTGCACCCTTTATTTAAATAAAAATAGACATTGAGTCGATAAAGCCAGGGGAAAATGTCCTGTTAGAAATGGAATGGAGAAACTAAGTCACTTTTCTCCCCTGGGAGAGCCCCCAGTTTGACTCCCTGCACTCTATTCTTTTCCAAGAATCACGACTCAATTTCAATTGCTCAGAGATGGAAATTTCCAAAACAAGCCTATTGTATTTTCGTGTTGACTGCGAAATGTGCTTATCCAACTGAAATAGGCAGATGAAAAAAAATATGCATCCCAGCCCTGGTCTCCACAAAATCATTCCAGTCTTAAGAAGCTATCAGCCTGCTCTGATCCCAGACTCGACGTACAGAGTTGAGGAACAGAGAGGAAAGCCCCCTGGCTGGGGTGCACAGGGCTCCCCACAACCCTGTGGCTCTCATTTCCCACGAAGCACCCCTTCCTGCTGAAGCATGAGCAATAGTTGGTTAGTGATTAACTCACCTTCACTGGATGAGGGGCTGAAGAGAGGAAAGAAATACCCTTTTATTTCAAAGGGCAGAGACGGGAGACACAGACTGCTTCCCCTGCCTTCCTCTGTTTTCTTCTTTTGACCTCCTCCAGACTTACCTGGACAGGTAAATGCTTCATCTGGGCTGCCCCACCCCACCCTGCCACTGACTCACAGCCAATCCCGGCCTTCCCTCCCTACTTCTCATTCCAGCTGTTTCTGCGGGGAGGGCGGGGGAGGGGAATGGGCAGGGCGGGGCTGCCCTCGCGGAGCCAATCATCTCTTGCCCTCCCCTTCCTCCGTTAGAGCCAATTAAAAAAAGAAAAAGAAAAAGAAAAAGGAAAGCTGGAAGGTGAAGACACACTTTTGGGTTTAGACTGGAAGACGAGAGTTGGCAGGGAAGGAGTAGGAAAAAGATATTATTTTTTAAATTTTCAATATAAAGAAACACAGACAGGCAGTGTGCTTTTTCTTTGTGTCTGTTTGAAACTCGATTCTCTACCTAGAGCGGCTTTCCTTTACTTGGAGGTTCAGGGGTCTCCTGAATTCTCCGAGTTAAAATCTGCTGTGGCCGGTTTAGCTTTTCTGGCTGTTCAGAAGCACTTTCACCGTCAAGCCTTTTCCTATCAGCTCTTACGACTGGCACCTCCACTCAGGACTGCTAGAAAAGGTGTCTGAGCTCGCTGGAGCTGAGACACCCTTGCGCCACTGCTTGGCAATGGGGGGCATGAAACCATTTTCTCCCCCCAAGAGGCCCCTGTGCTGATGAGAAAGTGACTGGACAGTCTCGGGGGAGGGAACATGGATGCTGTCATTTGGGTCTCTGGTCTCTTTTAGCTGTTCCTAGAAGGTAGCAATGAATATGAAGACATAAAAACAAAATAAAGTACCAACTGTGTAGCAACCTTTCTCTTTCCATAGGCAGACTCTTTGCATCTGTTGTTAAAACTACCAGAAGAGAATAGGGAGAAGGGAGTAGGTGGAAGAAATCACTGCTTTCAGGAAAAAAACCTCCGTCCAGGTATGGAGGCCACTTTTATCTAGAAGGCCACTTTTAGAACTAGGGACATAGGACTTTTGCCTGGAAGCTGTTTTTTCCTGGATAGAGGCTATCCTTGATACCAAAAGGGCAGGAAGAAAAGTAAAAATCAAATCAGATAATAATCACCAACATTTATTGAGCTCTTGCTATGTACCAAGTATTATGCTGTGCTAAGCATTTTCATGCATCATTTCACTTAATCTTCAAAAGGCAGGCACAGTAATACACAAATTTTATGGGAGGTGAAATAACTTGGACAAGAGCACTAGCTGGGAGGTAACAGAGCAGGGATTTCGATACAGGCAGCATGACGTCAAGCTTGCCATGCATCGGTATGATGTCAGTCTGCCTCTGTTTTGGAGAAATTCCCAAGTAGGATATGTGAAACCCACAGCTAATTTGCAGGCTTAATTCTAACAATTAAATTAATCTTTTCCCATCTGATTTCCATCTTGTAGCGATTCATAACTCTATTAACAAGATGACACATGCCTTCCATCTTTTCTCTTCCTGTGATTGTGGTTGGGTAGGAAATAAGTGCAATGATCCTGGGGCCAAGACAGAGAAGAAATGGGGCAGGACTAGTGAGGAGGAAGGAGGAAGTCTGGCATAACCAAGTACCTCTCAGCAGCCTATGGGTAACGAGCTGACTGTGCACTAAAGGGTGGTGACCTCTCTTCGTGGTGTATCACTCAAACATGTATGATGTGATAGTGGTGACAAAACAGGAAAGACACCTCTATCCACATCAACAGGAGTTCAGTGCAATTGGAGTTACACCTGTGGATGGAATCACCGAGTTGATCCAGCTTCGTAGATGTGCGATTTGAACATTTGCTAGAAAAATGAATTTGACTTAGAAGCATTAACCTCAAAGATGATAGCATTGTTTTATTTATGAACGAACACAGCTTTTCAGTTTATAATAAAATTAGTATAGGGGCGCCCGGGAGGCTCAGTGGATTAAAGCCTCTGCTTTCGGCTCAGGTCATGATCTCAGGGTCCTGGGATCAAGCCCTGCATGGGCCTCTCTGCTCAGCGGGGGGCCTGCTTTCCTTCCTCTCTCTGTCTGCCTCTCTGCCTACTTGTGATCTCTGTCTGTCAAATAAATTAAAAAAAAAATTAGTATAATCAGGAAGGGTTCCTATCGTTTCACAGGTAGAACTAGGGACATAGATAAAATGATTGTTCTGTTCCTCTCTTTCCTTTTAGACATACATCTCTTACTGAAAATTATGAAATGTTTCCAATACCCTTGCATAACAAACACCACTGTACGAACACCCAGTTCAAGAAACAGAACATTGCAGTTGAAGTTACTTCCAAACGTTGCCCCCCCTTCTCTTCTACCTCCTCAAAACACACATATGCCCCTGCTGAAATGAACCACTATCCTGAATTTGATGTTCTTCCTTCTCCATATCTTTAAATGTTTTATCCTGGAATCTTTTTTGCTTTGCTCTTATTTTGTTTTTCCTTGGAAAAATACCAAGTCTCTAAAGGTTTCAAGAGAATTAGAAAGGAGACCTGGACTAAAGAAAAGACAGGCCTTCCAAAATCAGAAACACTTAAAGACTAAGGCTGCACAGTTGATGTAGGTCACCATTTGAGGAGAAAAGTGTCATTGCTTTTTGTATTTGAATTCCTGTCTGATGACCTGACTGTGTGAGGACTAATTAGAATCCAGTTGGCCTGACTCATCTATGTCTTTCCTCCTTCGTATGCTGTTGTGGCATGGTCATCTCCTTGACCACAAGTGGCCAGTGTATGATTTCCTTCCTCCGTACAACCTCCTACAGAGGCATCTCATTTCCCCTACCCAAGGGCATTTCTCCTACACACACACACACACACACACACACACACACACACAACTTCAAAACCAAAATGTACCACAATCATTTGTTAATCTTTCCCCTTTTGTCCCTTATAAAATTGAGCTCTCTGCAAAATAGCTGGAGAACTCTATTCTAACCATTTGTGATACCTAATTCATTTACATTCTAGTCACATCCTGTCAGTGTCTCTTTTCCTTTTCTTCTCCAAAGGAAAAATGAAGGGACTTTGAACATGTGTTACCATCATCCTTAAGAAACAAAGGGTGCCCACCAAGTTCACGGTATTGAGCATGATATTATATGCTGGGCTTGAGTGTTTTTCCAACATATCAGGGGAAGAGGAGATTTTATTCCTCAAGTAGTAGCAAGAGCTGGCTTTAAAGAGAAGACAGCTAAGGGAAGGGTTCAGATGAGGGTGATTATAATTTGGCGATAAGCCATGGAATTGATAGTCCATATTAAGACATTGAATAGATCATCAAGTGCTCACCAAAGCAGTATTAATGTTAAGTCTAAAATAATTAGAGGGGAAATAAAGGGTCTAATTAAGTGGGCTGGATGAAGAAATTCTGAAGTTAATCATGAAGTAGTTCTTAAGAGTAGATTTTTTTCCTTTCTTTTTTGAGATCAGTGTCCCTTTGGCCCACCTATCATGGAAATTTGCAGGATTCAGCAGTCCTTTGCTTTCCAGTGCTAATGAAAGTTTGAGACCTGAGATCATCTGTTAGGATCAGACAGTTTTGCAAGCAATGCCAAATCTTAACATGTTCAAAACTGAGCTCATCTTGTCACCCCACGCTTACAAACATGTTCTTTCTCCCCATGCCAGCTATCGCATCACCGTATTCTTACGCAGACTCCGTGCTTCGTAGCAGTCCTCTGCTATCTCCTGTGAGAACATTCCAGCTCTTCCTCCTCTCTATTCTGCTTCAGGACTGCATTAGTTGTGGGATCGTGGACCATTGAAGATGTGACAAGATTACAGGAATGTCTTGTTTCACATCCTCCATTTTATAGGTGGATTTATAGATTATCTGAGTTGTTAATCCTCTCAATACTTGGATACATTTTCATAGCATTCAGGATTAAATTCAAAGTCCCCATGTGACAGAGAAAGACCTTCATGAGCAGGCCCTACATGTTTCTCCTCTCACATATTCAGCCATCTTGTTTATTATAGTCATATCTAATATTTCTGGAACTACCATGCTTTCATATTTCTGGGACTTTGCACATGCTGTACCCTCTGCTTGTACGCATTCCTTTGAATGAATTCCTGGCTTAGTCTTATCCTTCTTTCAAGTTTCAATTTAAGTACCACCTTCTTTTGGAATGGAATGTTAGGTGCTGCTTCACTATAATCTCCTAACACAGCATATACATTTCTGAATTTAACCCACTAGGATATAACTGTCCTCTTTTTCCTCCATGTAAAATTTGAATTCATGAAGACCATCAGATATTTCTGGGTGTAACTCCTCAATTGTATTATAGTAGTTATATATTAATGCCCAAACTGATGACGAACATTTTGGAAACTGAGGTGCTTTACTTAAGAAAGTTGCCCTAAAAACTTCATTTTTGGAGATCGTGTTGGTAGACAAGTCATCTACAGCCACAATTTTGCTTATTATTTTTTCTGAATCTTGTCTTTTGACATACTACTACCCTGTACCTTCCCATTCCCATCACATTTACAAGCCCACTCTCCTTTGCACCTGTTTTCTTCTTCTATTTTGGTACAACAAAAAAAATGTTTTCCCAGTAAAATCCATGTGTGCTCTGGATCTCATCTCACAAACTCTATCCTTTTATTTTTCTCTCTTACATCATCTTTCTGACCTTTCTACTAAAGTAATGCCCACCAGGAGCTGCTCAGATGGCTTAGTCGGTTAAGTGTCTCCTTTGGGCTCAGGTCATGATCTCAGGGTTCCGGGACCATGGAGCCCTGTTCTGGCTCCTTTCTCAGTGGGGAGTCTGTTTTTCCCTCTCCCTCTGCTCCTCCCTGCTGCTTGTGCTCTTTCTCTCTGTATCAAATAAATAAAATCTTTTTAAAAAGAGTTAAAAAATAATGCCCATCAGCATTTGAATATACAACACTTAAGTGTAGTGTTTCTGAAGTCAAAGTGTCTGATTTGATTCTCTGTTTTTTCACATAAAAAAATGCTGACAGATGGGCTTTGAGATATACTATGTTTACTTTTCCTTTTCTATTTATCTTTTTTGTCCTTCCATTCTTGCCCACTGTGTAGGTCTCCTCTCAATATGTTCAAATACAGTATACGATTAGTTTCATCATGAAGAAAGATTTTCCAGAGCATTCCGATTTACTTCCATCTGGATAGGGTTTTCTCTAGACCATTGCATGGCTGTCATTTTCATATCTGCTTTCATCATCCTACTGGGAAAAATCCTTTTACCTCTCTTTTGTTGGACTAACTGGATCTCATATCTTCCTCTTTCCTTAGTTAACGCTCTCAGTTTTGTTAAAACACATTTTCCAGTAGTTTCCCAAGAAAGTGCATAAGATCATACATGTCTTTTTTTAAAAGATTTTATTTAATTTTATTTATTTTTTAAAGATTTTATTTATTTATTTGACATAGAGAGAGACAGCGAGAGAGGGAACAGAAGCAGGGGGAATGGGAGAAGGAGAAGCAGTCTCCCCGCTGAGCAGGGACCCCCCCCCCCCCCCCCAAGAGAGACTATCCCAGGACCCTGGGATCATGACCCAAGCCAAAGGCAGACGCTTAATGACTGAGCCATCCAGGGGTCCCTGAAATATCAATATTCTAGCTACACATTTGATTGATAGCTTGTCGGGGTATAGAATTTTAAGTAACATCTGCTAGCTTTCAGTACTGCTATTGCAAAGCCCAAAGCATCTGTGATTCTAAGTTTAAGGCTTTCTGTTTTCAGTATCCTGAGTTTTCCTAATGATATGCTTTGGAGTGGAGTCTATATTCTGGGTACTCAGTAAATCCAGTCTGGAAATTCATGACATTCAGTATTTTCTTGAATCATTTCTTTGATGAATTCCTACTATGCATTTTTTTCTCTTTCTCTTTTTCTTGTTCTTCCTTTAGGAACTTCTATTATTTGGATATTATTGGACAACCTCCTGGACCTCAAACTCTGTTTTGGTACTGAGAGATTTCTTAAAATATCTACAATTTCTATTGTATTTTCAGTTCTAAGAATTATTGTTTTTTTTCTCTGAATTTTTATTACATTTTCTCCAGTTTTACTGATGCAAAATCTTATTACTTTAAGAATCTCTGTGTAAACATAATGTTAGTGTTTTCCTGCCTCCATAATTTCTAATTTCTCTAAGTCACTTTTTCCTTGTTTGTTTTGGATTCTGTGTTTCTTAACCAACTGAGCCACCTAGGCATCCCAGATTCTGTGTTTCTTATTAAAGAATATATTCCGATGTCTGATAATTCTTGGCTATTCACCCCAATTTAAGAATTTGTCAACAAAAAGCTAAGTTTTGAGGCACAGCTGGGCCTGGTTGACTGTAAACTTTGCTAAAGAGTGATCTCCTAGGACCATTTGGTTGGAAAATCTTTGATGCCCACAATGGCCTGTTTGGATTCCTCAGAGAGGAGTTTTCCAAAATCCTTCCTGTAGGGCATCCTTCTGGCAGTTGGCATTCTTGGATCCTATTGGCAGAGGAATGTTATTTGGTCCCAGCATCTAGTGTATAAAAATCTCACTTCATCCCCTTAGCTTTAACACAGAGACCCTATTTACCCCGAAAGGGGATGTAGCAAGCAAGCTCTTAGCTGCTCTGAGAGGAAGAGAAGATCTGAGAGGTGTTACTGTTTCTTAACCGTACTCTTCAATCATCTTCCTGATTTTTTCCCACCTCTGTTTTCAGGGGTCTTAATGCCACCGATCCTTGAATTTTTGAGGGGGAACTTCATGGAAAAAATAGAGTTGCTGGCTTAGGATCAGCTTTTCCAAATGTGCTAGGTCACTTAATACTCACCCAACTGCCAGCTAGCTTCCAAAATTTTGTTGCTATTTTTCATCCCACCATCTCTTTGTCCTTCAGTTTTATGCCCTCCAATAACTCTTAGAGAGTTACTGTGAAGACTGCATGAGGTAATACATGAAACATGCTTATAACATTGTAAGCACTCAACAAATACTATTATAATTATTGCCATCCCATCACTTAAATAGGTTCCTGCAGCAGCCTCCTCCTAACTGGTGCTCCACTTCCATTCTTGACCCCTTCAATCCATTCTCCTGAGGGCAGTTCAAAGAACTTGGGAGAAACCTAAATCGGAAGCTTTACTTAATGTGCTATGATGTCCTCCCAGTTATCTTAGGATAACTTGATTTTTCATTTTAATTTAATTTTTTATTTTTTAGAGAGAGAGAGAGAGAATGTGTGAGCCTGGGGGTGTGGAGGGACAGAGGGAGAGAATCTTAAGCTGACTACATGTCCAGCATAGAGCCCGACACAGGGCTCGATCTCACAACCCAGAAATCATGACCTTGGATAAATATCCAATCAGGAGTTGGATACTTAAACAACTGAGCCACCCAGGCACCCCAGGATAACTTTATTCTTCAGTTATACATTGATTTCATTCATTCATAGGCTCGTTCATCCAAATATGTAATGAATATTCCCTACGTGTCCAGTAGTTTGTTAGGTCTGAGAATACAGTGGCAAGAAGGGAGAACTGATCCCTGCCCTTGTGGACAGACTATTTGGGGACAGGGACACACCAATGGCTAGACCAGCCTGGAAAATGTTTCATTTCCTCCTGCAGTGTAGTGTTTGCAAATGCTGTACCACTCTTCAAATGACTAACTCCTATTCATGCTTCAGGTTTCAACTTAGTCACTTTCTCAAAAAGACTTTCCCAGATTCACCGCTTTTTTTTTTTTTTTAAGATTTTATTCATTTATTTGACAGACAGAGATCACAAGTAGGCAGAGAGGCAGGCAGAGAGAGAGGAAGAAGCAGGCTCCCTGCCAAGCAAAGAGCCCAATACAGGACTTGATCCCAGGACCCTGAGATCATGACCAGAGCTGAAGGCAGAGGCTTAAACCTCTGAGCCACCCAGGCGCCCCCCACATTATTAATCTCCTAATTAGAACCCCCCCACACATTATTCTCCTCCTAACACCTGTATTTCTAATTCTTTATGGCATTTGTGTTCCCCCAACTCAGGTATACCCAGCACCTAGGGCAGTTCCTGAAACTTAGCATTCAAAAATGCTTAGTGAATGAGTGACTATCCTTGTCAAATCCCAAGGTATTTGACAGCATACAAGAAATAGCTCGATAAGGGCTTGTTAAAATTAAACTGCTTAACAATTTATCACAGATAAATTATGACATTAGCTGCTTCTAGCCAAATCCAAGATGGTTTTCCCATTCTTCATTGTTATGCATTAAGAGTAAGAAAAATAAGGCTGGATCCTAAAGGATGGATCTAATGGCAAGTGTCACTTTGGCAGAAGGTCAATATAATTCAGAGTCTGCTCCATAGTTTTGCTGGTTTAAAACCTTGGTTTGATTAGTTTGCTACATACTAGTCAAGCTCCAAGAGAAGTAATTCAAGGCAATAAAATTCCCAAGAGAAAGACTTATCAATTCCAATGCGGAAGACTTAAGTTATAGTAGAAGGAAGTTGGGAATTCTAATTTCTAATGTAATTCTAATTCTAATTCTTCATTCTAATTCTAATGTAATGTCCCATGCACAATTAGGATGAGTAATTTTGTGAAATATCCTATATAAAGGACTCTAAAAAATTCTTACTCCTGATGAGATCAGGCACAGGTATGGTATGGTTATAGGTATGGTTACAGGTATAGGTATGGCTATAGACAACTATTCTTATTCCACAAGGGACACACTTTCTACTTAATTCAGTATAAATATCCAACAGAACTGAAATGAATTGTGCTAGAAATATTCACTGTTACTTGAAAAGGTGCTTCTTCCTTCTGGACTTTTAAAAATAAACAATGACAAATTCTTGCTACATCCCCTCACCATTGATGATAGAAAAATTTTATTATTACATCATTTGTTTCATACCTGATATTTTCAAAATTATTTCTTCTCCTCTTTCTCCTTTTTTTAAATATAGATTTTATGGCAGCTGTTTCTTGATTATCATGGGAAAGGTGTTGCTGAGGACTTCCATATCCTGTAACATTGGACAAGGTAATTCAAACAAACTTCCCTTGCTGAAGCAGTGTGGATCTAAAATTATAGTGAATTTGAAGAGTTGCCAGGCATGGAATAGGATGACAATAGAAGACAAGTGTGGGGCCCCCAACATTTGGGACAACTTTTCCCCTGGAGATACTTCTCTCTGCCAGATGTGTGGCCGAGATCCTGAGGGGTGCTTCTGACAGTTTCACATAAGCAGGGGATCAGGGATGGGAGTCCGGGATCCACCAACGGATGGGACCTAGTGGACCACCCTTACTGTAGGTTGGGAATTCAAAGAGCTGCCCTGGAGGAGTGAGCATGAACACTTTGAACACTAGCTGCATCGGACTTAGAGTTGTGCTGATGTCTATATACTCTACTTTATGAGCCAATTAAGGGATTATCAGGAAAAATTTTTTCCATAGATCGTATTTAACTTCAGTGTTGACTTTGAACCGAGTAAGCTTCAAACTTGAAATTCATAGCTTTCAAGCCACTGCAATTATTCAATTTTTAGAACATGGCCGAGTCACTGTGACACCTGCTCTGATGTCTTAAGATTCACTAATGAAGCCCATCGATGTAATACAAAGAAATGCCATCAAGAAGATCAGAAAACTCTTCTTGGTGTGCAGAAGGAATTTTAGAGGACAGAAAGGCAGAGCAACAGTTAAGAAAGAGGCAGTCACAAAAGCAGAGAAAGGATTTGTTCATGGCTTGTTGCTCACGAATTCTTGACTTTTTTTAAAACTCACACCTAGGAAAATCGTAACTTTAGTGAGCTTAGGGAAGTATGTTACTGTATGGCACTTGATTCCATCAGATTCAGTCAAAATTGTCTATAAACACAATAGAGACAAAGGCAATCCGCGTTAGAACAATTTTTTTTTTTTTAATAGAAAAAGTATTTGGGATGCTTACCTTTCTATTCTTGAACCTCTCACTTTAGGCTTAGCGATATCATAAGATAAGCATAGTATAGACTTCTGCCACACATCTAAGGCCTGCTCTGCAGCCTCTGCTGGGTTACTAAATCAGAACCCAAGTCATTCCATTTTAAACACTAATGGGATAATACAGAGGAAAACACAAAACAGAGAAAATTTGTTTTTCCCCTAGGGAAGAAGTTCCTTGTGTAAGTATCTATTTATTTCACAACTAGCCCTTGAAACAGAATTTTCAAGATATCAGGGACTAAATGACTTCTAGCTCTGTTTCTCACAAAGCAGGAGGCTCTATCACAGCACTCGAGCTGCGGTGTTAAAGCGTCCCCTTCTGTTTGTATTAGGTTTCCATGGTAAGCTTTATTTTCCAATATTCACCCCTTACTGGTCTGAGTTCTTTCTTCTAGAGCCTAAGAGCATAAATCTACTTCACTTTCACCCAATGCTTCCCAGAATGTGAAGTTGTCCAATCAACCTGAGATCTCTTTTTCTTCTCCAGTTCCCTCAGCTCTCACGAGTTCTCAAACTTTAGCTTTTCATGATGTTTTACATGTGAAATCCTCCCCGTCCAAACCCCTAATGCAATGTGACTAAAGCAGTACACATTAACACTACTGCTTCCCTTTCCTCTAGATCTCTTAACTATTAAAATGCAACTGTTTCTGCAGCCCAAGTCACGTCATCCTGTTGGGATAGACTTCAGGTTAAAATATCATTGCTATTTCTTCACCACATCAACTACAGAGTAGTTTTACCTGTGCTGGACTCATATAATAGACTGTTTTAGAACTTCAGGGCAGGGTTTCACATTTGTGATTATTCAATCCTGGGCTTTCTCAGCCTGTTGAGAGTTCTGAATTGTCATTCATTATACTATCAGTATCAGTCTCTTCTGGAGATAGATAGATATATATACACACACACATTTTATGATTTTACTTTATTTATGAGAGAGCGCGTGCACGCGAGCACACAAGCACAG
Source organism: Mustela nigripes (assembly GCF_022355385.1). Taxonomy (NCBI): domain Eukaryota; kingdom Metazoa; phylum Chordata; class Mammalia; order Carnivora; family Mustelidae; genus Mustela; species Mustela nigripes. Next base: position 34,731,479 of record NC_081566.1, on the reverse strand, counting down.
GGAGCGACAGGCAGAGGGAGAAGCAGACTTCCTGTTGAGCCGAGAGCCCCATGTGGGACTCGATCCCAGGACCCTGAGATCATGACCTGAGCCAAAGGCAGATGGTTAACCGACTGAGCCACCCAGGCACTCCTCTTCTGGATTTACATTATCTGCAAATTTAATAACTATCTTTAAGTAGTGGATGGAAAGGGATTGCGTGAGGATGTAGGACTGACCTAAGTCATCAAAGGTCTCTGGAAGTTGATATGGACTCATTTAAACAACTGTGGTTATAGTGGTGGTTCTCAAACTTTATCATGCATCAGAATCTGAACAGATTGTTGGCCTCATTTCTGATTTTGGAGCATTTGCTTTTCTAACAAGTTCCCAGGTAATACGATGAGCACACTTTAAGAAGCATTGCTTTATGGCCATCCCACAGTCCCTGAGATTCCTTACGGACCTTTTTAATGAGGTTTGGTTGACTTATTCTTAGGTTGGATTTATGCTGACCACCCCTTACCCCCAAATGGATTTTGTCCTGGTGCACAAAGATTAGACTACATCATGGTTCCACTTCCAGATTTTTAAAGCTTCAGTTATAAGGAAAGGGTAAATAGTTCAAGTTAGAGTCTTAAACTCCATTAAGTCAATTCCAGGAACTTCAGTGTTGTTTCCAGTAACTCCAGTGTTGTTTCAAATAAGATTAGAGAAGTTTTTCCACAGAGATGTTGCAGTATCCGAAGAGATCTAAGTTCACATAGATCTTAGTCTATTATAAATGAAAGGCACCATTTGGCCTTCCCACAATTACTCTCTTTTGGGAGCTGAATGCATGCCAGAAAATTTGTGGTCAAGGAAGGAAAATTTCAAATGTCCTCCAGTGTCAAAAAGAAGAAACATTTTAGTTTGTTCTGTCAAAGCCATTAAGATTCCACCTACAGAGTGAGATTTGGCAGATGTTGGTACTCTAGTCAAATCAGTGGCCCATTAGCTTTTGGTAATAAAAATGTAACTTGAGTGTGGCGGCCGTCCACTGGTCCTTTGTCCTCACCCCAAAATATGCTCAGACAACAATATTTTCACTTCATTTATTCCTTCAAAACAAGTCACTTCATACAGCATCAGGTATTTAAAATCATAGACCTCATAAATAAAATCAATTCATCTTAATGACAATGGCAAAATCACATGAGTAGTACAAAATGAAGTAAGACATCTCCCAGGTAGCAGCAGTGCATGAACTTTGAAAAAATGCTGGCAAATAGACAAAAGAACAATTTTTAAACAAGACAACACTGTCTATCTTAATGAAGAAACCTATGCCAAGAAACAGAACTTCTGTTTTGCCCTTACCTACTACTTTTTCAAGTCATGTGCTAAGCTCTGAATTTGACAATCCGTGGTTTCCTTTTTGCTTCAGGACTCTCCACCTCCCTCGCCTCCCCTCCATCAATACAGGAAATAGTTATTCTCTATCCCTTTTGACAAACTTATATGTATTTATTTTGCATTTTAAGCTGAATTCAATACTTCTTTAAAGGGAAAACATTACTCTTTTCTAAGGAAATTGTTTTTCCTGTAAACAGCTGGAGTCATGAATGGCACCAAGATGAACTAGAAACCTGACAAGAATTAGGTGCCCTGGTCCTTTAAGTAACTTATAGGCTACAACTTATTGCATATCCTATACCAGGTCTAAGAGCAGGCTCATGTAATCTTAGTAGAAATTCTATACCTTCCTTAGGTTAACTTGTTACCTACAACTTAACCATATCATATCTTCATATCATATTATATCCCTAAGCAACTAGATGTGGCTATTTTTGAAAGTATAAAAAGATATCATAGCAAAATGCTTCTATTCATGGTTTATATATTAATGACAAGCTTCTCAGTTATGGCCCTGCTACATTCTATGCCAAGAAATGGGTGAGAAGGGTTAGGAAGACACAATGCATTGCTTGAAAGTTTTTCAAAGCATGTTCATGACTAAGGAATGTATCCATTTAAGGACCTCTTCTGTTTAAGTGGTACTTCATCCCCCTTTCTCTTTAATCTAAAATAGCAGTCTCCTTTAAATTCACATGGACCAAGACCTAAATCAGCACCCCACAACTCAGTATCAATACAACAATTTCTTCAAAGTCAAATATTCAAAGCATTGTAAACAAAATGCCAGCTAATTTTTGGAAAAGAAACAAATAAAACCCTTTCCCACAATCAGGCAAGGTTTATAGTCTAAATTGAGTTAAATGTGCCAAAATATTATAACTCTTAGTAAGAAAACATCTTTAATGAACTAGCTTATTCAAATCAAGTGTTTCACTTTAGACTTAAAAATGACACTTTTAAGGCTAAAAAATCAGCTCTCTTAAAGCAAGTTTGCTTAGAAACAAATGAAGAGTTTTAAGAATCTAATCTTTTCCAAGTTCATATAGTCATCTTTTTGCTACAAGGACAAATTTGAATACTGCACTGTAAAATGAGAAAGAATAATCACATTATACAAACAGGTAACTCTTTGAATGCTAGGGCACACACAGAGCATGCTCCTAAGTTACTGAAACCAAGTTCCACTGTTATCAAAAACCAGAATGTTGTACCACTGGATACAATACACATTGATGGCAATTGTTGATTAAGAAGAGCTGATTGTTAGCAGCTCAAGAATTATATTTTAATGCCTTGAGCAAGATCCCTGGAGAGGTCGAACATGTAAACTTTTACTTTGTATTTTTTTAAAGTGCTGCAAATAATAACAAATGTGTCTCAACACATGACAGAACATAAATCTTAATATGAAAGTTTAAGAAGGCCACCTGATCCATAAAGAAAACAATTACTCTAATTTTACTTATTCCTCATTCTAACTTTCTCAAAAAAGACACAGAAAACCATGTTTAGCTAGGGCAACTTGCAACATCCATGTTTTAAAGCCTACACAGCATAGAAAGCATATGCTAGATAAGCAAGTTAGGTGTGGGCACTTAGGGGAATTTATAGAGAGATAACACAGAAATGCATTCCTGATGATGACTTTGCTGGGCTTCAACTTCATGGATTAATCAACTGACATGATTATATTAGTTTTTGCCAACAGGGTCAAGCTGACCAGCAGCCAAACTTTCAAGCGGTACCCCTTGACTACGTTCATTTTTCAAGGAAATATTATTAATCATATTTCATTGGAAATAATTAAGAAACCAACTAGGAATGATGAACAAAAGATGTACCATACTGATGTCCTTATATGGCTATCACATCACAAAATTCCCAGGGATAGTAATTTTAATCTCTGAAAATATTCTACCTAGAAGTGTGTCTTTACCACCCTACACCAAATCTCTAAGTCCAGAGAAGAGTAAGGGAAAAAAGAAAAGAGGAGTAGGGGACAGGAAAGCGCAATTCTCATTCATTCAGCCACTAATGCAAACTATCCTCATTTGAATTAAAAAATTCTTGCATGGCACTCAAAAATGGAATAAATAGAAGAAGGTTTTCATTCTGCTCAAGTGCAAATTAAAGAAAAAGTTTCTTTTGATCCTGCTGCAAGTACTAAATCCATAGGTTTTCAAAATTCTGAAGATTAGAATTTATATACATTAATAAAATAATCTCAAGACTATACTAAGTGCAGTTAAAAAAAAAAAAAATCCTTAGATTCTGTGAGGTTTACAAGCTTGAGTTTAGAAAGAGCCCAAGTTTAGGTTTTGAATCCTCAATAACTAAACCAAATTGTCTGCAAATAATGCATCATCTTGGATTTTCCATGATCAGAACATTCAAGTCTAGTGCTGAATTTCAGCAACAGATTAATTTATAACTCATTATTGAGAGCCATTTGACTGAGTTATCGGTGTCCAGTTGGTGAATGGACAACCCAGGTAACAGGTAAAATAGAGTAAGATCCCTGGAATAAATACCTGACACTTGATATGGAAGTATAAGCTTAAATATGGAAACAAAAACACTTAAAATGAAGGGGCTTAATTTGATAAAATATCAGGTTCTATTTCTTTTCTTTTCTTTTCTTTTTTTTTAAAAGATTTTATTTATTTATTTGAGAGAGAGAAAGAATGAGAATGAGAGGGAGAGGTCAGAGGGAGCAGCGGACTTCCCACCTAGCAGGAAGCCTGATGTGGGACTCAATCCTAGGACTCCAGGATCATGACCTGAGCCGAAGGCAGTTACCCAACCAACTGAGCCACCCAGGTGCTCTCAGGTTCTATTTCTATTTGTTAAATTAATCCAATGTAGATAAAATATACTCAATTTTAAAGTGACAGAAATTTATGTTGGAAAACATATCAATACATGCTTGGTACATTATAAATTACTCAATAAATATTTGTTGCATGAATAAACTTTTCTAAAATTGCAGTAAGCAAATGTCAAGTTTGGCTCCTTAAGTACCTAAGACAGGAAGGCAAGCTTCATGAATAATGACATGTAAAGCTCAATTTGATGCATGTTACCCAGTGATATATTCTTAACTTCCAGTTTTAAAGGTAATTATTTTCTGGGGCAAATAAGAGATACAAAAATCTTTAGACCAAAATGACAGCCAGGTACAAAGAGATCTTCAAACATATTCATTTGTACATATTATGATTGCCAAACATTAAGTATCGCAAGCTTACAAGTGCTATTTTTTAAGGCTCAGTAAAAATAGAAAATTAAACCTTTAAGTTACACTGACCATAACTTATAATGCCTAAAGCAGCTATTCACAAAATAGGTACTTAAGAAATGTCACCCAATGATTTCAAGCATACTTCATGAATTCTTCCTTAAAAGAATTTTCCACTAAATTGTTTACGGGCTCCTTAATTTTATACGACCACCTCCGCCAAGGGAAAGTGCTAAAAGTAAATCTCAATTTTAAAACATTTGCAAGAAGATATGCTGAAAGAGAAAGAAGTGCTTTAAAGTATACCATTGGTTTTGAAAGTGAGATACTTCATCAAAAAATGAGACCAAGATAACGAAACTTCACAACAAGCCTCTTCACATTTTGTGAGATAATACATAACAAATTATAATTTAGCATCCCTGATCTTCGGAAGAATTAAGAAAAGAGGTAGAAAACTTTTATCTGGAAGATCTCATAGTGAAGCTAATTTTAGAGGGTGTGCCTTGCAGTTTAGCCCACCAAGCAAACGACTACACATCTAATATTAGGAAGAAGCAGAATTCCAAAAAAGCTGAATAAGGCAAGGATTTAAAAACTGTCGTATTTTGGGAGTGAAATAAATTCAATGTTATTATCCAAACTACTTTAAAACTGTCCAAAAGCCAAAGTAAAAGACTGTAGATAAGCAAAGTGCTAATTGTCAGAAATGTGAAATTATTCAAAAGAGCATTAGTGGCCAGATAAGGCTAGCATGGAAAAAAATACTGTTTAGTTGAGCAAAAGATCTCACAAAAACCAAATCAAAGCACAGCATTATCACTCTAGACGAAGGCTGTTTTTTAGGATTTGAGAAAAAAGCTGAGGAAAGTTAATCCCCCCAGACAAATCTTTATGTAAAAAAACAAAAATCAAGCACTCGATTTTAAGAAACTTGCATTAAAAAATAAATACCCTGCTTTAATTTAAATGTTTAATCTAACAAGACAAACATCAATAAATGAGTTGCGTTAAAACATGAGGCCAACGGTCTTTTAAAGCTTTAGTAAGCTGCTCAGGCACCTTTTCCCCCATACATTCTAATTTTATACACTAGAAATCCTAAATTGGGCACTATCAGTTCCTTAGGTAACATTCTCAAGGAACACACTCATCCCTGTAAAAATTGCTTGTAATGTACTTATAAATGGTTAAGTACATACTTATAAAGTCTACCAAATTGTAATATAAAATCGGTTTTGACAATTCTGAGTATCTTCATTCGAGGAATCAATTCATAATTTAGAAACTATTAACTCAATCAGAGTTTTTAAAAGGACTCAATTATGGAGACATCATGGTTTATGTCCAGTGGCCTCTAGTGAGGCCTTCCGCGTTACTCAAAATATGAAGTTATTTTCTTCTACAGGTTAATGCTGCTGGGTGCTAGTTTAGAGTACTAAAATTCCGATCTTCAGGTTAGTGTCAGTAGGTAGCAAGAACCACCTATTCTGTGACCCAAGTAGAGAAAGGGCATGTATCACCACTGTAGACACACATCTGTAAACTTGCACACTAATTTTAATCTTAACAAGGAATTTCAGTGTCTTAGTTGTTTTAAGTTAAAGACGGTTCAAGCATTGTGTCCTTTTGTTCTTTACGGTTACGAATAGCTTATTGGAAAACCCAGAGCCTTCTGGATCTGTGAGGTAGTTGGCGGCAATCCTCATCATGCATAGATCACACTTCTCCGAAGTTGGTATGGCCTGTTTCCTTGGCATGGTCCCTTGCTTCTGCTTGTCCAGTTAATCCCTTCTGACATACCATGCATCTCAGGGTGAAGCGGTTTACATCAGTAAATTGTCTCTTTCTTCTAGCTTCATCTGCTAATTCCAGTGCTTGTACAAGAACAATATCATCATTAGAGGAGAAAATGGTCAGAGGTGGGGTGTCTGGGTCAGGGAAGTTACGCTGAAGTGGATCATAGTGGATGCCATCATATATAAGCAGGACCCTTTTGGTATATCCTGCATCTTCCCCAAAACGATCAATTCTTACTGTCTGTGTATCCACTACACATATTTCACACTGATAAAATTTAGACAAAATTGATATCTCAATAGCTCCTCCCCAAGTATCATCTCTTTTGATCCAGTCACAGTACTCTTGATTTGTTTTTCCCAGGATTGCCTCACTATAGAAGTCTGGATCACTTGCTACAATTTGTGCTATGAGGCGTCTCATCTCAGGGGCACAAGCTGGATTCAAGACTCCACCTTCTACAACATAGTATACACTGGTAAAGAGGCAAGAGTTGTCTGCTGGGACCACAGTTCTGTTAAGCACAGGCAAAGTTTCCCTGACGTAACTAGGAGCACCATGTTTTGTAAATGCAGGTGATGTTTTGGGCCTGGTTTGGTCTTCTTCAACGATGAGCATATCGCCTGTTAAAAATAAAACAAATCCAGAACTGCAGAGAAATCACTGATGAAACTGGTTGTTCACTAGCCAAGTCTTTAAGTTACAAACAGAAGGAGCTGAAGTATAAACTGGGTTACTAAGGAGAATATGAACAGGCAAACAGGCAACCAGTAACACTTCTTGTTCACTCCTTCTCCATAAAGATGAAAACAGAACGAAGAAGAAAAACATCTTTGGCTGCATTCCAATTCAGTGAAGGAGCCCACCTTTATGCTTACTTAAAAAGATGCATTTCAAGAACAAAATTTCCTCTCTGCATTCTGAAAGCACAATCTTCCAAAAAGTGTTTACCCTAGACTAGACCACTAGGGGGTTCTCGTTCTTCTGAAACTTAACCATAGCCACCTTTTTTAGTGTTTACAGGATCTTTGACACAACAGCAGAAAGTGTTTAATGATCAATACTGCTATTCAAGTTTTAATACTGCACAGAAATAACTGCTACTGTTCAGAATCGGAAAGGGCCTCCAGTGGATCTGCAAAACCATACTCTAAAATGAGTATACCTGTTTATCGAAGTATACGTGAAGGTGATTGCTAAAAAACAACCGGGGAAGCAAAAAAAGAAAAAAGTGTCCTGAACACTTCAGCCTGCTATCTTCTTCCAGGTTATGGGGGAAAGAGCCACCAGGACACAGAAGATAGATCTCATTTTTCTTTTTCTTTCTTTCTTTCTTTTTTTTTTTTTTTTTTTTTTTTACTGTTGTGGATGCAGAAGGAAAAGCAAAATGAATGGGACGTTTTCAAGATCTTTTTTTTTTTTTTTTTTTTTTTTTACTGTTGTGGATGCAGAAGGAAAAGCAAAATGAATGGGACGTTTTCAAGATAGACTGAAGAAAGGGGGGCTCCGAGGCTTTGG